>NC_137134.1:9201060-9703560 GCF_949319135.1 Squalius cephalus
GCTAAAACACACTTGAAAAGTTTTACATTTTTAGTTGAAAACGGTGTCGTGTAAACATCCCCTCAGTTGATCGTAGAACAATTGCCACCAATGATCTCTACGATCAACTTAGGCTTACGATGCTTTTGGGAAATGCAAATGCCTTTGGCGAAGGTTGACTTGCGTACGGCCGTCTGCCGGAGTTATTTAATTTTAGTTATTTTAGTCGATAAAGTTTTAAATATGGATATTTTTCTTACACAAACTCACCGCTTCGCTTTAGAAGGCCTTTATTAACCTCCGCAGAGCTGTTTCGAGCACTTTTATCACAGATTGATGCGCTTTGATGGACTTCCAAACAAATATACCCATTGACTCTCACTATAAAGCTTGGAAGAGCCAGGACATTTTTTTATATACTCTGAATGTATTCGTCTGAAAGAAGAATGTCTTATACACCTAGAATGGCTTCAGGGTGAGTTAATCATGGGCTAATTTTCATTTTTGGCCCAACTATCCCTTTAAACTAAATCATGAAAGTGGATTTCAAGGCATTGCCTGCAATTTGTAGGATTTTCTGCAAAAAGTTGCATGTGTTTATACTGCTTTATTCAAATAGTATTTGTGAATGTAGGATAAGATGCTGGACGTATACTGGCTCCTTCGGGTGTGCATCCGTACCATCGAGCATGCGGACAGCACAGGCTCCCTGTTCGCGTTCATGCCGGAGTTCTACCTCAACGTGGCCATGAACAGCTACAGCGCCCTCAAAAACTACTTCAGCCCCTCCAACTGCATGGAAGAGCTTCCAGGTCTCTCTCAGCTCTTACTGTTCACTGCAGCTTCTAGTGCATGAGTTTTAAAGGTTCTCAAATGTAATGTGTATCCTTTCCAGAGCACACTTATGCTTCTGTGTTGTGTTTATCACTCTCAGGTTATGAAGACACGCTCGCTCAGCTCGCAGCCATTCTCGCCAAACACTTCGCAGATCAGCGCATCGTTGGGACGGGTAAGAACCTCTGCCTTCTGCCCACATGTACAATCTATATCTATACCTATCTATCTGGGAGTCTATTCATTTATCTATCCCTCGATCTGAGAGTCTGTTTATCCATCCATCCATCCATCCATCCATCCATCCATCCATCCATCCATCCATCCCATCCGTCCTTCCATCCTTCGATCCATCCATTCATCTGTCTATTTTTCCGTACGTTCAACCAACAGTCTATTTTTCCATCCATCCTTCAGTCGGTCATCCTTCTATCCATCTGCCTGTCCATCCATCATCCATTGGTCCATCTGACCGTCTGTCCATCCATTCATCTATCCTTTTTTCCATCCATCCATCTGTCTATTTTTCCCCATTCATCCATTCTACAGTCTCTTTTTCCACCCATCCATCTTTCATCTGTCCATCCATCCATTCATCCATCCATCCATCCATCCAACAGTCTATTTTTCTATCAATCCATCCCTCTGTCAATCCATCGAACCATCATATAATCTGTTTATTTTCCATCCATCCATCCATCCATCCATCCATCCATCCATCCATCCATCCATCCATCCATCCTTCCGACAGTCTATTATTCCATCAGTCCATCCCTCTGTCAATCCATTGAACCATCATATAATCTGTTTATTTTCCATCCATCCATCCATCCATCCATCCATCCTTCCGACAGTCTATTATTCCATCAGTCCATCCCTCTGTCAATCCATTGAACCATCATATAATCTGTTTATTTTCCATCCATCCATCCATCCATCCATCCATCCATCCATCCATCCATCCTTCCTTCAGTCTATTATTCCATCAGTCCATCCCTCTGTCAATCCATTGAACCCTCATATAATCTGTTTATTTTCCATCCATCCATCCATCCATCCATCCATCCATCCATCCATCCATCCTTCCTTCAGTCTATTATTCCATCAGTCCATCCCTCTGTCAATCCATTGAACCCTCATATAATCTGTTTATTTTCCATCCATCCATCCATCCATCCATCCATCCATCCATCCATCCATCCATCCATCCATCCATCCATCCATCCATCCATCCATCCATCCATCCATCCATCCATTTCTCCTACCATCAGTCCAATCCCTGCCATCCATCTTTCCATCCTACTGCCTCTGTTAATATTCTGTTCCCATTAACTGCAGGAAAAGACTCAGAAAAAAGCGAGCGACCCAAAAATACATAGACTAATCAATTCGTTGGCTGTTTTAATGGGAATTCTTTAACCTAATATAGCCGTTGGCTCGCACCGTTCATCACTTCGGTTCATTTCTCACGTAAAGGTATAATTAAAAGCTTCCTCTCTCAGCTCTCAGGCAACATGAAGTCATTTTCGTGATGAGTTGTAGCCGCAGTATTTTCTTAATCCTGTTTAAGGTTAGGAATCTGAAATACTCGCAACTCCGAGTCCTCAATCATAAGCAATGTGCTTTGCAAATAAGCAGATGTTATTAGACACGGCCCATTTGTTTAAATCGCATTTCATAAGCAGCCTTTTTATTATGTTCTCACTCTGTTATGCTGATTTATTTAGATTTTTTTTTGCATATTTATCTTGTTTTCTGCGGCTCTGTTCCCAAATATACTTCATTTCTAGCAGCGGTTGTTGCACGGTCTGTTTTTAATATGGATTAGTTTTACATTTCATCTAGCTTTTTTATATCTGAATAGCCCTTTTGTTGGCATGTCTAGTGATTACATTTTATTAATTTTTTTGCCTCTTTGTTTTGATCAAGGACTTTTTTTCTCAACAAAGGGAAACTGAGTTGTTAGGAAGTCATTGAAGCTTCTTGTTTCATAAAAAAAATGGAAGTGAATGCAAATAGATACAACAACAATAATGCATGCAAATTATTGAATGATTGTCTTTTTAAAGATGATGTGAATTGCCAGTTGCAACACATTTTGTGTAGCATTCTAGAGGAAACCAGGACATACAGAGTGGGACTAGATTCCATTCATAAGAAATTGATTGAATCATTCTCTTCCCATTTAATTTTCTTCCACAGATATCAAAGATTCACTGATGCAGGCTTTGGCCAGTTACGTTTGTTACCCACAATCCCTGCGTGCCGTCGAGAGGATCCCAGAAGAACAGTATGTGCTCAAGCCCAGTATTTTTTTTGTTAATGCATTACTTGTTTTCATTTCACCATAGGTCAGAAACATGCTCAATGCACGTTTGCAAATGATGACGTGAATGATTTGAGAATACACCATTAGCGTACAGTCCCTTCATAAATGTGTATTTTTGCGTTAAACAGGATGTGTCATTCAGGTAGCTAATTATAAAGTGCTACCATGGCACTACTTTTTTTTTATTTTATTTTTTTTATTGGTTTTGTCTTTGTTTTTGATGGTTATGTTTTGTTCTTTTGTTTTTTTTGTTTGATGGTTGAAGGTTTTGTATTGTTTATGAAGGTCTATGCCTTGTTTTGGAAGGTTAGTTTTGTTCTTTTGTTTTTAATTCGTTTTTGATGCTTTATCTTTGCTTCTTTTGCTTTGAAAGTTTAGTTTTGATCTTTTTTTTGTTTTTTTGATGATGTTTTTTTATTTTTGTTTGTTTTGTTTTGAAACACTCATTATATCAATCTGATACCTTTTTAATTACGCCCGATTATGAAAGACCTGTGCAACCTGGTTCCTAAAAATTGCAAAACCAGCCAATTAGAGTGAATCTTGCCATTTTGAGAAAGCTCCTGCCGATGCATGTGCAATGTGGATAAGACAATCTACTTTTCTTTGGATCTGTAATTTATTTGTCAGTGCATTTTCGTTTCTATTTTTTTATTTTCTATTTGTATTATCATTATTTATGATGTAATATCTCTCAGGCGGATGGCTATGATGAGGAACTTACTGGCTCCATATGAACAGAGACCTTGGGCTCAAACCAACTGGATCCTGGTTCGTCTTTGGAGGGTACGCTGCATTTCTTTTAATGCCTCAGACAACCCCCCCCCCATTCCACTCCCTCCTTTCTTTTTATCTTCTACTTGCCTTTCCACTCCTCCTATTATGCCATTAGATTCCAGCTTAGAATAGGGGCATTATATCAAAGCCATTATGCAGCATATCTCCGCTGTTTCCATTCAACATTATGAAATGGGCTTGACAAACCAGCTACTCCCATTTCGTTGTTTAACATTTATTCTGCTCTCAGTGGCTCAAAAAAATGGGTGAATTGTTTTGTATCTCTTAAAGAAAGCATTATTGGGTTTATTCATCCGCAAATGTATGATTATGGGTCTGTTCTTGATCATTTTAAGAGTTTACTGGAGGATTGTTGTGTTGTTGACGTTTTAATTTATGATAAAAATCACAGATCATTGTTCAGAAAAGACTCTGTCTTCCCCTCAGCTCTTTTAGGCCACACACAAAGGCTAAAACGGGTTGACACTTATTTTCTGAGTTCTTAAACATGTCCTGTACACACTTTTTATTGTTAACCCGCTTACCATGGTTTAATGTAAGCTAGTCATGGGTTATTTAACGCAGCTTGATTATTTACTTGAGCAACAGTCGCATTCTACAACAAATTTATTCCTGACCGTACTGAACAACTAGTTCACACTGTTTAGAGCTGAAAAAAATACATTTGAATGCTGTTGTCACTCCCACGACTTTGCAGTCTGTACGTGGTCTTATATTGTATTCCTCCTGTCTACAGGGTTGTGGCTTTGGCTACCGGTACACACGTCTGCCTCATCTGCTCAAGACCAAACCGGAGGACGCCAACCTGCCCAGCCTGCAAAGTGAGTGACTGTCCTGTCTTCCTCCATCTTTATTTTCAGCCCTTCTTCAAACTTTACAGTTTTTCCTGAAAACTTATTCTTTACTTTTCTGTCATTCTCTCTCTCTCTGGGTTTCTCTCTCCCCATTGTCTTGTATAGTTGTTGTATAATTTGATATTAATAAAATGCTTTATAAAGATTAAATTATTGTAATATAATTGATTAGTTTTAATTGGTTAAAAATGTAATCAAATCAATTATTAATTAACTGAATTAATCTACATTAATTGCCTATATCAATATCTGAAGAAAAGCCCCCAAATGAAGATCATTCACAGGCATTACACTGAATATGATGAAAGCATTGAATAGACAAAAACTGGCGGAAAGAGAAGATCCAAGGCACTCTATTTAACTGGCTATATCATGGTAGAAAATTTAAAAGACATGGGGGAAAAAAGCAACCCACGCGTAGTGGCACAAACAGCCTTCTTCAGGGTGTGACAAAAACTGGCTTTAGAAGTGTATAATAATAGGATCTATCTGAGTCTGTATTGATGCCCCACAATTGTTTACCAGTTAAAACCCCAAAAACACTAGTTGCAAAGACTCATTTATTTAAGCTGTCAAAGCACGAACACTCATTAATCATCATAAGCACATCATAAATAGTAATATCAATCATTAAAAAGGTTTTCTGATTGTTATTTTTCTTAGAAATTTCCTTGAATGCTGTCAGCAAATTAAAGTACGTTTGTTTGTTTGCCTAGATCCTTGCTAGGTATACCAATACTGATATGAAGTTACCATAGCCTTACTGTTGTAACAATAACCATTATGTATGCCTGTATTTTTTTTGTTTGTTTATTTATGTATAGCATTCATTTATTTATTCAATTAAAAAATGGGTAAGAGCTTTGGTAGTTTGGTGCCAAATGTTGGCTTGTAGTTATCAATTCAATTTTATTCTTATAATTCCATAAATTATATACTTATATTTCCATACATTTAAATAATATTTCTACTTTATTACAATTTTGTTGATAGCAGGATTAAATGATTGAGCTTAATGAATGCAGTCAACACTACTGACATCATTTCATGTCATACTGTGGGAAAAGGTCCAAATTATGTCATTTCTGTCTGGGTATCACAACTAAATATTCAGTTTTTAACATTCCCTAACAGGGTTGCAGTCAAATTAATTGACTATCATTTCAGCTGAGTATTTACAAAAGCTGCATGCACATTTGAGTGAGTGGACACTAAGATTACGATCTGTTTTGGCATCCATCGGACATCAAATGATGTTTGTTCTTTGTTCCTGTCCCTGGAATCTGCATCCCCACTGACATTATTAGGATGTTTTCATACATAATGTAGAACACAGAGTACAGATGCTGTGATTTTACTAGAGCGGTTTTGTAAAAAGTCTCCTTGCTTCTAACTCATTAAAATCAAACTTTGCACCTTCATGCACACACACAGTCTCATTGAGGACGCGCCTATTAACTCGTCCATTATTTCTTTCAGCAGCCTGTCAGATCAATACTATCCAATTAAGTCAAACCATCCATTTCATCAACAGAGATATTTCCCTTTATCAATTTACTTTAAAGCTGTATATTCTGAATTTAATCACTCACAGTTCACTTCCAGTCTATTTTTTGAGTACATAAAAGATGACCCTCGCAGTGTATTGGCAGGTCCTTCAGGAAACAGTAATTCTGGATAGTAAAAACACGTGAACTGACGTCATGCAAGTCTCTTGTTGCTTTTAAAGGTCAACATGAAACGTTTGCGACTGATTTTTACTTCGGTAATGTGGCATATTTCAGAGGGAAACAGGATGTTCAATAAAAAAAAAAAAACATGTAATGTGGGACATATTATCTATCGTGAATTGATTGGATTGTCAGAAGGGTCGATTTGCATACCAGAAGAGAGGCTTGTAGTGCTTAATCAGGAGGCCAATGCTTAGCAGAGGGAATAAATTGCAAAGTTGTCTTTGTGAAAGGACACTTGTCTTGACACTTGAGCTTGTCTTGTATGTGATGCATGGATTCCTTCCCTGGTCTGATGAGTCTTGTCTCAATGCTAATTTCATTTTTTTCCCACTCTCATTTGCATGACGGCCAGGGGATTTGTCAATTGCTAGCTTTCAAAGTAAGTTTTGTTCCCATTTGGTAGTTGTCACCTTTTTCTGACCCTTATTAAACATTCTCCTAAGTGCCAGTCTGCTGTGATGTAGCCTAACTGACTGACGCAAGCCTAAATCTGGCTCAGAGCAGACTGAAGCGTTTAGGATTGTGTCCACATGACCATTTACCCAGTCTTAAAACTAGTTATAGAGCTGTTCTGTACCATTTTAGTCCCTTCTAGCCATGTCTTGTCCTTGCCAGTAGTTTACTGTTTTTTCCCCCCCTCTGTAATTGTGGCAATTATCATGTGATTAATGTGTCACCTCTGTGTCCTACTCCAAATTATTAGTTAATTATGCTGCTCAAAATACTGGCCACTGTCCAAATTCAAATATTTATCAGAATCAACATTTTATACTTGGTTAAAAATATACCAAAAAATGTACCACAGTGCAGCTTCCACATAAATATCGTAGTTTACTAGTTGACTCAGTGATCTGGTTGCAGTAGTTCCCTGGTTTGAAAGATATATTATTGAATAACAACCAAAACTTCAGTATGTTTCTCAGCCAAATCTATGATTTCAGAAGAATTAAGCACACAAATCGTAGACTACTTTTATGATGGTTTCTCATCTTTTTTGGGGGGCTTCAAATCTCCAGTGCTCAATCGTAATTGCATGGAAATGAACGACCAACACATTTGGCAAAATGTATCCTTTTGTGTTTCATAGAAAAATCAATGCAGGCTTGAGTTGACATGAGGGTGAAGTAATCTTTGAAAGGTTTGCCCATCCATTTTGTTTATCGGATCCTGCCTTAAAGCAATTTCCAATTGAATTGGCAGTAACAGTGATTGTTTGCCTCTCAACGCCTGGAGATCTGAAACGTGCGTGCCGTGCCATATCTGCCTAATGCCTGGTCTCGCTCATGGCCTTTCTTTCTATATTTATTCCTGCCTTATTGCCCCTGAGCCCTTATTTTCCAAGCTGCCACTTACACGGACTTCATCTAATTAAACATAAAGGTTGCATCTCTATCGGAGACCTGCACCTCAGCGTCTAATGATTAGCTTTATTTAGCGCTTTATTGCCATTGCTTGCTCCTGCTTTTAACACTGTGCTCAAAGGCTTTTAGTATGTTTGCGATCGCTGTACTTTTCTAGATAAGGTATTAAATTACCCAGTGTCCTCTTTGTGTTCATATAATGAGAGAGAGTGCCCTTTGTGTGTTTACCAGATGCGGTCAGATAGCAGTAAGGCGATGATTTCCCATCAGCCCTCTGTTTTGTGGTTTCATTACTTGTCGATATTCTGTTCCAATGCAATGTGCAGAACTGGTATTTGTCGTTTTGTCTCATTATTGAGTAATCAGGGTCAAGGGTTGAATGAGAAAGGAGTTTTCATGGAAACATGGCTTTCATTTGCTTCAAGGTGTTCTCATGTGATCTGAGAGTATTATGGCTAGACAGACTGGCCTTTTGTTATAGTGATTGTGATGAAACGACCGCCTCCCCTCTCATCAGCACTACCCCGTCCCTTCAGTTGCCTCTCCTCAGGGCACAATCACGATCCCTGTTGGGCAGCGGTGATGAGGCATACCTGAATAGTGCTTCATCACTACTGCCTTTTAAATACAGAGCATGCCTCTCCTCAAGAGACTGATCTCTTCCCCAGTGCGTGCCCAATGGTTTCCCTGCATGTCCAGGAAAGGAGTGGGAAGGGAATCCCATTTCACCAGAAGTAGTCACCTTACTTGCTTTCCAAGGTACACCTTTCAGCTGACTGACCAAGAGACCAGTTGTGTGATGAGGAGTAGCTGAAGTAACTAACACCTCATTGTTAAGAGCATATAACGTCTGCCCTTGAGAGCCCAATCTTTTCCCCAGTGCATGCACAATGGTTTCCCCGTAGGTCCAGGAACGGAGTGGGAAAACAATCCCTTGACACCAGAAGTAGAGTCGGTTTACGCACTTTCCAAGACAGAGCTAGACCAACTAAGAGGCCGACCATGTGATGAGGAGCATCTGTAAATATCACCTTGTCACTGCTGCCTTTGAATGCAGAGCATGCCTTTCCTCAAGAGACTGGTCTCAGTGGTGCGCGGGTTCCTGTAGGGTCAAGAAAGGAGCTGGCAGTGAATCCTACACTACCTGAGGTAGAGTTGCCGTACCGAGTTTCTGGGACAAAAACACGTTGCAGCTGACCGATCAGCTCACTTTGTACCTCGTAGGTTCAAGAAGGGTGCTGGTATCAAGTCTCCAACTGACTGGCTTACTTTCCTTGGGAAGCCAAGTTTTCACATTGTCAAAAGAAATGTGTATAAATTGTACCTTTAGGGTTAAAATACTTTGCAACTGGGGGAGAAGTCTCAGGTAAACCTGCATTTATAAGATACAAAGGACTATCTTTGAGGACTATCTTTACTACCCAAGTGTTTTTTTATGTATTATTTACTATTATTTTCTGATGGTGTACGAAACCTATCAACTTTCACATTCCAGGCTTGGATAGGAGAGTATGTAGGCCGTTGAACCTTGGCCCTGCCTGAACCTTTATTAACATTTCTAGATTTTCATGGTCCAGTTAAAGTGAGGAGACCACATGCTCTTCCAGTTCAACTTCATTCCTCCATGGATGCTTGATTTCCCCTTTTTTAATGTTTTAAAATCATTTCCAATAAATGCCTCTCTTGGCCTCTTTATCTGTCTTTTCTCATCCAGCCACATGATGTAAGTGATGTTAGTCTGGTTTTACTGCATAGCAAGAAGGTATTATGATCACATTAAGAGCCCTGTATATCCTAAACTTAGGGGGAAAATGCTGGTACATTGATTTTGACATTATTATTATTATTATTATTATTATTATTATTATTGTGATACTTAAGATTTACGAAAATAAGATTGGCACACTGTATTGGATAAATGTGCTTTTCTCTGATTGGTTACAGAGCCCTGTCCATCACTTCTGCTGCAGAGACACATGGCTGAACTCCTTAGTCAAGACAAAGACATGGCTGCCAGTTTCCTCAATAGCGTCTTAAACCAGCTCAACTGGGCCTTTTCCGAATTCATCGGCATGATACAGGAGGTAAGAAACTTTTGTCGTCTCACCAACTATCTTCTAATATGTAAAATAGACAGAAAATTCAAAATTCCAGATGGCCTAGTCTGTTGTGATTGGTCTACTCTGCTCTGATTGGCCAGATGGCCTAGTCTGTTGTGATTGGTCTACTCTGCTCTGATTGGCCAGATGGCCTAGTCTGTTGTGATTGGTCTACTCTGCTCTGATTGGCCAGATGGCCCAGTCTGTTGTGATTGGTCTACTCTGCTCTGATTGGCCAGATGGCACAGTCTGTTGTGATTGGTCTACCACTTACAGCACATTTCGGAAGCTAAAAGCCCATTTCCATAACTAAACTTAAGTTCCATATGAAAGTTTCCTAAACCTCACCGATTGTTCACACTGTAAAGACAGTAACGATGACATTGAGAACCTCCATCACAAGGACGACTTGAGCAGGACGTTTCTCAGTAATACACTAAGTAGTTTGAATTACATTATGAGATGTTGCAACTGTAATTCCTCACCATCAGCATTAACAAGAGTATGTCCATCAATAAACCAATGTGTCTATTTCTAATTTATTGCGGTGCACATGCGGGAAATGTATCAATAACGGTGCATATGTTAGTTGAGCACTATCATGATTGACTGATGTAACATAAACGTTTGTAAAACAAATCTTGCTCCGTCCTTTATCTTTACTCAAAGTAATAAGAACTATAGACAATCTGCATTAATAGACAGTTTTGAAAAAACATAATGATAAGAGTTAAATCAAACTACTGGTTTTAAACTGTAAGGATAATTTCCTCCGCCCGCTGATTAGCCTTGTAATGCTGTAACTTTGCACTAACTCAATCAGAGCCTGTAAATTATTTATAATGACAATGTAATCATGACTTCCACTTGATATTTGAACTGAATTACCATCATCTTGCATTTTCAGAGTAAAATGACTCTTTGCATAGTGCAAGTTACTTAGTCTTTGAAATATTCATTAGCTTTTGATTGTGTCGATAAGAAGTGCCTAATAACAAGACCTCTGCAACTTTTGAAGAAAATGTGAGTGATGTTTTTTCCAAGTTGTTTCTAGGCGGTTGCTAGAGCGTTCTGGGTGGTTGCCAAGGCATTGCTAAGGCATTCTGGGGTGCGTTTCCCGTACAACGACGTAATTCCATGCTTCACTACCATAGTACGATGCATCGTTGAAGAAATCAACTAGCTAGTCACGACTGTTTCCCGAAACTGTATTGTCGCAAAGTGGTCATTCAACCATGTTGGTTTATGACGTCACACACGTGGTGGAGTAATAACTACTCTTAATGAATCTGTTTGAGATCGAATTAATGCTAGATGTTTTGATATAAATTACAGACATGGCATCTGAGGATTATTTCTCATTTTTCTCAGTTATTTTGCTTTATTTCCAGATTTGTTCATAGGCTCGTTCTTACTTAGAAGAGCACGTTCGCACATGCGCACTCTTCACAAATAGTGCTTTAAATCTCTTGAAAAACTCAAAGACGTAAATGACATTTGTATGTAATCTAAATAAAAGATATAGATTTGTAATGAATGTCATCTTGCTTATTTTGCTTTTATTAAATCCACATGTCATGCAATCTAGAAACTCTGCTTCTAACCACAGGTCGAGATCTGTCGTTCCAACCACACAGCTTTGCGATGCTGTTTGCGAATGTTCGTTAGAACGATGGTTTCGGGAAACACCGACTCACTGAACTATGCTGATAACGACAGAACTTGCGAACATAGTTGGCTAACGATGCTTTCGGGAAACGCACCCCTGACTGGTTGGTGGCGTGTTCATTGGCAGTTGATCTGGTGTTTTGGTTGCTAGCACTTGGTAGGCGGTTGCTATGATGTTGTGGGTTGTTCAAAGGGCTTTGCTTGTTGGTAACTGGAGTGTTTTGGATGGTCATGGCGTTGCTAAGGTAAAATTGCTAAGATGTTTTGAGTGCTTATTAGGTGGTGGTTATGAATTTTTCAAGGTTTCTAAAGGCATTGTTAGGCAGTTGCTTTTCAGTAAGCAAGCATTGTATGCTTAAAGTGATATTATGCCTTTCTTCAACAAGCCACATGATTTGAGGTATCAGTCATGTTCGTTGTACAAACACAGATACAGTCTACATTTAATTTATGTATACCCAAAGCCTAAACCTTAAGATGATTATAAAACGCTATTCTTTTGCTGCCTTGCAAGTAGAGGTCTGCAAAAAATATTTGGGCCATTATTATTATTATTTTTTTACAGATCGGGCTCGGGTCGGACTCAGGCTCATGTAGCTTCTCTCCTTTAATTGTGCTCATAATATACGCGCAGAGCGCAGGCTTATACATCGCCTACGCAATACATGATTACAGATTACAGAATCTGCAAACATATCCTTGCACATGACAGCAAAAACAGGGACATCTCATTTACAACGGCATGTCGAGAGCGGCTGCGCTACAGCTAACAGTAAAGGATGACCAACGTAGCGTAGCCTACTCAGTTCAAAGGATTTTTTTTATTATTTACCGTTTTAGCCAGTTGGCGAAGAGTTATTTGAAACATTGTTCTTCAGTAAAGTTACTTAACATCAAAAAAGGTAGCCCGTAAATCTTTATTTACTTATTTGCTGCTGGATCCCATAGCTTGGCTACATAAGATTCTCTACTGCATGCTTATGCTTCTCTGTAATGGACTCTCTGTATTAATATTTGTGGGCATGATTGTCGGTGGTGGTAGTTATGTTTGAGGACTATAATAAAAGTTTACCTCTTAGTAGCGTATATGTGTGCGTGTAGCAGAGACAGCACGCATCAGAGAGCGCTCGTCAGAGAGCTTAAAGTGATATTGATGTTGGATCCCGGGCCGGGTCGGGTTCGGGCTGAAAAACTGCAGACGTTATCGGGCTGGGGCCGGGTTAGGGCTGGATTTTTTGGCCCGTGTAGGGCTCTACTTGCAAGTACTGGTATTGGTTTACATTCACCCCTTTAACAACTTCATCCAGCTGCACACTAATTTGATAATTTGGACATCATGGAAACAACCTTTTGGGAGGAGTGGCGCGCCAGCCCCTCCCGTGGAAGGGTCATTACTAAACGCAGGCTCTGGAGTCTCAGAGGGAGATACAGAAGAAAGCTAAACCACTGTGATCTATAATGGCAGTGAATTAAACCTCAGACGCGAAAGCACTTTCTCACCAGGCTTTTCTCTTAAATCAATGTCTTTCAGGAGAGCTGAAGCGCTGGAATTCTGCGTATTGCAGATTGGACTGTGATTCGTATGCTACTTTGCCTGGAGGTTGACTGGCTCTTAGGAGCGCCTTTCATCTGCAATGATCCAGGCATTAAGAGGCAGCGGTCTCCTGGGGAATTTGTGATGTGTTTACTGCCTCAGTTTCAGGGAGCATTAAATTGGACTGATGGGTAGATGCAGGACAGAATCTGATGAGAATGTCTAAGCATCAAGACAACATTTTTTGTGTACTAAATAGTTCAGTTTTATGCCTAAAGAAATGAAGAGTAAAATGTGTTTGAATTTTATGGAAAACTCACTGACATCAGATGGATGAGGGTGGTTTACAAAGCAGTTGTTATCCAGTTGTTTTGAGTAGTTGTTATTACGTTACAATGCATTTATTTGGGTGTGCTGGGTGGTGGTTGTGGGGTTGCTGGGTGGACGCAAGGTTGTTGCCGGGTGGTTGTTGTGGGGTTGCTGGGTGGACGCAAGGTTGTTGCCGGGTGGTTGTTGGGGGGTTGCTGGGTGGATGCAAGCTTGTTGCTAGGTGGTTGTTGGGGAGTTGCTGGGTAGATGCAGGGTTGTTGCTAGGTGGTTGTTGGGGGGTTGCTGGGTGGATGCAGTGTTGTTGCTGGGTGGTTGTTGGGGAGTTGCTAGGTGGATGCAAGCTTGTTGCCGGGTGGTTGTTGGGGGGTTGCTGGGTGGACGCAAGCTTTGTTGCTGGGTGGTTGCTGGGGGGTTGCTGGGTGGATGCAAGCTTGTTGCTAGGTGGTTGTTGGGGAGTTGCTGGGTAGATGCAGGGTTGTTGCTAGGTGGTTGTTAAGGGGTTGCTGCGTGGATGCAGTGTTGTTGCTGGGTGGTTGTTGGGGAGTTGCTAGGTGGATGCAAGCTTGTTGCTAGGTGGTTGCTGGGGAGTTGCGGGGTGGGTGCAAGCTTGTTGCTAGGTGGTTGTTGGGGAGTTGCTAGCTGGATGCAGGATTATTGCTGGGTGGTTGCTGGGGGGTTGCTGGGTGGATGCAGTGTTTTTGCTGGCTGGTTGTTGGGGAGCTTGCTAGGTGGATGTGGGGTTGTTGCTGGGTGGTTGTTGGGGTGTTGGTGGGTGGCCGCAGGGTTGTTGTTGGGGGGTTGCTGGGTGGACGCAAGCTTTGTTGCTGGGTGGTTGTTGGGGGGTTGCTGGGTGGATGCAAGCTTGTTGCTAGGTGGTTGTTGGGGAGTTGCTGGGTAGATGCAGGGTTGTTCATGGGTGGTTGTTTGGGGGTTGCCAGGTGGATGCAGGGTTGTTGTTGGGGAGTTGCTAGGTGGATGCAGGGTTGTTCCTTGGTGGTTGTTGGGGTGTTGGTGGGTGGACGCAGGGTTGTTGTTGGGGGGTTGCTGGGTGGACGCAAGCTTTGTTGCTGGGTGGTTGTTGGGGGGTTGCTGGGTGGATGCAAGCTTGTTGCTAGGTGGTTGTTGGGGAGTTGCTGGGTGGATGCAGGGTGGTTGTTGGGTGGTTGTTGGGGGGTTGCTAGGTGGATGCAGGGTTGTTGTTGGGGAGTTGCTAGGTGGATGCAGGGTTGTTCCTTGGTGGTTGTTGGAGAGTTGCTGGGTGGATGCAGTGTTGTTGTTGGAGTTGCTAGGTGGATGTAGGGTTGTTCCTTGGTTGTTGTTGGGGAGTTGCTAGGTGGATGCAGGGTTGTTGCTGGGTGGTTGTTGAGGGGTTTCTGGGTGGATGCAGGGTGGATGTGGGATGGTTGCAGGGGGGTAATTGGGGAGTTGCAGGAGTATTCTGGGTCCTTGGTCATAAGAGCCCACAGTTTTATCCTGAATGCATTGCTGTCACTGTAAGTTGACTTTCATTGGGTCAAATTTTATATCATTCTGTGCAACAAGTCATGCAGTCCTGTCTAAATAGTCTCATAATGTCTCTTTTGACCTTATGCATCTTTTTATTGTGTCTCTTCATGTCTTCATTTATTCCCTGTCAGATCCAACAGGCAGCCGAGAGACCTGAGAGGAATTTCGTGGACACACGGCAGTTAAAGGTGTGCGCGACCTGTTTTGACCTCTCTGTCAGTCTGTTACGGGTCCTGGAGATGACCATAACTCTAGTGCCGGAAATATTCCTGGATTGGGCCCGCCCATCCGCTGAGCTGCTGCTGCGCCGATTGGCTCAGGTGAGTGTGATTGACAGCTGAGATGTGTTCTGAAGATGCTGTTCTAAAGCGACATTCAAAACTTGCAAAAGTGCAAAGCAAAGTGAAATTCATTTTATGTTCACCATTAAGATTTTTCCAAAGCAATTTCATGCAGAACTCTGAGTTAATGATCCTGTTTGAAGCAATTGCACTTGCTATTAAACATAAGATTTCTGTTTTTATTTTCTCAGATGCTTGTGGTCCACAGGTTTTTCAAAACCTAAATTGTTAACAATGCTGAGAAAATGTATTAACCTCAATCAAACATTCTGCTTCAAAGGGGTCACATTATGAAAAAAAATAAGACGTCAGTTTACTATGTAGACGCTTAACTAGACTAGTCTACTGTATGTGCAGATGAAGTCAAAAACTCCCTCTCCAGTCTAGTGTTATTTTAGTGTTATTTATATGCTATTATTATTATTATTATTTTATGTTGTTGTTGTTCCTGATTCGCATGTATTCTTTTAGTGAATTGGGTGCTTCAGCAGTGGAGACATCATGTGAAAAACAAGACTATCAATGAGGGTAATTTGTTCTTTATGAACTCCCCCCAAAATGTTATTAAATTGTTGAGTATAGCCAAAATAGCATAAAGTGTCACAACTCAGCAGCTCAAATAATCTGTATTGGATGAAAGCTAATGGTTTGAGTTTATTGATCCATAAATGAAGTCATTTTATTAAATGTGAAAGTTCTTACAAGGGTGATGGAGAAGAAAACAGTCATTATTAGCAAAAGGATGAAAGCCATTTGATGCTTTTTACATTTATGGACACTGTCAATAAGCAAAGAAAATGCGTGTGGCGTTTCAACAAATAGTCTCCCACTTTGGTCTCCCATTACTTAAAACCATTAGAGGCACAAATCTCATGTTGTTGTTGTTTTTGTATCTGTATATATATATATATATATATATATATATATATATATATATATATATATATATATATATATATATATATATATACTGTATATATATACATGTGATTTTCTACGACATTAGTGAATAAACGTAAATAATCTTATTCTGTTCCCTTAATTTTCTTAGTTTGTCTTAATTCTACACATTTTAGTGTTTTTCTGCACTTATTCAGTTATTCAACCCTGTTACCCAAGTTGTAACAAAACTTATCAAAAAATACCTAAAATGATAGGAAATATCTAACAGTTAATTCATTAACAATAACATCAATAAAAAAGAAAAAGAAAAAGAAAGTTTGGTGCCAGATTATCTAGCTGCTGATTGACAGTTCAATTTTACATTAAATCTGCAGGTTTTACCCATTCTGGCATTGAACTTTTTTTTTCCTTCTCTTTTTTTTTTTTTACTTTGTACATTTAATGATTAATACTCAGAAATAATGAAATCACAAAAAATCTTTTTTTTAAACTATCTACACGTCAAAAAGTTTGGTAAACAGGGTTGAAGAAATTGCAAACATCATATAAAATACATGTAAAAAAGACCTTATAATATTTTATTACTCCTATTAATTATCATTGCATCCTAAAGTTAATTATCATTTAACATTTAACATTTTCAGAAGGTTACGTACATCCTCATTTTCATATGCTGTTTTGTACTCTAATCATGGAAAGTGCCATGCAAGTGTATATTGTTCTCGGGGCCACTGCATGTTTTCAAGGTCTCAGTTACAAAGAAGGCTTTGAAAGTGTATTTTCTGGTGTTTTTTTCTTTCATCAGTGTTTACATGAGCTCTATTCCCAGCAGAGCGTCCATTCATCAGGCTTTAACTGAATCACACCTGTGAGCACAGCAGGCGTCCACACGTCCTTGAAGAGCAGAACCCCTCCATTTACAACATTTTCCTGTCCCTGAAGGATTTATCCTATTGTTGAATACAGTTACATGCATTGTGCAGTGCTTTTCAAACTTTTTAGAGTGGAGTACCCCATGACTCATTTAACATCCTTCTGCGTACCCCCTCTCTTCCACTTAGACTGCACTCACACCTTTCCCATTAAAGGGATAGTTCGGCCAAAAATGATATTAAACCCATGATTTACTCACCCTCAAGCCGTTCGAGATGCATATGTCAATCATTTTTCCGACGAACACATTTTCAGTTATTTTAGAAATTGTCTTAGATCTTTCAGTGGTTATAATGTCAAGTTATGGGGTCCACCTCCTTCAAGTCCCAAAATGTGCATGCATCCTTCACAAAAGTAATCCATCCGGCTCCAGGGGGATAAACGAAGGCCTTCTGAGGGTAATCCGTGTGGTTTTGTCATAAAAATATACATATTTAAAACTTTATAAATGAAAATATCTTGCTTCAGATGGATGTCGGCGTATGACGTAGGACGTAGTGTAAGAGGCGTTGTGACGTAGAACGAAGTACAGCTAAATCAAGCGCTACGTCCTACGTCATACGCCGGCATCCATCTCCCGTGAACGCGCGTCGACCGTTGCTGGAAGCAAGATATTTTCATTTATAAAGTTTTAAATATGTATATTTTTATGACAAAACCGCACGGATTACCCTCAGAAGGCCTTCGTTTATCCCCCTGGAGCCGGATGGATTACTTTTGTGAAGGATGCATGCACATTTTGGGACTTGAAGGAGTGGACCCCATAACTTGACATTATAACCACTGAAAGATCTAAGACATTTTCTAAAATAACTGAAAATGTGTTTGTCTGAAAAAAGATTGACATATGCATCTCGAACGGCTTGAGGGTGAGTAAATCATGGGTTAAATATCATTTTTGGCCGAACTATCCCTTTAAGGAACAAATTTGCCCCCTTAAGTCTATTTTTTTCCAGTGCATTTTTTACCTTTATAAATACCTTAATAAAATAAAAATAAAATAAAAAAAGTTCAGTTGATAAATATGAAATGATGGTAAACATCACTTTTAAATATTACATTAAAACCACCTCTAGGTGGCGGTATGAGGGAGTCATCAAGTGGCTGTATTTATGAATGAGTCATTGAACATTGACTCTCGCGATTCAGTTCTGCTGTGGAACTTTTATTTCATTGCAAAATTGAGCAAAAAATACTGTTTAAAATGAACAGCACTTTATATTACCCTTTCTTTTGTTGAACTGTTGTATAAAATCAGTGTCACATTTGCAATCGTGTGGATATTTGGGAAACATTGCATTATTCTTGCTCGTATAATATATGATCAACATTAAAAACAAGAACTCACACAGGGTTGTTTTTGTATCAAAGAGAGTTCGGAGAGAATTAAATGAACGGAAGAACTCAGCAACTGTTTCGTACCCCAGTTTGAGACCCTCAGTGCTGTAGTAAACGTCAATAATCGGCACCTGACAGCTGGGTTCCTCTGAATTCAATTCTTGGCCGCAGGATGTTGAGCCCATGAGGTGTGCTAAAGAAGCGAAGGGAATAATTATTGCAGTCACTTTGATTTACGACCAGATGTGTTTGGTTTGCTCACTGAAACTGGATCAGGTGAAATCTGTTGATGTTAAAGGAATAGTTCACCCAAACCTGTATTGGTTTGATTTCTTCTGCAAACACAAAGTAAGATATTCTGAAGAAAGTTCATACAGTCAAATTCAGTGGGGTCTAATGTTTTGTGATGTTTCATCTTGTGTAGGGCTGTGCATCAAGAATCTGATGTTGCGTATCAGTATAACAGGGTCTACGACACTATATATTGCGATACATTCTATAAGAAAGGCGATATACGTATATTGTGATATTTCTTGCTTTTTTAGGAAGAAGAATGTTTTTTTTTGTGTGTGTGTTGTCTCATTTTGTTTTGTGTTTCATCTTATTTTGTGTTTGCTTTGCTTAATTTTGTTGTGTTTCATTTTGTTTTGTGTTTTTGTTTTGTGTTGTTTCATCTTGTTTTGTGTTTGCTTTGCTTAATTTTGTTGTGTTTCATTTTGTTTTGTGTTTTGTGTCGTTTCATTTTGTTTTGTGTTTGCTTTGCTTCATTTTGTTTCATTTTGTTTTGTGTTTTTTTCTGTTGTTTAATCTTGTTTTGTGTTGATTTATGTTGTGCTGTTTTTGTTTTGTGGTGTTTCATCTTGTTTTGTGTTTTTGTTTTACTTTGCTTCGTTTTGTTTTATTTCATCTTGTTTTGTTTATTTTGCTTTGCTTCATTTTGTTGTGTTTTCATTTTTGTTTTTTTTTTGTTTTTTTGTTTTGTTGTTTCATCTTGCTTTGTGTTAATTAATGTTGTGCTGTTTTCAATTTTTTTCTGTTTTGTTCTGCCTTTTGTTTCCTGTCGTTTCATCTTGGTTTTGCTTTGCTTCACTTTGTTTTTCTTTGTGTTGTTTCATCTTGTTTTATGTTTTATTTTTCATTTTGTGTTGTGTTGTTTCATTTTGTTTTGTATCTTATTTTTTGGATGAACTGTTTCTTTAATTAGGAGAAATTTCTTATCTCTGTTTTTTTTATTATGTGCTACATTTTGTTTTGACAACATTTTTATTTTACTTTTTGTCTGCAGCTCCTGAACCAGGTGTTAAACCGAGTTACGGCTGAAAGAAACCTGTTTGACAGGGTGGTCAACTTGCGTCTCCCAGGTAACTCTACTTTCCTTCTTACGTAATAAATAATCCTACATTAATGCAAATAGAAGCATTGAACATGAGCTACATGTTTTAGTACGTACTTGAGGATGCACTTGAATGCAATTATATTTCTGAAACGCTTATTGTGCTGAGCTGAATTTAAACCTCTCAGGTATTTCGGTCCGCCCTTGATCGTGTCCCCTGTGAGCCGAAATATGGTTTGGTGTAATCTAACAGTCAACTTTTCACTTGTCCCTTTTATAGCAGCTTGTTTCAAGTCCCAGAACAAATAAAAAGTAATTTGATAAGCGTTTTTTGCGACGTTCTTGACTTCACCTCTGAAACCCTTCAGAAGTTTGTAAAGTCAGCATTGCACGCTCAGGGAATGATATTAGACGAATAGGTCAAGAGATTACACGGCGAGTTTGTATGAAAACATAATCCAATTCATAAAAATAAACCATCATCAGGAGAGTTTTCAGCCTTGACACTGAAGAACGTTACATTTATGATTAATGAGGTCGGGTCATGTTGTTACCTGAACTTAAACAGAGAAGTGTGGCTTTCAGTGCATTCTAAAGTTGTTATTAGATGGCACATTTTGACGCATCGGATTCAGTGACCTACTAGCCTACTAAGTGCTGTTTAGTGGCTTTAATAGATTTAGTTTATTCATCTGGTCCAGATTATTTTTATTATGTTCTGATACGTAAAACCATATAATTCTAAAGGGTTTCCTTTCTTTTTCACATGAGTATATATATATATATATATATATATATATATATATATACTCACCTAAAGGATTATTAGGAACACCTGTTCAATTTCTCATTAATGCAATTATCTAATCAACCAATCACATGGCAGTTGCTTCAATGCATTTAGGGGTGTGGTCCTGGTCAAGACAATCTCCTGAACTCCAAACTGAATGTCAGAATGGGAAAGAAAGGTGATTTAAGCAATTTTGAGCGTGGCATGGTTGTTGGTGCCAGACGGGCTGGTCTGAGTATTTCACAATCTGCTCAGTTACTGGGATTTTCACGCACAACCATTTCTAGTGTTTACAAAGAATGGTGTGAAAAGGGAAAAACATCCAGTATGCAGCAGTCCTGTGGGCGAAAATGCCTTGTTGATGCTAGAGGTCAAAGGAGAATGGGCCGACTGATTCAAGCTGATAGAAGAGCAACTTTGACTGAAATAACCACTCGTTACAACGGAGGTATGCAGCAAAGCATTTGTGAAGCCACAACACGCACAACCTTGAGGCGGATGGGCTACAACAGCAGAAGACCCCACCGGGTACCACTCATCTCCACTACAAATAGGAAAAAGAGGCTACAATTTGCATGAGCTCACCAAAATTGGTCAGTCGAAGTCTCGATTTCTGTTGAGACATTCAGATGGTAGAGTCAGAATTTGGCGTAAACAGAATGAGAACATGGATCCATCATGCCTTGTTACCACTGTGCAGGCTGGTGGTGGTGGTGTAATGGTGTGGGGGATGTTTTCTTGGCACACTTTAGGCCCCTTAGTGCCAATTGGGCATCGTTTAAATGCCACGGCCTACCTGAGCATTGTTTCTGACCATGTCCATCCCTTTATGACCACCATGTACCCATCCTCAGATGGCTACTTCCAGCAGGATAATGCACCATGTCACAAAGCTCGAATCATTTCAAATTAGTTTCTTGAACATGACAATGAGTTCACTGTACTAAAATGGCCCCCACAGTCACCAGATCTCAACCCAATAGAGCATCTTTGGGATGTGGTGGAACGGGAGCTTCGTGCCCTGGATGTGCATCCCACAAATCTCCATCAACTGCAAGATGCTATCCTATCAATATGGGTCAACATTTCTAAAGAATGCTTTCAGCACCTTGTTGAATCAAAGCCACGTAGAATTAAGGCAGTTCTGAAGGCGAAAGGGGGTCAAACACAGTATTAGTATGGTGTTCCTAATAATCCTTTAGGTGAGTGTATATGTATGTACACACTGGCCGGCCAAAAAAAGTCGCTGTTGGATTTAAATGGGCAAATGCTTAAGAGTCGTGTCTGTGATTGGATCATTAGATTATTAGTTTCATGTTATATGTTTGGTTAACAGTTCTTCTAACCCTAATACTTTTCCCTGCATAATAACTTTTCATTTCTTAAAACACCATTTATGAAGACACATCATGACCATATTGATGGAAATAACATCTCAACATATATTTCCATTAATGTTTGGTCAAGATCTTGTATTGTAATTGTCAATACTTTCAATGAATTTAAGCTCTGGACTCAGAGGAGAAGATTCATGTGAGGAAATGATTCTTCATTCTTTCACAGTTTGAGCCTGATGAATCTTGACATTGTCATCCTGTAATATGGCCATGATGTGTCTTCATACATGGTTGTTAAAGAAATGAAAAGCTACACACTCCATCAATAGGGTTAGAAGAACTGTTGCCAAACATATAACATGCTAGAAACATAATAATCACTGCAATAATGATCCAATCAAAAACTCTTAAGCTTTTGTCTATTTAAATCCAAACAAGAACTTTTATTTCTTTCTTTTTTTTTTTTTTACCGAGCAGTGAACATATACTGAAGCATTAAAGTGTCTTTTTCAATAAATATTGCTGCTCCATGACAGCTATAAACTTGTGAACACACTTTTGCTAGACACCATTTTCTTGTTTATAATTTAACCAGGGTAATTACAATAAATAACTTTTTTTAATGAAACCATGTTTTAAATTCAAATACATGTAGTGTGTGTGTGTTTACTGCATATTAATGCAGTACATATATTAAAGTGATGTTTCATATGTACATATATTTACATATTTATTACAGTCTGTAGTTGAGTTTAAACGACAATGGTTGTGTGTTAAAGAAAGATAAACAGTCAACATTACATTTTATGTTTATAAAAACAAATACAAAATTAAATATATCAATATTATTTGAGAGTGAAGTTCAAATAAACCAAAGGGAATTGTTCAAACAAAATTCCCGAACGCTCTTCCCTTCTTTCATCGGTCAGTCGAACAGACAATCCTGTCCTAAACTCATGCCTTTGGTTGAGTCAGTGTTGCTGTGTTGGGCTGATTATGATGCTTAATACACATATATTATGTATTTTAGCACCCTTAGATTGCTGACCAATCAGCATCCAGAACCAGACCAGTTTTTGTTATACAATATATAACCTGAGCCACTCTTAAAACCATGTGTTATTTTCTGTGTAGGCCTGGAGAGTGTTGATCACTACCCCATCCTAGTGGCTGTGACAGGGATATTAGTGCGCATTCTGGTCGACTCCGATAAACACGGGTGAGTTTATGGCTTTGTTTTGCTTAATTTTTCTGTTTATATTATGGGGTTTCCATATTTATGGGCATACTTACTGATGTAGACTTAAAAAAATGCATTAAGGTAATATATGGTCCAGTCCTGCATTGTAGCTTTACACAAACCAAGCGTCTGTTTTATTTGTTTCTGTCTGGATTTGGTCTGTGGGACTCCATGACTTGTGTTTCTGGTTCAAGAGCCGTTTTCCTGTTCAAAGAGCACATTTGCTGTGAGGAAATGTGTGTGTGTGTCTTGGCATGGGTCTGAGTTGGACAGTTAATTGCATGTGCTGTTGCCTGAGGGAAGTCTGACACCCACCGTGTCCCTGTTGTGTGTCTGTGGGTCAGAGCAACATGATTCGGGACAGAACCTGTCCTGTGGGGAGGTGAAATCTAATAACGAGCTCCTGTTGACAGAAATGAGACTTCTGAGAGACCAGAGGAAGGACAAACGGGTCTCTGGTTCATCATTGCTCTCGCTCTTAGGATTTGTTTTTTAAAGCTGGATATCGTTTTTTTGTAGTCCTGGCGTTTGAAATGTTTTCACTATAGGCTGAAGGTTTATGGCAATTTTGTTCTTTCTGTTGTATTTTTTGACAAGTAATTGTGTGCGTGCGTGCGTGCGTGCTTGTGTATATATATATATGTATGTATGTATGTATGTATATATATATATATATATATATGACAAGTCATTTTTATAGATTTACGATCAGAATACACACTACCATACTGTCTAATACTTCTATCATTGAAGCTGGACTCATTGAAGCTTCATTCATTCATTCATTCATTCATTCATTCATTCATTCATTCATTCATTCATTCATTCATTCATTCATTCATATAAATGCCTCATTCATTCATTCATTCATTCATTCATTAATTAATTCATATAAATGCCTCATTCGTTAATTAATTAATTAATTAATTAATTCATTCATTCATATAAATGCCTCATTCATTAATTCATTCATTCATTCATATAAATGCCTCATTCATTTATTCGTTTATTCATTCATTCATTAATTCATATAAATACCTCATTCATTAATTCATTCATTAATTCATTAATCCATTCATATAAATGCCTCATTCATTAATTCATTCATTAATTCATTCATTCATTAATTCATTCATATATATATGCCTCATTCATTCATTCATTCGTTTATTCATTCATTCATTCATTCATTCATATAAATGCCTCATTCATTTATTTATTCATTCATTCATTCATATAAATACCTCATTCATTAATTCATTCATTCATTCATTTATTCATATAAATGCCTCATTCATTCATTCATTTTATGCACCAAGGATGCATTGGATTGATCAGAAGTGACCGTATAGACATTTATAATGTTACAAAAGATTTCAATTTCAAATAAATGCTGTTCTTTTAAAACTTGTATTTATCAAAGAATCCTAAAAAAAAAGATCACTGATTCAACAAAAATATTAAGCACAACGTTATTCAACATTGATAATAATCATAAATGTTTCTTGAGCATCAAATCATCATATTAGAGGGATTTCTGAAGGATCATGTGACACTGAATGATGTAAGTGAGTAATGATGCTGAAAATTCAGCTTTGATCACATAAATTAAACTTTACAATATATTACAATAGAAGACATTTCACAATATTAATGATTTTACTATACTTTTGATCAAATAAATGCAGCCATGGTGAGCACAAGTACGGATCCCCTAAAGGAACATGATGGAAAACAAGGACCATGACTGGCCTTGAATGATGCTTTTGAGGATATTAACTCTTTCCCCGCCATTGACTGAATTTTACGGCTTTCCGTGTTTTCACTGGTATACTGTAGGGGGCGCTATCACACATCTTCTGAACGAGTACTGAATCTCCTGATCAAAACACAGGCCAAGAAGAAGCAGAAACAAGCGATAACATATGAAAACAGATGCATATGTAAAATAACGCGATCATCAACAGTAAACATCATAGTAAACAAATCTGCCTAATGTTACTGAATGTAATGTGGACCCAGGACGAGCTCTAGGACTGTGAAGCTTTAGGGGTGTTGATGGACTCGATCTAATCCATCTGTGTTTTGAATCAGATCTGAATGTAGTCTTTCACAAAAACTCGATTTTCTCAGGTTTTCGCTTGAAAGTTGCTTTTTTTTTTTACTTACCCACATTCAGTGTTGATTTTTTGTCAATGTCAAGGCTTTGTTCTTTCTTTTTTATATTGTATGTTCAGATATTCATACAACAAAATGTTCTGGGGGCCATGATTTTTTTTTGTGTGTGAAAATGATAAAAAATGCTGCTAACTTTTTCCAAAAGCACTGGCGGGGAAAGAGTTAAAAGGATATTCCTGCATGTTGCTGAAATCTGATGAAGCTGTCTATAGATATGGGCACTGGACATCACTCTTGAACTTTCCAAACCTGTGATCAGTGATGTTCCCCGGATGCTTTGAACTTCCTCGACACACAAATGAGATTGGAAACGGATCTCTGGAGGAATAATGAATCGTTCTGAGATCTGATTCCTGGAAAAGCCTGATAGACGGCTCTCTATCATGCAAGACTTGATGTCTCGGTGAGCAGATGTTTAACATTTCACAGGCTTCAGAGACAAGGGCTCTGTTGAAACATTCGTTTTATGTGCATGAATCCAGAATGAATCAATGCTTTAGAGATAACAAGAGAAATGTAGTGTGGACGGACAGATATCAGACACATTTGAAATGGTTTCCAACAATAAAAGAAGAACTGCATCCAGTAACACTTCACTATATTATAGTAACACTTTACAACAGGGTTTTATTTGTTAACATGTTTACATCTTTGTTAATGTTGATCTGAACATTTACTAATGCATTTTTTAAAATCAAAAGTTGTATTGTTGTGAACGAACATGAACGTTGTTAGTTCATGTTAGTTAATGCATTAACTACTGTTAACAAATGAGACTTTATTGTAAAGTGTTACCCATATGGGCACTGACTTCTTGCTTTGAAATCACTGTTGCATTATGGCTGGTTTGAGTGCTGTTACTCTTGTTCATTATTCTTTATATAGTGCAGTGTCTTATGAGATGAACAATTAGATTTAACGATTATGTTTATTGGTCAAGGAAGACTTTGCTCACGAGACATTTGTTGTATTGAATTGCTCATAATATTTGAACCCAATGCAATATACAGTGCAAATAACAAGGACATACTCTTTTTCTGCATCAACTTTAAATGTTAAAATCAGTGATACATTTAAATTTGCTGCATTTTTGTTTTTGCTTTGCTTTTTACATTTTTTGTTTTGTCGTTTTGTTTTTGATGTTGTTTTATTTTTTGTTTTTGTAGTTTGTTTTGTTTTTGTTGTTTTGTTTAGTTTTTTTTCTTTGCTTTGTTTTGTTTTGTTTTTGATGTTGTTTATTTTTTGTTTTTGTAGTTTGTTTTGTTTTTGTTGTTTTGTTTAGTTTTTTTTCTTTGCTTTGTTTTGTCTTGTTTTTGATGTTTTTTTTTTTTTTGTTTTTTTTTTGTTTTACATGTATTTTGTTTTGTTTTCAGCAAATACATAATACACTTTCATGTAGACAAATACATTAACATACACATGATTAGTATGTCTAATCCATCATTACTATTTTATACAGAGGGATATAACTGACGAAAGTAAATATGTAAATACATGGTTTGTCCTAATTTCTAGCCATAATTTATCGTACATAAATACATTTCTTGCTTTATTTTTTCTTTCAATATGTTTTTTTTCTTAGTATTTCATGATATATTTAATTGTCTTCATATTTTCAATTTAGTTTTTGAAAATTACATTTGTATGTAACGTATTTAATTTTTTATTTTTACATAAATGCATTTCTCATAATTTAAATACTTCTATGGACACATTAAATTGCACATTTATTTATTGATTAATTCCTCTGAAGCGGACCCTAATGAGCGGGTCTAATGCTAAAGGGGGAAAAAATATGCATAAATGTACCTTAATTTTACCTGAGAGTGAATTATGTAAAGCTATACTTAACAGATCTTGTAAAAAATTAAATGATCAATAAGTTATGGCAACACATGTTTTTTACATTGCTTTAACTCACCAAAAAAAGCCGTTTTCAACTTTTTTTTTGTTATACAAGATTCAACTCAATTTTTAAAGTCAGTTTAATGTAATTTAAGTTGAAATTACTTAAACATCCAAGTTGATTGTACTTACAAAATATATATTTTTTTTTTACAGTGAGGGTCGGCTTTGTGCTGTTGCACTGTTGCCCACACTATACCAATTACCCAGAATGCTTCTCTCCGCCGAGCTGTGGTGTTCTCTTATCTTCTCGAGATGGTCTTCTCTCTCCACGTGCTCTGATAAGACCTGACCTTTCTCTTTGAATGTCACCAGTCTTCTTGTACTTGTTGTAGAAGGTCTTATAAGGTCACACTAACCCTGTACACACACTGGAAGCAGACGCCGAGTGTGTCAGGTCACTTGTGTTTACAAGTGAATCACGAGAGATTGTGTCTTGAGAAGATGACCTTTCCAAACTTGCTGTAACCGCAACACCTCAAGTAAAAGCCAAGGCGAAAAACAAGCTTTTTCCGTGAGCGTTTCGAAGCGTGCAGCATGTCTCTATACGCTTTCATTTTTCTCGTTCTTGAATCACTAATGGTTTGTTCTGACTTGAAAGCCTCAATAACCAAGTTTGTTCGTGGATATCATATGTTCGGAGATATTGCATTATGACAGTGAGAGGATGCTCTTATGGCCAAGCAACTTTTCTTTCAGTGTGATTTATGCAGGAAAACTAGGTTTGGAAACAGTGTATTAATGAATCAGTCAACAAGACTCGGTTTGAATCAATCTAATGACTCGAAACTAATGAATCTAATGAGTGTGTTCATTGAACTGCCTTTCATTTCTAATGAATTAATTGGAAAAAACAACATTTAACTGAAATTGTTGATTGGTATATTTAAGTCAATTATTCTTTATTAGCAAATATTCTTCACTTTGGACCAGTTAATTGTGTTATTGAAATTAAGGATGGTTAAGTGAAATCAGAATCGTTAAGTTCTTTCCGATTCTCATCCCCACAGAAGATCCTCTTATTCGACCCTGTAAATTGTCTCTGAAACACCTCTGCTTTCATCACACGGTGAATGGGGAACTAACTGAACTGCTGCTAAATTTGGCATATTATATCCGGCACAAATTCGCTAATGAGAAAATAATTGGTGTGACACCTGGCACCTTCCCTCTTCCCTCTTCCTGATTTCCTCCAGACGCTTGCTTGAGTTGTGGGGAGGTTGTCATGGTTTGTCGGTACTATTGAAATTTCCAACTGAAAAATGTGAACTGAGCTCATTTACCTCATTTGTATGCATGCCATGCATGTTTTGATATGCAAGTGAGCAACTTGTATTTATTTTTTATTTATTTTTATTTTTTTCACAAATTTGATTCCAAGCATAGAAAATCAAGCTTGAAATTAAAAGCAACCATTCGGAATGACTTACGGTTACTGGTCCCTGATTAAACATTATGTCGTTTATTTCATCTAGAGTTCTCTGATTAAGTTGCATTAGCATTTAAAATGTTCAATTCACAATGTTTTTTATTGCCTCATGAAACAACCTCAGTTATTTTTACTGGTTGTTTCACTTTTCAGATGTTGATATGATAACATGTTTCATAAACATAATACAGTTACTGTCGCACACTGCCTTGTGTTGCATGTTGCTTTTATACAAAGGCGAATTAATTTAATTGATTAAAAAAATGACAAGAGTTTAAAAAGATACATGTAATAATGATCAGAATATATATTCAAGAATATTCAGAATTTAATAATCAAAGTAAACATTTTATATTAGTCAGAATTTAATAATAATCAGAAGTAGCATTTTATAATAATGAAAATGCAATAATCGAAATACACATTTAATAATAATCAGAATTTAATAATCATAAAAACATTTTATAATTATCATAATGTAATAATTAAAATAAATAATTAAAATGTAATATTAATCAGAAGAAACATTTTATAATAATTGCAATTTAATAATAATCAGAATAAACCTTTTATAATAGTCAAAATTTTATAATAATCAGACGTTATTTTGTAATTATCAAAATACAATAATCAGAATAAACATTTTATAATGATTAGAATGTAATCAGAATAAGCATTTTATAAAACAAATAAACATTTATAAGAATATAGTAATACTATAATAAAACAATGTAATAATAATCAAAAGAAACATATTATAAATATATAATTAGACTGTAGTAATCATAATACACATTTCATAATCAGAATGTAATAATAATAATAATAATCAGAATAAACATTTAATAATAATCAGAATGTTATACTTAGGAAAATATTTTTTTTGAAATAATTCAAATTAGTTACTAATGATGATAATACACATTTTATAATTAGAATGTAGTAATCATGATATATTTCAGAATAGCTAGAATGCAATAATAATCAGAATAACAATCAGAACAAACATTTTGTAAGAATAAGCAGTTTATAATAATTAGAAAGTAGTAATCATCATATACATTTCATAATAATCAGAATGTAATAACCTGAATAAACATTTTATAATATATATTTGTTTAAATAATCAAAATGTAACGATAATGAAAACAACTTTTTTCTCCATCAAGTGTGTTTAACGCTTGAACTGTGGTTCATCCATGCAGAGTTTAGAGCCTTTTTGTTATATCTATTATGATATATTGTTGTGATGAATAATCAGTGTTACACTGACTCCATATTATCTGAAGCTGCTATTCGTTTGCATTTACAGCAGTGAATCATATCCAGTGTTGCATGGGTGTGGATGGCACCAGATCTATTTGGATAAATAGATTAAATATTCCAGTCATATATTTAACAATGACCACCGTTTTGTGTTTTGGTTGTGATTTGTCTGCTAGACACTCTCAGTTTTACATCAGTTTTGATTACATAATGGAGTGACCATTAAGTGCATGACTAATTGAATTTAAGCAGCTGTATGGGAAATGCATGATAGATCTCGTGTATAATAGTGCCAGGTTTGGCACAGCTCGGTCTTGACGCTCTCAATATGAGCCTTTACTATGAGGTCAGTTCTCTCAGCTACTGGGATCCCTAATTCATGTCCAATTAGTTCTTCAAATCTCATGTCATCTCCTCCAGACCGCCTGTAATTTTCCACAGGAACCAAAGAGCTTTGTGGGACCTCTGCCAAGTTCCTCGGGTACGGTTGGTCCAGCATCCCTCATCTTTTAGTGTAGCGTGAAGGAACCACATTGAGCCACACCAACAAACAAACCCCTTCAAAACCTGTATGACTTATTTTCTTCTGTCGAACACAAAAGAAGGTATTTTGAAAAATGTCTTTTGTCCATACAATGAAAGTCAATGGAATTGAATTGACTTTCATTGTATGGACGAAAGGACTTAAAATTGACTTCCTGAAAGTCAGTGGGGTCCAATTTTTGGAGCCCATTGAGTTTCATTGTATGGACAAAAGCACTTAAAATTGACTTTCTGTGGGGTTTGATGTTGCTCTCCAGTTCTGCTTATGGTGCTGACAATTATGGTAGACAATGACATTTCTATCACGATAATAGAAAATAATTGCTCTAATGAGTAGCTCATTGTATCCTGTCCTTCAGAGGTCACTTAAAAACGTCTCACTTGAGGTCATAAAGCATCCCAGGGTACTTAAGTTAAAGGGTAAGGAGTGTTACCTTGGTTTCGACCTTGGTCTTTGGGATAAATTTCCCCCAAAGGTCCATTAAGACCTTTTTCTAATAACCTGTCCACCTCCAACTAGCATAATGGTGATGGACTGCTGCAGTATTGTCCAAAGGTGGAGGTCAATGGAAGTTCTTCAACATAGGTTAAACCGCTACCCTTTTTAAAAAGTTCTGTGGCTGCACCATGGTACACTTACGATGATAAAGTAAAATGATACAATGATAAAAATCATGGTAAATTGTGTTTTTGGTGGCAACTTTAACACTGGCAAGTCATTTTCTTCAGAAAATACCATGCAAGGGTCCATCCACGTTTTTGCATGTTTTCAAAAGTAGCATTTTTATAATAATTAATGCTTCCCAATGACAAGTTTTGTCTCTATTAGTGTCTATTTTGTATATACGACGTAGATACGCTACAACAGGTAAACATGTCACAAATTTGATCGTGATTGAATCAATTCACAAAAGTATTGATTCAAATGTGCCTACCTGAAATAGTGATGCAATAATGTGAGGAATAAATTTTTTTGCCAATTTCTAAGTTCGCTTAACCCTTTGCCCTTGTGTTTTCTAACTAAAAACAACAAATATAACATCTTTAAGGATATTAAGAAAAAGAAAAAGTAGATGTTATGAACGTGAGACATTGAGGTAAAGACGTTGCAATGAAATACAATGGAAAAGGAGTGCAGTGGAAAAAAAAAAAAATGATTGAATGATTAACATGTTTATATACCATTGTGCATCCATGAAAGCCCAAGAAAATCATGATATTACCATGATATATCCACAACTCCATGGTATTAGCATGGTATTAACTTGGCATTTTATCCCAGAAAACCTGGTACATGTTTGTTAGCGTAAAGTTCTGCAGCATTAACCGAGCTAGTGTTAAAATGAAATAGCAATGCACTGATGCTAATATGCTGCCTGAAAATAAAGCACATGGCAGATAAAGAGGCATTAGCATCATTAGCATCATTTCATCTAGTTTAGCCTTTGTGTGGCGACTGTGTTTGTTTTGACACTCTCGCGTTCGTTAGCGGCTCATTCATATGCAAGGCTCGATGAAGCAGAGCCAAAAGTGTGTCAGTTTGCCACATTTTAATTAGCCCATTTCTCCTTTAGCCCACTGACAAAAGCTAAGAGAGGACAAAGCAAAGCAGCATTAACGCTGGCGTCAACTTCCATTAGCTAAAGTGTCAGACATGTTCTTCTCTGCAGCTGGTGCTACATAAAGACAAAGCCAAAAAGTGGACGACGCTAGTGGTTTAGTTCCTTGCATAGCATTGTTGCTGTTTTTAGAAGCTAATTAAACAAATGGCTATATCGATCTTAATTCACAAAGTGTTATACATTGTACAGAAGGCAATGCACATGTCAAAGAAATTACGGCAAACTATATTTCCCCTGAATAAAACAACAACATTCGGCCAGATCAGTTAGCGCTTCTGAATTGTCACTACAGTAAAGATCAATATTGAAAACTGCGTCGAACACGGTAAGAATTAAAAATCCCCCTGTAGTCAATAGTTTCATCCCTTAAAACTCATCTTTGATCACCAAAATTACATATTTAAAAAAAATTCTTACAGATTGATGTCTGGAATGCAGTGTAATACTGTCTTTCGGTTGTCGGCTAAATTACAGTAAGTTTCCAGATTCTGTGCTTCGGTAAAAAAATTATATTTTGGTGCATCATTAATCAGGATTCAACCGCTATACAATACATTACAATATGATTTCCGACCATGATTGAAACGATCGACATAGACTTTCACACACCAATCCCGGTAAATTACCGTAACATTGCCAGAATGACTCTACCGGTAAATTCTGTGAGGTCAGCCATCGGAAGTGATCTTTAAACACAGCATGAGGAGAAGCGCTTTAGTTTCGGTATCACTCCAATTTGAAGACGTTTGTAAGCGGTGGTGAGTAAACGCGTCATCTACGTCATAATTTTATGAATGGCCCAGAGCCGTTGCTCTTTCAACGGCTTCTGATTGGCCCACATCACTTCTTACGTCAGCGCGTTCTGACCTCGTACACCAGTGCAAAATACCGGTAAACTTCATTCCGCGTTCACACAGCGCATATACCGGTAATTTACTGGTAATGTTACAACGTCCCTTACTGGAAGATTGCTGGAACCAGTTTACTGGTATATCTGAAATGGTCCTGCTAACACATGATCTGTTACCGGTAATATACCGGTAAAGACTGTATGTGTGAAAGGGGCGATTGATACAGCTACAGTATTAATACAATACTGTGAGGAAGTAGAATCGTGATATACCGATATTTGATTTGAACATACTTTAGCCATTTTTAAGTTAGCCTAACCACTAGCCTTTATATTTCCTTGTTAAAAGGAACCAATGTAATATGATTAATGATTAAAAAAATAATAATAATAATGAACGTCATTTCAAAGTATACTTAGTTTTTTTTTTTACGCGTTCACTAGCGAATGCGTGCAGTCGAACTTTTCAAACGCCTATACTTCATTTGATATGATATACTTCCAGAATCTGCGCTATTTTTCTCCAGAAATTATGACGGATAAAAATGTCTTTGTATTCTTCTGAACTAAAGTTGCACCTATCTCATAACCCCTTCACTCAAGCGCTTGTCAATGTGGGCGTCTCTTGTTGTTGCAGTGTCCGATATTTTGTTATTGTTGGTCCATCTTTTTAGTTTCGTTTTCTATTGTGAACAGTGGCGGCGCCAGGGGGGAGCTAGGTGGTGCTGTAGCTCCCCCTATAATAGCCATAGCACCTGCCAAGCACCCCCAAGAAATGTCTGTAATTTTTTTTATATTTATATTTTAATGTCATGTTTGAATAGTCTTTTTCATGTTGTTAAAAATAGGAATTAAATAATAATTTCAAAATCGTGAGCGGACGCGCGCGGGCGGGCGCAGGCGCGGTCGCCGTGAGCGCTGAGCGAGCAGGAATGAGTAACGTAGAATGAGTTTTCGTCGACAAAGCAAAAAAGCTGTCGGGACTAAAAATAGAAAAAGAAAGAGGGAAAAGGAGATGGCATGTCAATTGATGCGACAGCAGCTACTGTAAATAAGTGGATGGTGAAAGGCAACAGGTAGGATTTAAAGTGTGACGTCCAGGCATGTAGGCTACTGGCCATCGGGAGTTCGGGACTACCGGGAGATTCCCGGTGGGCCGACGTGCTTTTTGGGCCGATACATCTCATACATTTTTTTTTTTTTTTTTTGTCTTAACGGCCCATAAAACTCGTACATCGGCGGCCCATTCGTTTTGTTTTGCTTAATTGGCGGCGCATGGGTTAGTGCCGGTGTAATGCATTGGTTAAAAAAAGTCAGCGTTAGTTTTTTTTTTTTTTCTGACACCCCATGAAACACTTAGATCAGCGGCCCATTGGTTCTTTTATAGTATAGAATTTTTTTAAAGTATAGAAATTAGTACAAAATTAATTATGGAAGTTTCCTTTATTTTTCAGTGCATTTGTTTTACAATATATGGCTATTACTATCATGGGATGGGATTAATATTATAACTATTATTATGTAGTAGTGTAATGTAGACTGACACTGTAACTAAAAGAGGTTTGAATTTTTCTTTGTTTAATTTGCACACTGAATATGGGTTGGAGCTTTCAATTTTTAACTCTCAAAGTGCACCAGATTGATGATTGCCAAAATTGTTGCTGCATACCCCTCTGGGTAGTTGCGTCCCTGTTTATATCCCTTGCGTTTAATACTTTTACATATATATACAGTATATATATATATATACTACTTATAGTCGCAGAACGAGTACAGTTAATGCGGGCATGTACGCATGTGTATACTTTCATTATGGTGTTGTTCATGATGGCGTTTCATTATGGTGGTCCACTCCAATGCGACCTCCATAATAAAACGCCCCAAAATTCAAAGCACCTTCTCTTAAGTGTTGAGCATCCCCATAGCACCTGCAACAGAAAATCTCTGGAGCCGCCACTGATTGTGAAACACCACGCTAGGCCAGTTTTACCACCTTGTGGAACAGCTGATTAGTGCAAAACAATTCAGTGCGCATGTGCGGCCTGCATGTACAAAGTACTGTTATTCTGTACTATTCTGGTGATGCAATGTGTGAAGTATACTTTGGGTTTAAAACCGAGAGGTGTGGCCTAGCGATTAGCAAACATGCTACTATACGTTCGCTTGGGTAGACAGCGTTCTAATCATCATTTTCCATCCTCTTCTACTTTACTATTAAAAAAGTGTCAAAAAGGCCAACAATAATATTAAAACCCACTTGGTAAAAGCAGTTGTAAACTTTTTTTTACTAGCCGTTTGGCTAACTTTTGCTAAATAATTAGGAAATGCAGGCTTAAAACAACATGAGTAAATGATTATCACATTTTTATCTTTAGGTGAACATGCATTAAAGCTCAATTGTAAAGGTTCTCTTGGAGAACTGCAGAGTTTGACTGGTGTAAAACAACAGTGAGGTTCAGCGCCAGTGCGAGACATTCGTTCTGATAACGCGCACATACGCCTCCCCAATCTCTTGTGGAAGAAAAAAAATCAATTTAGATAATTTCCCTCCATTATTGTTGGCTAAAAGGCATCAGATACAGCTTGCAGTGCTGTACTAATTAGATTGTGACACAGTGTAATTGGCTTTAGCAGCTTTCGGGGAAGAAATGGACTATGAGGAGGAGGGGAACATTTCACCCTCGTTGTCTTTTCAACACCCTGAGCAGGACGTGCTGATAACCTCCTGACCACCGATTCAGGCGCTGTGGATTGTTCTCCCTGTCTAATGAATCTCACTAACAATATGTACTGCGGTATTAATATGTTCTTTTTACACTTGAATGGTGAAACCATTTTTTTTTTTTTTTTTTGGCATGGTAACATGGTAATACTATCTTTTTTAGACTTGAGTACAGAGAGAATACCATGCTTTTGGATATGGTAACATGGTATCATTCCATGTTTTTGGGATGCACCATGATAAATTCATGTTTTTTGAACATATACAGTGATTATACCATGTTATTTTTCAACATGTAGTACAATTATATATATGTTTTGTTTTTTACATATATGGCACTACCATGCTTTTATAATACTACCATAGTTATACCATGTTTTTTCTGTCATGCACCTTGGTAATGCGTGTTTTTTTCATCCAAATACCATGTTAATGAGTATGATAAAGGTTCAATACTGTAGTATTTTCATCTGAGTACCATGGTACAACTACAGTACTTTTGAACAGCCACCTTCGGATTAATTTGTGCTGTTTACTTATGAATGACATGGGTTTTTTTTTTTTTTTTTTGACAAAAATGCGTATTAGCTTAATTTTTACTGATAAATTTAGTTAAAATACTGTTGTCATGCAAAATATTTGCATGCTAACTTCTAATACATTCTCGCCTCAGCTACAAAAAGTAAAAATGTATTGCATATGGTGCCAATAGCCTGCTGAGCTACTCACTTTATTTCAGAATTGGAGTGATAACACAAAGTTAGTCCTAATATTCCTGCTTTCAGAAGATCGAATGAATTCCTCGAAAGCATACATAATTCAAAGCCGCTTTCAGCTTTGTTTTAAAACAATCCCATCAGTTTGACAGCACAGAGCTCAGAAGTTGGCTGATTCATCTGAAAAGCTTTTAATGTTGATGTTTTCAATCTAATCATTGAGGACTGATTACATTTCAAACGGACTCGCATATCGCGCTTAATTTCAGACAAGATGCTAAAAATCGTGTTCAGTTTTGCATCGCTAATCGGCCTGTCATGCATAATGCTATTTAATGTTTTTTTGTTAATAAATCCTGAATATTTACACTATTTTATTAATGAATGAACACTATTTATGGGGTATATATTGTAGTTTTATATGACACTTTTGGTCGGTCAACAAGTCATAAAAGTATCTTTGATGGTTTAGTTGGGGGCTTTGGTCACAGTGCTTTGTTCATATCATGATTCTTGACCACCACAGTTGTTAAGTCCCCCTGTGGTGAAAATCAAGCTTTTAATGTTGTTTATATGTCTATGTGGTGTTTTTAATATGCTTTAAGACAAACCATGTGTAAATTCATAAGTCGACACCATTGCTGAGTATTTTCTCCTTAAAACTGCAGTGAACCAAAGACAGTCTCAAAAACACGCTTTGAAATCATTAGTTTTTCTGACGCCACAAACGACCTTGTAACCAGTCAGATCAATGCGTGATCGTCAACGAGTGGATCTCTGAGCTGAGTGAGTGGAGGCGGGGCTCATTTGCATATTCATAGAACCACGTATACTAAATGAGGCACAGGTGAAGAGTTATATTCACGCTATTTTAAGGCATGACAAAAAAAAAAAAAATCCAAGGAAAACCGTTTAATATGTCATTTTGGTGATCAAAGATGAGTTTTAAGGGATGAAACTGTTGACCGCAGGGGGATTTTAATTCTCACCGTGTTCAATGCAGTTTTCAAGATTGATCTTTACTCTAGTGACAATTCATCACCATTGATTCTTCCCGCTGTCGCAAACACTTGACTTCTGTGCCGATGATTGTGTGACTGGAGACATCTGCAGTCACATCGACCCTTCCAACTCACGCCCTGCTTGTGTTCTGCCTTCATGGATATTAGGACTTTTATTTTGACAAAATGGCTAAAGTACTACAGCATTTAGTAATTAGTTCTATAGAGTGGTTTCTGAAGGATCATGTGACACTGAAGACTGGAGTGATGAATTGTCTCTACAGTAAAGATCAATCTTGAAAACTGCGTCGAACACGGTAAGAATTAAAATCTCACTGTAGTCAACAGTTTCATCCCTTAAAACTCATCTTTGATCACCAAAATGACACATTTAAACTAGGCCATCTCTCCCATCATAATCAATGAAGCTGTCTATACCGTGTGTGGCGGAATTTAGTGTAAACAACACCATTGTAATTGTAACATTTCTGTATGACTTCAAGTACAAATAATGTGAAAGGCATCAAAACTATCCAGAATGAACAGTGAACCTGAATCAGTGCACACACCTAATATGATGGTGAAGTTACTGCACTCCTGATGTCAAGCCTTTGATGTCTGACTCAATACTTGCTACTTTGAGATAGTTAGAGGCTCAACACCAGTAACCTACCGGTTGCCATAGCAACCTATTTTTTCTTTTTACTTTGAAAACATTGTTTTTTTCTTCTTTTTAGAATATATTTCATGTTTAATTTTTTTTTTTACTGAAACTTATTTTTCTAAAACACTTCAGATACACAAACTCTTGGTCAAAAGTTTCAATTTAATATTTGTAATGTTTAAACGTCTTTTATGCTCACCAAGGCTGCATTTATTTCAACAAAAATAAATTAAAAACAGTGAAATAATATTAAAATATCAAAGAGCTGTTTTATATTTTAATCTATTTTTTATCTAATATGTTTTAAAATGTAATTTAATCCTGTGATCAAAGCTGAATTTTCAGCATCATTACACATGATCCTTCAGAAACCACTCTATAGAACTAATTACTAAATGCTGTTGTGCTATAGCCATTTTGTCAAAATAAAAGTCCTAATATCCATGAAGGCAGAACACAAGCAGGGCGTGAGTTGGAAGGGTCGATGTGGCTGCAGATGTCTCCAGTCACACAATCATCGGCACAGAAGTCAAGTGTTTGCGACAGCGGGAAGAATCAATGGTGATGAATTGTCACTAGAGTAAAGATCAATCTTGAAAACTGTGTCCAACATGGTAAGAATTAAAATCCCCCTGCGGTCAACAGTTTCATCCCTTAAAACTCATCTTCATTTTACCAGTTGAAGATAAAAAATGACCCTATTGTGAAAATTTATATTTAGAAATTAGGATGTTTCTTTGTGCAGAGGCCACTCTACCCACTCTCACTCACTCTACTCACTCACTCACTCACTCACTCACTCACTCACTCACTCACTCACTCACTCACTCACTCACTCACTCTACCCACCCACTCACTCTACCCACCCACTCACTCACTCACTCACTCACTCACTCACTCTTCTCACTCTACCCACTCACTCACTCACTCTACTCACTCACTCACTCACTCACTCACTCACTCACTCACTCACTCACTCACTCTTCTCACTCTACCCACTCACTCACTCACTCACTCACTCACTCACTCACTCACTCACTCACTCACTCACTCACTCACTCTTCTCACTCTACTCACTCACCTCGACTCACTCTACTTACTCACTCACTCACTCACTCACTCACTCTACTCACTCACTCACTCACTCACTCACTCACTCACTCTTCTCACTCTACTCACTCACTCACTCACTCACTCACTCACTCACTCACTCACTCACTCACTCACTCTTCTCACTCTTCTCACTCTACCCACTCACTCACTCACTCACTCACTCACTCACTCACTCACTCACTCACTCTTCTCACTCTACCCACTCACTCACTCACTTACTCACTCACTCACTCACTCACTCACTCTTCTCACTCTACTCACTCACTCACTCACTCACTCTTCTCAGTCTACCCACTCACTCACTCACTCACTCACTCACTCTTCTCACTCTTCTCACTCACCCACTCACCCACTCACTCACTCACTCACTCACTCTACTCTACTCACTCACTCACTCACTCACTCACTCACTCACTCACTCACTCACTCACTCACTCACACCTGGTCATGAATAGGGCTGCACGAAATAGCGAAATGTACAATATATTATATGACTTAATGCGATTGTCATTGCGAAAGCTGCGATTTAATTAAATAAATATATGCTCTCTGTGTTTAAGAGTGAAACACAGCACTGTATTCATTTACACGCGCACAGCTCATGATCCAGTGTAAAAAAAAACTAAATGCAATCCTAAATATATTGCAATGTCTTTTTTTTCTGTTAGAATGAGTAAAGGACAACACTTTTTATTGTCATTTAATTTGTTTTCAGGTATCAAAATGTGGTCTTTCGTATCTTTACAAAACTTGTTTAATGACTTGTTTCTCTGCAAACAAATACTTTGTGGGTTTCATTTTCTTTATTGAAGACTTTTTTTTTTCAACCTCACCTCATTTCAAGTCTCAAGTCAGTGCCATGCTGTCCTGTCATTCCCACAATGCATCATTACAGAAAACATTCACAGTCAGTATACCATTCTAGCATTTCAAGCAGAAGGAGGGATTCATATATTGTCATTTAGTTTCATTCATTATTGCTCTACACTGGAAATAAAGAAAGATAGATGTGGCATTTACAAACATGATTTTTTCAACCAGAAGTTGTAAACATCATTGTCTTTCATTGAATTACCAGCATTGTTTTTCCTTGCTGATACACAGTGCGTGGGCAGAGTTTTCAGGAAAAAGTCTTGTGGATTTGTAAAAAGAGAAGCTATTGAAGACTTCTTGCAGTGTAAGAAACGCAGTGAAAAGGAGGCTACGGCCTGAGATGTGTCTGTCATCTTATCCGCGGTGATTATTGTGGAGTTGCACGAGTGGTCCATATGTCAAGGCCAAGGGGCTGCTGCGTCACCGCTGGTTTCGATTGACACGTCTTAAGAGAGAGAGAGAGAGAGAGAAAAGAAAGAAGGAGAAAGAATAAGAACTGTGAGTGTACCACAGGCAAAAGCAATCAATTCAGGATTTTCTCTATAGTGCGCCTCTGGCATTTGATACTTCCTTCTGAAAACCTGAAGAAGAATTTTTCATTGTGGATTTGCTAGATTATTAAAACAACAGTTCACCTAAAATGAAAACCTCACGATGAAGAAAGTCGAACGTATTTGACTTCCTTTTTTCCGTCGAACACAAAAAGAGAGGGTTTGAAGAATGTGCACTCTCCTGTTTTATAATGAATGTGAATATGACATAAAATAACCATAAAGTGATGATGGTGATATAAGTAGTTTAAATACTAGCGCACTTCTGCACCATATTCCAATTTGTCTAAAGCCAAACAATATTTTATAATAATGCATATACACTTTCCGTCAAAAGTTTGGAATAATTACAATGGTTTTTGATAAAGAAGTCTCTTATGCTCTTAGGCTGTACAAAATGTATTTGATCAAAAATAAAGTAAAAACAGTAATATTGTGAAATATTATTACAGTATAAATAACTGTTTTGAATTTTAATATATTTTAAAATGTAATTGATTTGGTTTTCAAATAAATGCAGCCTTGGTGAGCGTAAGACACTTCTTTTGACTGTAGTGTAAATGGAAAAAGTTCTCAGAGCTATACTGTAATTTAAAAAAAAAAGTGGTAAAAATCTAAAACCTATTAAACACATTATATGTTATTGTACTGTAAAATAAATCCACATGGTACTTTTGCTTTAATATGTAATGAACTTTTACAGTAAATTGTTGTTAAAATTGATTTTTGTAATTAAAAATGTAAGTAACTTAAAAATGTAAGTTAAAAATGCTAAAAGTTTTTTTTTTTTCTCATAAATTTAACAGGATATTTTATTTTTATTTTCAGTGTACGAAAAAAGATTTTCAGTGAATAACAGCTTAAATTTCAGCCTTCAAAAAAAAAGAAAGAAAAAAAGATTGTATTGTTTGTTTGTTTTTGTCCAAAATTTCACTCACATTAATACATTGTATGGAAATGAGCAGCTTGAACTTTCTACAAAATGTCTCCTTTTATGTTCCACGGATGAAAGAAAATCCTGATGTTTATCATTTTTGCCTATTCCTTTAACCTTCATCCCATTTCTCATTTATTACATTGGCATCTGTCTTACCAAGGACATTTCAACACAAAGCATCACATTCCTGTTGCTCCGTCATGCATTTGCATGTGTGTGTTTGCACCCATCTGACCATCTCTGGCAGGAACGGCTTTCTCACTCGTCTAGAAGTGACGAGATGACCATCTTTTAAAAGTGTGATGTCCAGTGAGCTTTAAAGGTTTCAAAACGATATTTTCGCAGCAATGCCATAGAAGAACCATTTTTGGTTCCCAAATAACCTTTCAGTCATCAGTTCATATTTTTCCCCCCCCCTAGTGTTAGGAATATTAAGAATTTCCACTATAAAGAACCTTTGTGTAATGAAAAGGTTTCATGTATATTTAAGATCCCTTTATCGAGGTTATGGACCATAGATGCCAATAACGTGTCCAACCTATAGCCAATAGCCTCGATAGACCAAATATGATACAACATATCACCAAACAGTCATGAAATAGAGGCGACGGATTAATGTAAACTAACAAATCACTCCTGCAATTGATTAGCAGCATTAGTTATGGATGTTTTATGGAAAATATTGAGGTATAAGAGCATGAAGGGCTTCTCCAGAGCTCTGCCAGAGAGAAAATATGTGATTCTCTTGAATCTAAACCCTTTATTTGGCATGACAATGTTCACTAACTGTTCACTTCTAAACCTTGACTCACTCAACTCGCAGTTTGCGTGCCCGTCAAAGCTGCAAAAACGTGCGTCACCTTCTCACAAGCTCTGCGGTGACTCACGGACGTACAGTACATTAGCTTTCCTTTCTTCCCTGTAGTGCTTAAAAATACGAGATTTGGACCCCGCGGGGTGTTATTAGACAGTTATGATGATAAGTAGTGGACTGAGGTGGCAGCATTCGGAAATGATTCCCTGCTCTGTGGGACTCCATAGGTGGTCAGCGTTCCCGATCGGTAAATACTGGTTTACTGCAGCCATTACGAAAGCGGTCAAATGGAGATATTGAACTGCAGAACTGCTCCCTAGTCAGAACGTTTGCAGAGGTGTTTTAGGGTTCACAGTTTGGTTCTCTCTTCGTACTTTTGGCTCAGACCAATAAAGAAAATGATATGCAGTCAAACCAAAAATTATTCAGACACCATATATCATTTTTTTATAGTTTTTTACTAGTGGGTGCAGGACACTGTAGTTCATTTATGTAAGTGAGGATAGCAAAATTAAGTAAACTGTGACATGTTATACCCACAAATTCTTCATACAGAAATAAACTGTTGAACGAACTTGATTAAATCAAGGAAAACTTTTCCACGAAAATTAATTACATTTGATTTATTGCAATCTTGTTGTATGAACTTAAATTCATTTAGTCATTCCTGCTAGATAAAGTTTTGTCAGGTTGACTACATTTAATTTTTACCCTGCCTAAAATCACCAACATTATAATTTTACCTAATTTGACTCTACAGTTATTTCCAATGATAGAAGCTACTAGTGTTCAATTAAATTAAAACCACTTTTTACAGAGTAATATTGAATATTACTTATGCAGGTCTGCAAAAGAGGTTTAATGCATGTATAGTGTATACTAAGTGCCCACAGCCCTAAACTAAACACAGTCGCCACTCTTCTGCATAATGGTAACCACAAAATTCACGAAAGTCCTCTAAGTTTCTAACATAACTGAATATTAAACACTAACATTAACTAACAACATCTTTCCATTTACAGAAAAACACATAAAATAACACTTTAATCCCTAAATTTACCCTCCTAATGCAGTCCCTTGCAAAGCATGCTGGGAACTACAGATCCACTGCCCAGTTAGTTGTCAACAAAAATGATTCATGTAGTTTTCACACAAATTAATTAAGTAAACTTCAGTTTTAAATATATTAGGTTGATTGAACACAATTAAATTAAGTTGTGACAAAATATTAAACAATCGTGTTACTTTAGCTTATTTTAATTCATTAAATTTAACAAGAGGCAAAACAAATATTTTTTTGAATGTACCAGTAAAATTTATAAGAAATTGGGACCAAAAATTATTCAGACAGTTTGACCTGACCATGTTTTGCTTAAGTGTTTTTTTTTCCTTTAATTGCTAATACGACCTTTTTACACCACAGACTGGACAAAATTAATCATTGCTTGGTCATTTGTTGAGCTAAATTGGTATTATCTAATTAAATTTAACAGCTGACAGATATTCAACATAATTCATTTGTGAGACAGTCTAACAGAAGGACGGACAAAACATGAGAAATATCAACTCTGAGTTCTTGTCATATTTTATTACCATTTTCTAAACTATGAAACGTTGAAGGTGTCTGAATACATTTTGGTTTGACTGTATTTAGTCCTTTTCACTTAATTTTTTTAACACAGAACCTAAAGATATAAAACAAAAAATGGCTTTTTTATGATGTATATCTTGCAAAGGAACTTACATTGGAAATGGACGAGAGCCCCTAAAATGTCTTGGTCCGCATGTTCGGTGCGTAACCCGGTTCAGATCACAGTTACTCAAATAAACCGTACTTACAGAGCTATCGCACCAGAGTTGCTAACATCCTAAATGTAACAAGTTCTCCTAAAGCTGTTTTGTGTCTTAAACAATAAATGAATAGATAAATTCATAAATTCACCTTGCAGAAGGAAGGGTTGATTGGTGGTAGTTTACTTCCCTGAAAGGGATTGTATCATAAAAACAATCCCCAAAAACAGTCGTAAATTTTGTTTTTCAAAATCACACGAAAAAAAATAAATTATGTAGGATTTACTTTGAAACCATTTTTACTCAGAAATAATTGCAGGATTAGAATTAAGTGTTTTATTGCTGCAGTTCCTTGAAGACTTGTATTTAAATAGCCTGTGAAAAGAGCAAGTTTGTTCAGTATAGTATAGTCACATCCTTTTATGACGCTATCATCTATCATCTGAAATGTTCAAAAATTTTAAAGATCGGATTTCAGGGATCAGGAACTTGTTAAATATAAACTTATGCTGCTCTTTAATTTAAGCTGATATTATTTGAAAGGATATGCAGAGCTGTAGGTGCTACACATGTAGGAATGGTGCAAAGTTTGATGAACCTTTCCAAATGTAAATCTTATTGTTGTTGTTCTGATGTTTAGGAATAATGGTATTTATCCCTCTTCTTCCTTATGCTACTGTACCTCGATTCTGAACAACAAATTGCTGCCAATGTAATAATAGATGTTTGATTTCTTACGTCTTGATCTCTTATAAATTACAGTACATTTGAAAATATATAAAAATAGCAAATTATTTTAAATTGTATTACCTCAGTATTCCTGTTTGAGTGTATTTAGTGTCTTGCAGCCTTGGTGAGAATAAGAGACTCATTTACTTTCTATACAATGTTCCAGGTTTCTGACATTTTTTTTTAAAGGGGTGGTTGATTATGATTTCACTTTTCTAAGTTTAGTTAGTGTGTAATGTTGCTGTTTGAGCATAAACAACATCTGCAAAATTACAACCCTCAAAGTTCAAAGCAAAGGGAGATATTTGCTTTTAAAGAAATCGCTTTTTAAGGACTACAACAAACGGCTGGTAGGGACTACACCACATTCCTCCTAAAATGTACATAAACCCCGCCCCCTGAACACGATTTATAGATTATCAAGACAGAATATGCTAATCAATGACTACACATAAACTATCTAAAATCATCAACTAACCATTCAGAGATGTCCTGTTGCTTCTACATGTTGTCACTTCTTCTCGAGTCTCTCCATCATTGTCTGACTCCAGTTTGAACATAAAAGGCTAAAAGTTTTTGAAATTTTCAGTGCATGTGTGTGTGAGGTAAAAGGACATGAGCTCTTGAAGCTCCGCCCTCTGTGCCGGGAGCATCAGCTCATTTGCATTTAAAGGAACAGACACAAAACAGTGCGTTTTTGCTTTCCCTAAAAAACTGACAATTTTAACATGCGATATAAAAATATCTGTGGGGTATTTTGAGCTAAAACTTCACATACACACTCTGGGGACATCAGAGACTTATTTTACATCTTGTGAAAAGGGCATTATACCACCCCTTTAAGTCTTATTTTTGCATCTTATGTTTAAAATATGCTAGTTTTGGATTCTCAACTCAAAAGCCACATTGAAAAATGTCTCAAAAAAAGCTTATTTTCCTTTCAAAAACTCTCTAATCATTGCACCTGTCTCTTTATGCAAAACCTTATAATTCCACCCAGAATCCTCTGCTTTTCACGTGTTGATCCAAGCCACCTGTATTCTGCAGACTTTCTTTCTCACTCTTTCCTGTGAAACTGAGCTGTGTTATGTGAGGTGTTTCTCTGTTGAACAGTTGTGTACCGGCTCCTCAGCCTGCAGTGCATCAGCAAGGTTTTGTCCAAACATCTGTTGTGCTGTTTGGCTACAGCGCTGCACCATCATTGGTTAGGTGTTTATAATGTTTGTCTCGCAGGAGATTTATTTTTCAATGCGACAGCTGTACTAATATGGTGAAAGTCTTTGAACGTGATGTCACGTTTAATTGTTTGTCTGTTGTACAGCGCTAATAGCAGGGAGTCATGGTAAGGCTGCCACGGACGGCTTCATCAAACAGCAGCGGAGCGGCTAACTGTGGGCTCAGAGCGCTCATTAACAATGCCTGCTAATTAACTTAAGCAGACTCCAGGCTCAGAGTTCATGTCTAAACATCCTGTTTGCTTTAGAGAGTGAAAAAGGATACGCTCACACACACATCTAACAGGGGAAGTCCTTAATGATTGTGCTATCGATACCCAGACCAAAATCAGTTTAAACGCTTATGAAGAAAATGAATGGGGAAAATACTGGGGACGAATACAAGTCTGCAAAATTTTAAATTTCATATATATGTGTGTGTGTGTGTTTCACTAGTAATGTTCATTTGAGATGGCTGACCTGCAAGGATTGGTGTTACTTTGACCTGGTCCCTGATGCCCAAGTCTTTCCACTTTCTCTTACGTGGATCAATTTCCACTTTAAATTAATCTAGGCCAAAGCTGTAATTATTTATGTCTGGAAGAATTTTGGTAAGGAGTATTTATTGAAATATTATCTTTTTTAGTGTTTTTATTTGATTTGAAATACATTTTCTGAGCTTTTATATACTTCCAACATGACCTAGTCGCAAACTTCGTAGTGCGACTTGCCATGCCTTGATTTTCAGAATTTGTACACTTTCACCAATAAGCACAAATCAAAAGAATGTCGACTCATATGCATCATCGCTGCGCAATCGGCTCGTGACCGAACACAGACTGGGACTGGCTCTATTATACTTTCATTTAAGCAGAATATCTCAAAAGCAGATCACTGAACTCCAGCTAACTCGTTTGTCTGGGTTTTCAGATCTCTTCCGCAATCAGTGTAGAGAGAGCAAGTAAAGATTAAGGAAAACACCAGACAGAAAATATTGGGCAAAAATCCGGCAACTCCTGGCAACCACAAACATGAAAGCTCGTAGTAGAGGCTTTGACAGCAGTCTGTAATATTTTGTCGTCTGTTTTTTTTTCTACAAAAATAAAGAGAGATTGTGGTAAAGTTTTTATTGTTAACTACATTTTAGTCTTGTCTTGTTTCATCAACGATATTGCATGTTGATATAGTCACAGTTATGGTTTAATGACCTTATTGTCATCTAGTCTTAGGGGCTGTTTACACTACACCGTTTTTAACTAATAACGTAAAGCTTTGGCCGTTCGTTTACACGACAACGGCGTTTTGGGAGCCTGCGAACGCAAAGTTTTGAAAACGGGTTTCAAAGTGCAAGTTCTTGAAAATGGTTTCAGTGTAAACAACAAAAACGTGAGTCTCTGAAGACGATGACGTCATGCACATGTGTATTACGTGTTCAGTCTATAGTGTTTCATCGCCATCTACTGGCCTGGAGTAGAATACAGCGTTTTTAGTCGTTTTCGTGGATCCGTGTGAATGGGGATCGTTTTGGCGATGAACAAAAAGCAATATCGTATACAAAACGCACTCTTAGTCATGGGAAAAAAAGCTTGGCGACGAACATTTTCCTTGCTTGGCAACGAAATTAACACTAGTTGATTGTTTAATCGTTTTTTTTTTTATAAATAAATAAAGGTGTGTAATGTGCTAATGAAAAAAAGAAATCAATCAAAGCACACCACAACAAAACTGCTTGTTTTCTTGAGGTTGAATTAACCAATTTTCCTTTCACCCGCACAATCCCCAAAATCAATGAAGGATTCATCTCAGATGTAGATTACAGCTAAATCTGCCCTGGCAGTCTCTCGGCTCGGTGTTAGTCTGGCTGGCCTGGAAGGTTCATCGGAACAACTGTAAATATTCTTGATTGATGAGCGCTCTAAATTTGTTTGCTTGTAATCGAAGGGCTGTTGTCGAGATATGATGAAACACCTATGAAATGGATGGGCCAGAATGGCAGGAAAGGAAAGGAGTGTGATTTATCTGTCAAGTCTTCTTAGGGACTCCAACACCTTCATTTAATCTGCAGCTCAAACCTAAATCAAAGATACTCCTTTTCTGAATGTGCAGTATTTAACGAGTAAAATACCATAAACCTATTTTGCATGGCAAAATGTATTTTTGTAATTTTCTTGATTAGTATTCTTTGATTATGATGATGGTTTGCCATCCGTCATGATCCCTAAGGTTCCACCTGTAGTTAAATAAACAGTTTAATTCTCTCAAATGCAAGGATTTATTTATTTTAAAAAACGCTTCCAGTTCCACTTAAACCGTGCAGGAATAGAGTCAAGCTAATCAATTACGCATTCCTCATTTACATGTTCACAGGCTGTTGGGCAAAACTGTTGGATTTGTCCTGCTGAGATTTAATGGTGGGAATCTTGCGGGAAAAATGAAAGCTGAGCTGAAGTGACTACGTTATAGGAGACTAAAGCAGTTTGTTTGTTTTCATTCTAGCACTGATTGCATTAAATTGTCTGAAATAAGCAAATTAAAAAGAAAAGATTTTGCAATTCTCCCTCTTCTGTTAAGCTGTGAGGGACTGTTCACGTATATCTGTCTAAAATTTCTTTCATCTCTTTTTGTGTATTAAAGATATTTTTCACCTGACTTAATCATTTACGTCTCGAAATGTAGATTTGGAGTGAAAAAGCTTTTTCACTAAATTGTTGTTTTTGCCAATGTGGACCAGTAGTGTTGCAAAGGTAAAGAGGAAATGTCTTGGATCCCTTTAATGCTCGTAGCTCAAACAGAAGCCCATATTGGTCTTCCCACACAGGCATCTGAAGCTCAGCATGCTCAAGGAAGAACATTTTTAGAGCTTAGCAGATGTTATGACTTTAGGATTTCCCTTTACTTATAGTTCATTCACCTGCAATATGATGTCCTGTCTTTTGGACATTACTGTGAATACGTGTGTTCCTTGTTAATGCTCTTTTTAGCTTACTTTTTATGCCACATGCTCATTTGTCTCATCACTGTTACCATGATATAAGATTTGTCGTCAACACAAGATTTTAGTCATACTACTACGTCTCGTAATCCTATTTTCCTAATGATGGACTATTCACAGTACATGAAACTGATATCGAAAAAGTCCTCCTACAGAAAAAGCTTGGGTTTTTATTAGCCCCAGGCTCGTACGAGGTTTCTCCGGTGCTTTTTTTGTGCTGTCAGAGTTTTGACATGTTGTTCTTTGACATTATTGATTCTTTGTGATAAATAATACACTAATTAGGGTGGACCACACACAGCTCAGAGGCAGCAATTGCATCACACTGCATAAAGTCCCCTAACAGGAGCTTTTGTACAGCATGAAAAGACACGTACCCAGCAGAACATGCACTCCGGGTGGTGACAATGATAGAATGTACTATAATTGATATTGTAAGACTTTGATTTAGGGAGAGTGGGGGTAGGATGTGCCAGTGGGTACGTCAGATTCAACTGCATGTGGTTACGAAATGCGTATAAGTCCATTTTATTCCTAATATATGTATGTAACATATATATACACAAACATATATATGTATGTATGTGTTTTAAAATGTAGAAAACAATGTCAAATTGTCTGCCTAAAATTAGCCATGAATCACTGATTTAAGCATTTTTCCCAAAATGTTTCAGATGCTTTGAGCGAGGTAAGATATGCCTCAGCTATTAATGAAAGTAAGTTTTTTATCCAAATGCAAAATATATAAAAAAACAAACATGAAAATGATAAAATGTTGTTTACAAAAGAAGTTGCAGCCTAGTTCATGAAAATGAGTAATGTGCAACAAAATATGCAAATTCTTTAGATTATGGGAATATTGTGTATTTTTTAAATGTTTTTCTGATTTACATTCATATTTTTATTTGAAATGTAAATGATTCATTCTCTAGTTACTCAACTTACCCTTAGATATGAGTTTTGTGTGCCCCTATTTTAAAGATATTGAATAGATGCAGTTGTAAAAGACATCTTGAAATATATTTATGAATGCCAGCCCCCCTCAAAATCTGTATGTCTTACTTTCTTCTGTGGAACTTTCAAGAAAGATGTTTTGAATGATGTTCTTGACTTCCAATGTAAACATTCCACCAAAAAACATTGACAAATTTCACAAAATATCTTCTTTTATTTTTTGCACAGAAGAAAGTCAGTTTTGAAATGTACAGTTTTGAAATTAAATGGGGCTGAGTAAACGATGGCAGGAATTAATTCTTTAGATAAACTAACCCTTAATAAAAATAAAAAGTGGCACAAATTACCCCACTCGGAGAATTGGTGGAAACTGTGCATGCCTTGGATGTCAAAATGCTTGTCCATGCAAATTAGGTTAGAATTGTGGCACAAAACAGTGTGGTAATGATGATGATTGTGATGATGGCGGTTTTAGTGACAGCATTACAACTTTTATTCATAAAGCAGATGGAACACACTCATTAGTATGCAGTTATTCTGGGGAAGATTGGCTTCGGCTCAAGGGTAATATACTATTGTAAAATACTCCCTTCTACTGCCTGTTTTAATTTTTGGGTCATGGCATGTCTCCAAATCATCACACAAACTTGATTAATCAGAATTGCTCGCTTCACTGGGTCTGAGGTTCCAGCGAGGAAAATATTATTAGTGGTTTGTGCTGTAACTTCAGTGGTCAGTAAAATATCTGTGTGCCATTTTCAACCAAATAAGGATATTTTTGTAAGCTGTTGTAAAATACAGCCATGATATTCATGAACATTTAGATTTGATATATCCCACAAGTTCTCTCATGCTCTGGCTGGCTGCAGCTTTTGTGTTGTACTTATGTACAGTTGCAAACAAAGTGTTATATTTACTCTTGAATAGAAAAGCAAGAATGTTAGGACACACATTCTAGTTTGGATGCTCACCTTAGCCAAAGAGACTTTTATAAGAAGGCAGACATTTACCTCTGGGGTCGAAGCAGAAGGATTTATTAAGAAGCTGATAAAGAAGGGATTCGTGGAAGGGGAAGAAGGGGTGGAAGGGGAAGAAGGGGGGTGGCAAGGGGAAACATGGAATGCTTAGGGAGGGGGAAAGTACTTCAGTAAATTCACAGATTCAGTTTCATTCAATTTCATCCATTTCAAGTTATAATCTTAATAAGGATAATATTCGCCCTCTGTGTGATATCCACATTCACTCTGATAGCTTAGGAGCACCAACTTGCATGACTGAATGTCAATTTTTGTAAAACAACTTCTCAACAATCCCTACTTTTTTTGTGAATGCATTTTTTATGACCCAAACATTTTCAAAGTGGGCATGACTGCTTGAAAAGGATTTTCTGCTGCTAACTACTCACTAAGTTGTCGATGTGAAACACAGGGGTACAAAGGACACCTAAAAAAAAACAAAAATCAACATTATAGTCATATCTGTAAAAAACTAGAAATTCAGTAGGGTCTTGTCATTCTCCTTCATATCATTCATGCTATTTCTAGAGTAGAGTTTATGCAGTATTCATTGGGTTATATGCTCTAGACAAGGCATTCATAGCTATGAATCTATCAAGGCTCAAGCAGTGTTAAAGGGGAAGCTTTTACCCTTCTCAGTTTTTGTAGTTTCAAACCATTTCCTTCCTCTTGTATCGTCTCATGACTCAGTAAAACCTTAACGCCGAATCTTGGGAGCACATGGCTCCATCTTTTTGCATTTTGTTTTTATATCTCTCTTCTCTCTGATTGTATGTGCTTTCCTGGTCTGTTCTGCTCCCTGCTAAAGGCTTGCAAAGCCCCTCTCCCTTATCTGTCCTGAGTAGCTGTGCAGTTACAGACTGCCACGTTGATGGACCCACATGCTCATTTGAGCAGGTCGTTGGGTTGAGAGAAAGCAGCCGCTATGGCACAATAGTGGTGTCTGAGAAGACAGAAGTGACAGAGTCAGCATCGCTCCGTGTTACTGCCAGCTTGGGATACTCGAGGGCCAGTGCTGCCCGCGGCCTCCCATTCTGTGCCTCCTTTATGGGTTCCAGAAAGACCACATGCTTGTTGTTACTGACCTTGCGGCCGGGCCCGTCCGTGGTGGCAGGTGGCGTGGGCGTCAGGATAGATGACTGGGCGCTGCATTCATTTGCAGGGCTTGGTGTCACTGGGAGGGGCTGCTTGCGACACCAGCAGCGACAGGGTGTCAAGTAGAGGTACATTAGGACCAGAACCAGGCTGACAACACAACCCAGCAGGGTTGTAAAGCCAGTATTAAAGGACTCCCCCTCCTGGTGGTGTATCAACACAGTTAGATTAACTTCACAAGTCTCGTTGAGTGACTCTTGATGGTATTGAGCCATGCACAAGTATACCCCAGAGTCCGCCTCTTGTGCCGCCAAGATTTCCAAAGTACCGTCTGCATACATTCGCAGAGTATTGTTATTACCAGGGGGAGCAATGTATTCCTTACTTGGGGAAACCCACCAGTAGGTAAGATGCTTTCCCTTTAATTGAACTGTTTCACAATTTAACTTCACTGAATTTCCAGCGTCTGCTGTCATACTTTTCTTCATTTGAAGTTTTACCTTGCAATTCTCAAAGAATCGAACAAATTGAAGAAACTTCACTGGAGCACGGTGGTCGCCATGAAGCAGGCAGGTATGCTCCTCCCGAAACTCTGTCACTGACGCAAAGCCTCTATGCTCCCACTGTTTAAACATGCTGTATATCGAGCACCCACAATTTAGGGTATTGTTGTGCAGGAACAACCCTCTCTGTAGTGATTCCTCTAGAGCCTCGATATCCTCGACCGGAAGGTTGGGCATACGGTTCGAGCTTAGATCCAGCGTCATATTAGTATGTTCTTGAATGGAAAAGAAGGGGAAATCTGTCAGTCTGTTATGACTCAGGTAGGCTTTGCGTAGGTTGCTCAAACCACTCAGGGCTTTGCTCTCCACCCTAACTATGCGGTTGTTGTAGAGGAGTAGCTCCTCGATTCCTACTAACTCCAGAAAGTAATGCTGCTCAATAATGTTCAGTTGATTGGAGGAAAGGTCCAGGTGGCGTATGTTACTTGTATTCCGGAAGGTTCCAGGAGTGAGTCTGCTCAGCTGATTGTGGGCTAACCGTATGGTGTCAAGATTAGGAAGGCCAGCAAAGCTGCCCTCCTTAAGACATTCTAAGCGGTTGTGGTTGAAGTCCAATGTTGCCACCATTACAGGCAACTCTACTGGGAATTGGACAAGGCCAAGGTTGGTGCAGCTTAGGATATCAGATGCAACCAGGCAGCCAGAAGGGAGATTGGCTCTGACTAGCTGCAGCAGAAAAGAGCTCAGCATTAGGGGTGCGGCCACACCCTGAGCACACAGCATTGTGCCGTAAGGATGCTTTGGTTAGGAATCAGAGCAGCCAGAGTTTCACCAGGGTAGAGGTCCACACGCTTTCAAAAGCTGTCGTCTTGATTAGCTGTTCCTATCCGTACAAATCTGACAGATCAGATTGCAAGAGAGAGAACAAAAAAAGAAATCTGTTATTTAATACAGCGGATACCTTGCTTAATAATTATTTCTTCACTTGGCACTGTTCCGTGAGCCTAAGGCATGAGAGTGCATCTATTCGAGGACTATTATTGTTTATCAACTTGATCCAGAAACATCACATTAAACTGTGAAATTCTAATCTTAGAAGTTAAAGACCATAAGATTATCTTTACCTTAAGATTGCCAACAGTTGCTCCAAATAATCCACCTCATAACTCCTTGTTTGGCTAGCACTTGGTCATTCTTGTCCATTCTCAGCTAGAGAGGGTCGAAGGCATGGTCATTTAAGTCATTGAAGGAAAAGCAATTGTTTTTGCCCCATCCTCAAGGCTGAGCCCAACCTTCTGTGAACCATCCTTTTAACAGTTGGTGTTGTTTTGCAGTCCTGACATCTGAGATGGAACAGTAGAGGTCTTAAATCAAGAGTTAGCTCGCTGCCGCAGGCTGGGGGATGTTTTTGAGAAAGTCAGCATCCTGTCCAGTTCAGTTAGTATAGTTGCCCTCAGTTGAACAGCAGGCACACAGCGTGTCACACGAGCGCTGATCCACTGTAACCCTTACGATACAAGCAATCTGTTGTTTGTTTAAACCAGAAGATAAGGATACAGCACAGTTGTTTATAAATGTTCCTTCAGTACCTGGAGAAAGTAGTCCTTACATTATAGATTTTTCCCCCCGTTCATTTTGTTCAAATGACAAACAATATTTGCTGAGTTAGGACTAATAATTCTCTGTGACTCTTAAGCTTCCAGTGTTCACGTGGCATCTATAAAAACTGTTGAAAAGATGAAAACATAAACATCAACATCTTACAGCTTTTTGGTATCTCTTCCAGATCTTGGTCTCTTTATCAACATTTTCTTCCTCAGCAATCCATCCTTTCTTTCCGTTCCTCCGATTTGCGCTCTGAATCGTATGGGTCTTTCTTCTTTTTCCTCTCTGTCTCTCTCTCTCTCGCAGACCTTAAGTGCGTACTACACTCCTCTGCCTCTCTCTTTCCTCTCTGCACTCTATAAACAGACAGGCATGGTGTTTCAGAGGAGAGGCACTCTAGAGGGGGTGGGTTTCTTCTGATTACTAATTGGTTGAAGTGAGAGATTATGAAAGGGAAGTGTTTGCCAGAGCCTTCCCTGGTGGAGCTGATACCCCCCCCCCCCCCCCCCAACAGATACCTCTTAGTCAGGTTAAGTTTATTCTCTTTAGCTTTAATATCTCATTTAACCGGTGTCCTTTAATGGTGATCTGAATGTTCACATCAGAAGATATGATGTTTATATATTATATTATATTATATTGTTATATTTTTATTTATTTATATTTGAAAGCTGCTTGTGATTTAACTAATCATTTAAAGGGAAGGAGTCTAATTTCGGTGTCACAAGCAGTACCAAATGGAAATACATATCCTTGTGTTTTCCTGTCGCTTCCCTGCTTTTCTGAAGCAATAAACATAGTCCATATGACTATGTTTATTGCTTATAAATAAACATAGTCCATATGACTTGGCTATATCCTGAGTGTATTGAAGTCATGCATTTGTGTTGAAAACATTCAAAAATCTCCACGTTGTACCAGGTTTGATGTCAGTGACACCAACAATTATCTTGATGTGTCTAGTAACTGAACGCAATTGGCCAAGTTTGAATATCCAGTTCATTGTGTATTCATAATGGTTGAGTGCACACTGTAAACCTGACATTACTCATGAATTAAAGATAGTGGGTGTATCCGTGTCCTTGAATTTGTTTTATCTGTGCCTGTAGAGAATTTTTATGTATGAATAAACATCTTTATGTTGCTTGTATAACACATTTTCTTTGTGTGTGTGTGTGTGTGTGTGTGTGTGTTGGTGCCTGTGTAAGCTGTCTCTGCCCCTCGGTCATAGTTGCACAGGTGTCATGATGTATTATACTCTGAAGCCACTGCTGTGGGCCACTGCCAAAGGTCTTCGAGAAGCCCTACACACACATACACTCCTCTGGGTCCCTCTAATACACAACCCATTACTTCTCACCGTCTTCACCAGTTTCATATCTCTAACTGATTGTCGAGGGCCACATTTTCGACAGGTTTCTTGTCACTCTTCCTCAGGCGAAATATTTCACAGAGCGTTTAGCGAAGACTGAGTCTAAGTTGCTCACTGTCATCAGTCCCCTGAAATGACATTGTTCTGGAAAATTGGTTTCCTGACTCTAAGCTTGCTCATTTTTCACAAACAATACTCTAGAAGTGAAGGAAACATGCAGGAAGACAGGAAGAGGAACCCTAAGGTTAATAGCTTAGTCTCTCTCGCACATGTTTCCAGACAACCAGCAATTTGAGCCGGAAGTTGGTTTGCACCTTTTGCTAACTTTGACCCAAGAACCAGTGACTAGCTTCTAACTGCTTATTATGACGTCTTTACTGCACTTTCTTCAGCATGACATATCCATCTGCTTCCAGAGACCCATTAGAAAGCACTTTCAAACAAGCACCGTAAACTTTTAGACGACCCCAGACACAGTGTTAAGTCTTCCAAAGACCGTCCTAAAGATTGTCATTGGCATGGTGTACCATTTATCATTCTGTGACAGTTAGTATTGTTTGAAGATAAGAGTTAAAATATGACTCATGGGAAAGGGCTTGGCTTCAGACATGTTGTTTAATGAAAGCAGCCCTCAGTTGTTGATTGATGCTGTACAAGGTATTTATGTGATGGTGAAAGAAGGGGTCTGGTTATGTCTTCAAGACAGACATTTGGTTCTCAATTGTTGGGTAGTCAGTCATTGAAGACAACAAAGTGATGTGCCAAGAATGTGTCCCATAAAAGCTTTGTTTTGTAGGGAAAGAGTAGGTAGGTGAGTCTGTTGCAGCTAAAAAGTTCCTACTTACAAGTTTGGAAATCGCAATTATGATTTGACGTGTGTTCATTCCGACACTGCATTGTTCTACTCTACTAAAGAATAACTTTCAGTCCATTGTATGCATTTAAGTACCGTGTACTTTAACATGTATTTTAAGTGTCTAGCACAATAGCGATAATGGCATGCTGAGGGATATCGATGGATTCGACCACCCTTCATTGTTTTCCGCATAATTCTGTGGTAATTACTCAAATTTGCGCTTGTTCATAAATCTTTTTTTTTTTTCACTTAGATTCAACCAGGACAAAGCGTCAAGAGGCATCTACGTACCTGGGAAATATCCCTTCATCTGCATGTCTCTTTTGATTTCGGGCAATTAGATGGAATGTTGCATGCATTCAATTCAATCTGCAATCCAAGATCTTTTTGGAGCGTTAAAAAAATTAACTGCAGCCAGACAATTCATAAACGCAAAAAGAAAATTGAGGCAGGCAGTTGTGATGTATTCCACAAATGTTTGAGACCGACTTCATGCAGAGGAACTGAAGGAGAAAGATTTGAGACATTGCCACTAAATTGCCTCTGTTGTTGTGTGCTTTCTCATTCCTGAGCATAATAAAGCACAGCGCTGCGTTCAGAGCAGAGTTCATGTACCATTTTATAGTTATATGAATGCCTGTTTGGTGCAGTATCCCTTATTTGTGTACATTTGAGTGGATGAGTGAAGCATCTTAATATCACTAGGTTCTTTTAGAATACGTTAGGGCTGGGCGATATGGCTGAAAACTGTATCACGATATAAGTGTTTCATATCGGTCGATATCGATAATTATTGAATTTTTTTATAACATATTTAAAATAAGGACCAGTCCAGGAGACAAATATATTACATTTAAAGACTTTTTTATTTTAAACTTAACCTACCTCTGATTATAATCCCATCAGTTATAAAGGCAGAAATGTCAACACAACCATGGAAAACTCAGAAGTCTAAAATCACAATGAACACTTAACAATTATCTCTTAACATTAAGGTGCAAAATTAAAGAATACGTAAGAAATGCTTTATAAAGGGGTGGGCGATATGGCAAAAATATAATATTACGATTTCTTTCAGGAAAATCACGATTCACGATTTTATCACAATTCTTTTTTATGTTGGTTTTACTATTTTGTGACTGAGCATTACAGCCAAACTAATGTCCATATTTTAAAAACAAAGCCTTAGGTAACAAAATATATAATAAAAAAGAATGGCAGACAGGGGCGAGGATAAAAAATGTTCTCATTATTTTCTTTGTTATTAAATATTAAGATCAAAGATACACATTACACATACACAACTTAATATACAAATTAAATAAACAGTGCTTTATGTTTTCAGCTACAGTAGGTGTCTTTAACAGTAGCATTGCAGAAAGTAATTAAATGAACAAATATGAAAATAAAACAAAACAGACTTCACTGTATAAATTATAGATTGATACTTATTAAAGCTATTAATAAAGTTATTAGTCAAGAGCAGTGAGTGATTTTCTCTTTACATTTTGTTGTTTTATTAACATTAAAGGGATAGTTCTCCTAAAAATTCTAATTTTTATAATTTACTCTCTCACGTTGTTTTAAACTCGAATAAGTTTCTTTCTTCTGTTGAAAATAAAAGTTATTTGGAAGAATGACCAGCAGTTGATGTACCCCAGTGACTTCCATAGTATATTTTTCTCCTGTGGAAGTCAATGGGGACCAGCTACTGTTTGGATACCCACATTCTTCAAAATATTAATATTAGAAAATATTAGAAGGCAATTAATACAGGTTTGGAACAACATTAGAGTGCGTAAATAATGAGATTTTTTATTTTTGGGTGAACTATCCCTTTAAGGACAAGCGGCAGCGTGTTTACTATACTGTCTCTTTAAGAGCTGCGCGCGACGCGTCTATTATACACGCATTTGACAAGCAGATTTTCTCTAAATTTTCTCAAGTTTGCTTTCACTTTAGACATATCCGACTAGTTTATGTAAACCTTGTGTGTATATAACAGTATTAGCACAATAAGACTCGAAAGATAACTTAGTCCAGTATTCAGGCGCTGGTAGACAGGCTTTCAGTGCATGTGAGCTTCACATGTATGCGCTGAGAGACGCACACGTTAGAACAGCGCACCAGCATATGATGTCTATGCGCACCAGTACGCGAATAACAGAGAAACTGACGACGGTCTTGCATAATCTGCAGACGACATTGGTCAGACTACGGTCAGACTTGAAGTCAGGCGAGCTGACTTTTCCTGTTTTATCTAGGTACTAGAGAGTGAGTGCCTTTGTTCATGCAATCAAACTTGCTTTGCTGGTTTCTTCCGACGAAAAAATAAATAAATTATCGAACGTTTTATCGAACGCATTTTTTATTGATATTGATTACGTGTCTATCGCGATACATATCGTTATCGTTTTATCGCCCAGCCCTAGAATACGTTCAGATCAGAGTCACAGTTCAGAGTCATCGGTCCTGTGCACAGAATTTAATGTATTATTCCTATACAGTGAAGAAGAAAAGCCCATAAATAAAGAATATGTGGGTCGGAGACTTGTCCTAGAGGGTAGTGCACATGCTCTGACATGTTTCATGATCGGCTAAGACGCCTACAGTCTGTTCACTGACCACCATCTCATACATATTGCTCACAAGAATGCAAGAGCTTCTTAAATGGCTTGTTTACGCATCTTCAAGGATTCTGGGGAGACCAGTTTGCCTGCAAACGGAGCTGTGTTTACAAGATATCGGGTTGATAGTGCTTTTTCAGTGAGTGCTTTTGAGGAAGTACTAATTACTTGATTTGCCAGTGATTAGCCAGCCAGTTAATGGCATCAAATCATTGCAAGTACATATTTCCATTTACAGAATGAAGAATGGCTTTTAATATTGTAGGTTGCCTCTAATGATCATTAGAGGAAATATGAGGAATGATTACCTCAAAATGTATGTCAACATGTAAGTTTGAACAACTTTCTTTAAATTAAGCATGCACCTCTTTAGCTATTGTCAGTGATTAGGTTGCCGACCCCTGCTATAGACGATATACAACTATACGGTCCCTTTCACCCAAGAGCCCCTTGTAAGCTCTGTGACCAGCCCTAACCATCTAATAGCATGCCAAGTGTAGTTTTTGGTGTAGCCAGGCATATTTCTGAAGGATGTGAGGAAATCGTGAGCCGCGTGTATGTTGTGATGGAAGCTGTTCCAAAAGCCTCCCCCACGCTCATCTGTCAGCCCTGCTGTGCCTGGGAGAGGCAGGATTGAAGTGGAGTCTCAGAGAGGGGCCAGTGAGTCAGTGTCTGTCTGTTGGGGGCCACAGACGCCACGAATAGCCTCTCCTGTTGACAGGCTTGTGCTCTTGGAAAGACACCTGCTGTCACACTGGGATGCTTTACAACTGGATTCTGATTGATATATTTTAATACATAAATAACACCCCCCCCCCCACCACCACCTTTATTTTTTATACTTTTAGTGCCCTATTTTAAAGATCTAAGTGCATGATCTAATGCGCACGGCGCAAGTGCACTTAGTGTGTGTCCAAATACACTTTTACTAGTTTAACGACGGGTAAAATGGTCGGCGGTCCCGGCGCACGGTCTAAAAGGGTTGTCCCTATTCTCTTAATGAGTAATGGGTGTGTTTTGGGCGTAATGTGCAATAAACCAATCAGAGTCTCATCTTCCATTCCCTTCAAAAGCCAGTTGCGCTCGCGCCTTGGCGGATTCGCTATTTACATGGCGGAATTTGCAAGTGGAAAAACTGAACGCTTCTCTAGCGAGGAAACGGATCTGCTCGTGCGCGAGGTTAAAGCGTGCAAGCAGATCATCTACGGAACAAAGTGTATGCGCGTTGTGGACCCGCCTATAGGCGCACATTACTAACACGCTCTTTAAATAAAAAAAATAAAAAATGCAATATTAACTTTAGACCAGGTTTCAGTTGGTCAATGGCGCAGGCTATTTTAGTTTCCTCAAAATAGCAACGCGACAGCAATGCTCCTGAACACACCTCGTTTTCAGACCAGCAGCCCAAGGGCGCAAAAATGGGCGCAAATGCATTTGCTATTTAAAAAACGTGGCGCAGGACGTGAAAATGATAACTGCGTCGGGCTGAAACTAGCAAAAAACACTTAAGCATCGCCTGGCGCCACATTTCGCCAGGTGTATGATAGGGCCATTAGATTTTGTGTCCAGTATTTTGATTAGACAAGTTTTTTTTTTTTTTTTTTTTTGGAAAAAATATACAGCAACACAGGAAAGTTTTTATTACCTGTTTTCACAACATAGAAATCCAACAGTAGTTCAAAGTATTGTGACAAAGCTTTTTTCCATTGGCTGGAGTGATTAAACAAAATAGCTTACCATGTTTGGTCAGAAGTGTAATTTACTAGACATAACGTCTTGTTTATAGAACTCTTCAGGGGTTACAACAACTTGTAGATGCTTTTGATCTAGTTCTGTCGAACTGAGTTATTTACATAAGGTAAGCATTCACACGCCCACTTGTTGACTAACCGGTAGAAAAATAAGTGGCTGTGAAGCCCTAAAACTAACTCACTATGGTTGGCGGCTTTATGTGTTAGTTAGATGGTCACTTCCTGTTTAAATGGCTGGTTCTTGCACAGAATAAACAGTACAGTTGACTAGACTGTATGCTGATAGTCAAAAGTGTCTAAGCCTAACTAAAGCTACTGTAAATATATATATATTTATATATATATTTGTGGTTACTGTGGTCTTACCACAAATAGCACCATTAAACTGTGGTTTCTATGCAAAAACTGTGGTACGATTTTCCATCTTGATCATTATATATGCATCTGTATTCATTTTGATGACAAAAAGCAAAGATGAGTGTTTGAAACGCTGTGAGTTTGAGACTGCCAGCCCCAGCAGGAGGGTTGCCAGGTGCGGGTTGTGTGGGCAATGATCGTGTGTGTGATTTATTTGTTTACCAGACCTCTGTTGTTTGAGCGTTGTTGCTCGTCCAGCCCTGTCATTCTGCGTGTGTACTATATTGCTAACTTAGCATGACAGCCAGCCGCGCCTTGTAAACACGGCGGCCAGCTGGGTGTGTTTGTAAGAGAGCGCAAACATATTTGCTCAAGTGTTTGTCTCCCAGTATGGACGTCCTAAAGGTTTGCTCGTGTGTCTGGACATCTGCAAAAGGATTTATTATATTATATTATGTTATATTATATTATATTATGTTATGTTATGTTATGTTATGTTATGTTATGTTATGTTATGTTATGTTATGTTATGTTATGTTATGTTATGTTATATCATTACACCAGTCTTCAGTGTCACATGATTCTTCAGAAATCATTCTAATATGATGATTTGGTGCTCAAAAAACATTTCTCATTATTATCAATGTTGAAAACAGTTTTTGAAATTTTTATTTTCTGGATTCTTTGAGGAATAGAAAGTTCAAAAGAACAGCATTTATCTGAAATAGAAAGCTTTTGTAACATTAAACACTACCGTTCAAAAGTTTGGGGTCATTAATCATTTTTATTTTATTTTTTGGGGTGAAATAATTCAAATAAATCAATACTTTTCTTCATCAAGGATGAATTAAATTGATCAAAAGTTACAGTAAAGACATTTATAATGTTAAAAAAGATTATATTTCAAATAAATGAAATATTTGAAATATATACTTTCTATTCTATTTTCAATTTTTCAACTTTTTTTACACAACTGTTTTCAACATTGATGATAATAATAATGAATGTTTTTTGAGCATCAAATCCACATATTAGAATGATTTCTGAATGATCATGTGACACTGAAGACTGGAGTAATGATGCTGAAAATTCAGCTTTGATTTCAGGAATAAATTACATTTTTAAATATAATAAAATAGAAAACAATATTAGAATGATAACAATATTACTGTTTTTTTTTTGTTTGTTTGTATTTTTAATCAAATAAATGCAGCCTTAAAAACATAAAAAATCGTATAGCGATCAAAAACTTTTGACTGGTAGTGTATATTTTGTTTTGTTTTTGGACATGTAATATCGATGTCCCTACGATAACAGTCTGCAGCTAATAAATCATTAATTCAAGAACGTTGTGCAAGTTTACTTAAACAATGGTGTTGCGAACTTCACATACTTTTGAAAGCGCTCCAGCGTTTAGTTGATCATGATAAGCGCTCATTGTCACAGTTGCAAACACGATGGCTTTCCTCTTCCATGAGGGGGTTTGGCATTACGACTGCTTTTTTTCCAGGTTGAGCGTTAAAGAACGCGACACGCGCATGTCCTGGAAATCCTGTAGAATTCAACAGATGACAACTTCGAAACTCCCGAAGTGTTTCCCATTTTGTGTGAATCAGACGTTCTGCCAACGGTCCGTGGGTGTGACGTCTGAGGATGAGGCTTGGTGGCAGACCTTAATTCCCTCAAAACTTGTCCGTATGACTGCAGGGGACAGTATTCAGTGTTGCTCTGTTGCTCTGTCTGTAGATTTGGCTCACTTTCAAACCAATCATTTCACCCACATACGCAATGAAGGGGGGAAAAACACTCCATAGTGCATTATTAAAGTAAGTCCTTTTTCCTTTGCTTGCATTATGAGGAATTGTACGTGAGTGGGTGTATGCGGTCGGAAAAACACACATGAAAGATTGATCAGTGAGGATTAGATGTAAACAGCAGGTGCGTCGGGGTGGCGGGGAAGCTCTGCTCGGGTTTTAATGCACAGCCATTAGGGATAAAACTCCATAAATCATCTGACCATGGCACTTTTTTTTTTTTTTCTTTGGGAAATGGTCAAAGATTTCAGTTTGAATCCTTATATATAGTGTATTCAACATCTTGTCTCCATCTAATGTTTCTTAGATGTGCAAATAGTGTTTATTTCTTTCTGAAGGAGCAAGACATGTTTACTTGTTGGAAGTATGTTGACCCCATCACATTTGTGTACGACAGGAAGAGTGTGTTTTCTCACAGCCTGACAGCTGCGCTCCGATGAACAATGTCTGCGAGTCTCTCTCTCCCTCTGTCATTTTTAGTGGGGTTTGCTAAGTCAAGCATCACTATTACTATATAGGGTTAGAGATTTGTTCAAAAAAGTGAGAACCATAGCCGTGCTCTGACATGTGATGGAGCGGCTCATTGTCCTTTCCTGATCTCAGTCACCTTTCTCCTCTCCAGTTGTTTGCTGTGTTTCTCTGAACTGTCCGATCACAATAAAGGCAGAAATGCTTGCTCAGTAGGAAAGGTTTAGCATAGATTGACCTGAATGATAGCAGGGATGCATGTTAGCAGGAATTGTTGAGCAGGACTTATGATGAGTGGCGATGACGGTGCTGTAAATGTCAGTAAGTTTTGCTGTGTGTTCTCTGCTGTTGTCCGAGTGGCAGATTCTGTTATAGAGCATCAGTGTCTCCTCCTGCGCAACTGTCCATTTCCCATTCCAGTATTTTTAGAAACAAAACCAGAGTGGAGCAAGTGAGGACTGGGAAATGTTCTGTGATTTTAATCTGGATTGCTGGATTGTTTAACTGCTTAATTAGAAATAATTCATATTTTTATTAATTTAAATAGAATAAATTATTATTATTATTATTATTATTTTTCTAATAATATATATATATATATATATATATATATATATATATATATATATATATATATATATATATTTATATATATATAGTTATATATATATTTTTTTTTTTATGCTAAAATGAATATACTTTCTGTGAGGGCTGGGACAGGGAAAATAAACCTAATGTTTCAATTAATTAATGAATTATTCTAATTGTAAATAACAATTTTGAATAATTATTTTTTGTTTTTGTCGATGAGGATGATGATGATTGATGATTTTTATATTCATTATTTAAAAATACTAAAATCATCAGTTGCCCACCCCACATATCCAAATGGCCACCCTAGATGGCATCATAGTAGTGCCACCAGTATTGGGGAAAGTTATTTTTTAAAAGTAATGTGTTAAAGTATTGTTTTACTCCTTAAAAAGTAACTAATTGCGTTACTTAATTACTTTTTATTTACAGTAATGCATTGCATTACTTTTGCATTGCTTTACTCCTGGGCTGGGCTTGCTTATTTGTTTTTTAATAACAAAAAAAAGTTATATTTTTGGCAAATGTAAAGGCTCTTTCCCACCAGGTGTGAAATGAATAAGCCTAAGGCTGAAGGAAATGCAAAATCACGCCTGTACAGTAGAGGGCGCCGCTCAAACATACCTTTCAGCTGCTGCTGTTCTGGATCACAGAAGAAATTTCAACTCTCTTCAACAATGAAAAAAACATATTTGCTTATTAGTATTGTTGAATTTAATCATCGGTCGGAAACAAAGACATTGGTTAATAAAGTGAGATTAAATACATAAAGTATATTGATGTAATTTAGCATTTAATTATTGCAGGTTTGCATAATATTCTGAGTGTGCGTTTCACTGTTTTTATTCATTTTGAGAAATACTGGATGTTTTTGTGAAAGTGAGCTGAGTAAATGCTCACATTTAGTCTAGAACTACAATACCCATCATGTTCACACACAACGCCTCTGCACTCATTTACGATTTCTCTCAACATGGGGACATAACTGTCAGTCAGTAAATGGGAAAACAAAGTAACTTGCATTACTTATTTGAAAAAGTAACTTTACTTTAGTCATGTGTTGCTTTACTAGTTATAAAAAAGTAATCTGATTACGTAACTCGCATTACTTGTAGTGTGTTACCCTCATCACTGAGTGCCACTGCTTGGGATGGACTCTTTGAGCCTGTAAGCATGACACTGTAGCAACTACATGGCGACACCCTGACGACCACCCACAACAACCTGAACATCCTCATTTGTTTGTCTTCCAGGATCTCAAGGGCTGCGTCTGTGCTGTTGTCGGATCCTTGCTTCCAGCTTCGCTCCATCCAGTACCTGCTGGGAGAAGAAGAGGGTGGAGCCATCGGAGCTGACAGCAAACACTTCTCTCTGCACACATGTAAGCCATGACTAAACGCACCCAGGCCCGACGCCAGGACACATGACTTGGGGTGGGGGGATTGGGGCTAGCGGTTGAAATCGCAACAGAATCTCACTTTTGGTTGTTGCATTTAGTCCACATTGTATTTGTCGCATTGCATCCTGTGATATGCAATGTTTTATGGTTTAAATATACTTCGAATTATCTTCCATATCCAGTGATGTGAAAGTGATTGTGTGTTCTTAAAATAGCCCCTTCTCCATCATATCACTCAGCTCTTATTTCAAACACTAAGATCAAATCCGTGCGGTGATTGAGATGTATTATAATTATAATCTGCTATAACTGGCCTTTACATAAATTATTTATTTCCTCTTAGCTGGTCAAATTTAGATGAACAGTTTTATTGTTGAAGAGTTTCAGCAACTGTCTAAAAAGATTTACATCTATATTTGTATATTTTTCTACAAATTTCTTGTCTGGTTGAGCATTATGCTATCAACATGGAGGTCATGGGTTCAAAGAACACAAAAACTAAAACATTTTTAAGTCACTTATATTTGGACAGCATTATGATGAGAGACCCATTTTAAATGCATTTAAAAGGCTCATCCAATCAGATTTTAGAGCCCTGACTTTCCTTATTGATTACTGAATCAAGTTAGTCATGATTAATCACATATTGGTATTTGCTGAGAAAAACATTAAATGAAGATTATTTAAAAGTCTTAAAGGTGCAGTAAGCAATATCTGAGAAACGCTGTTGAAAGTGAATCCAGCATCATGATGGGGGAGGAGAGAGAGTGAGCCAATCAGCAGTAGGGGGCGTGTCCACTCATGATGGGGAAGAGGAAAGAGAGTGAGCCAATCAGCAGTAGGGGGCGTGTCCACTCATGATGGGGGAGGAGGAGAGAGAGTGAGCCAATCAGCAGTAGGGGGCGTGTCCACGCATGATGGGGGAGGAGAGAGAGAGTGAGCCAATCAGCAGTAGGGGGCGTGTCCACTCATGATGGGGGAGGAGAAAGAGTGAACAAGAGGGAGATTTGAAGAAAGACTGTAGAAAGAGAGATGTCTGAGAGACATTACAAAAGAGAAAAGGTCAAAGGAATATCACAACGGAAAAGAAGGGTTATGATGAGGTTACGGACACCGAGATTGAGTTTCTGATCCATGTGTGAGTATCATTGGTTTTGCTGTTGTTGTAATGTTAGCTATAGTAACAGGACAGTTTTGAGTGTCATTGTTTGTCTGGAGCTGCTGGCGACTAACAACCAACTCTTACTTGTATATCTTTGTACTGTATGTTCATTTTTTGTTCTTTCTTGTTCGCTCACCATCTTCGCTTTATTTTTCGTTAAGCATTATAATGCTTCTCTTCAGCTATGATAAAGAGTTTGTGCATTTTGTGGGCGGGGCAATGAAGGGAGGGGTGTGTTTGTTTAGGTTGATTAGGTTCCAATATCAACTTTCAGAAATTGCTTACTGCACCTTTAAAAGAAAATAATTTAAGACATCCATTTCGCAATCATGTTTATTCATGTCTTTTTATCCTTTTGTTTTATGTAAAGTAGGCTATTTCATATAATTAATGTACTACATTAACATGTTAAATTGACCCCTATTTATAATGTCATGTTTTGAGTGATCTGTATTGAAGTAGCAATGAAACTGACATCAGGAAATCCTCTCCCATCTTACTGTACTGCAGTGGAAATCGATTCCTCCCGCACTGAAGCTCAGGTCTGCTCTAACTATATAGACCATCCACCCCAATCCACCACTTTACTGTAAAAGGCCTTGATTAATTATTTACACTAAGTGGATGCATTTCCATGAACACTATGCCCACACTTCTAAACTGCTGTACTTGAGGAGAGAGTCTGGCATAACAACAAAGTCTTCTTTAGGCATTCAATAACAATGCTTGAGTTTGTTCACAGTATTTGAAAGGAGAGCCTGTTTGATACTCTGTAACACCCACCAAAAAACTTGTTACAAGAGTTTTGAGTTTTTAAAAGCTCCAGGAGTGTTGGTATGCCGGTGAACATGTTCGCTGTTTGGCTTTCTTTTGGCACTGAATATCATCTCTTAAATGATTCTGGAACGATTTACAATGTTTAATAATTTAAATGTATTATAAACAATTGGTTATTTTAAAACCAAAAATACTACATCATTGACTGTTATTGTAGCTTTTTATATAACTTAAACTTTTCAGCCCTCATTTTCAGCCCTATATACTTAAAAAAAGGCAACAAATATTTAGCTAATGAAAGAATTAAGGTAGTTCTGAACTGCCTTAATTATTTGTGGCGTAGATTCAACAAGGTGCTGGAAACATTTCTCAGACATTCTGGTTCATATTGACATGATACCTTCTGCTTCAAGGTTGGACGTGTTGAGTGTTCAGAGATGCTCTTCTGCTTCAAGGTTTGATGTGTTGAGTGTTCAGAGATGCTCTTCTGCTTCAAGGTTTGATGTGTTGAGCGTTCAGAGATGCTCTTCTGCTTCAAGGTCTGATGTGTTGAGCGTTCAGAGATGCTCTTCTGCTTCAAGGTTTGATGTGTTGAGTGTTCAGAGATGCTCTTCTGCTTCAAGGTTTGATGTGTTGAGCGTTCAGAGATGCTCTTCTGCTTCAGTGTTTGATGTGTTGAGCGTTCAGAGATGCTCTTCTGCTTCAAGGTTTGATGTGTTGAGTGTTCAGAGATGCTCTTCTGCTTCAAGGTTTGATGTGTTGAGCGTTCAGAGATGCTCTTCTGCTTCAAGGTTGGACATGTTGAGCGTTCAGAGATGCTCTTCTGCTTCAAGGTTTGATGTGTTGAGCGTTCAGAGATGCTCTTCTGCTTCAATGTTTGATGTGTTGAGCGTTCAGAGATGCTCTTCTGCTTCAAGGTTTGATGTGTTGAGCGTTCAGAGATGCTCTTCTGCTTCAAGGTCTGATGTGTTGAGCGTTCAGAGATGCTCTTCTGCTTCAAGGTCTGATGTGTTGAGCGTTCAGAGATGCTCTTCTGCTTCAAGGTTTGATGTGTTGAGTGTTCAGAGATGCTCTTCTGCTTCAAGGTTTGATGTGTTGAGCGTTCAGAGATGCTCTTCTGCTTCAAGGTTGGACATGTTGAGCGTTCAGAGATGCTCTTCTGCTTCAAGGTTTGATGTGTTGAGCGTTCAGAGATGCTCTTCTGCTTCAATGTTTGATGTGTTGAGCGTTCAGAGATGCTCTTCTGCTTCAAGGTTTGACGTGTTGAGTGTTCAGAGATGCTCTTCTGCTTCAAGGTTTGATGTGTTGAGCGTTCAGAGATGCTCTTCTGCTTCAAGGTTTGATGTGTTGAGCGTTCAGAGATGCTCTTCTGCTTCAAGGTTGGACATGTTGAGCGTTCAGAGATGCTCTTCTGCTTCAAGGTTTGATGTGTTGAGTGTTCAGAGATGCTCTTCTGCTTCAAGGTTTGATGTGTTGAGCGTTCAGAGATGCTCTCCTGCTTCAAGGTTTGATGTGTTGAGCGTTCAGAGATGCTCTTCTGCTTCAAGGTTTGATGTGTTGAGCGTTCAGAGATGCTCTTCTGCTTCAAGGTTTTATGTGTTGAGTGTTCAGAGATGCTCTTCTGCTTCAAGGTTTGATGTGTTGAGCGTTCAGAGATGCTCTTCTGCTTCAAGTTTGGACGTGTTGAGCGTTCAGAGATGCTCTTCTGCTTCAAGGTTTGACGTGTTGAGCGTTCAGAGATGCTCTTCTGCTTCAAGGTTTGATGTGTTGAGTGTTCAGAGATGCTCTTCTGCTTCAAGGTTTGATGTGTTGAGCGTTCAGAGATGCTCTCCTGCTTCAAGGTTTGATGTGTTGAGCTTTCAGAGATGCTCTTCTGCTTCAAGGTTGGACATGTTGAGCGTTCAGAGATGCTCTTTTGCTTCAGTGTTTGATGTGTTGAGTGTTCAGAGATGCTCTTCTGCTTCAAGGTTTGATGTGTTGAGTGTTCAGAGATGCTCTTCTGCTTCAAGGTTTGATGTGTTGAGCGTTCAGAGATGCTATTCTGCTTCAAGGTTTGACGTGTTGAGTGTTCAGAGATGCTCTTCTGCTTCAAGGTTTGACATGTTGAGTGTTCAGAGATGCTCTTCTGCTTCAAGGTTTGATGTGTTGAGCGTTCAGAGATGCTCTTCTGCTTCAAGGTTTGGTGTGTTGAGCGTTCAGATATGCTCTTCTGCTTCAAGGTTTGGTGTGTTGAGCGTTCAGAGATGCTCTTCTGCTTCAAGGTTGAACGTGTTGAGCGTTCAGATATGCTCTTCTGCTTCAAGGTTTGGTGTGTTGAGCGTTCAGAGATGCTCTTCTGCTTCAAAGTTGGACATGTTGAGCGTTCAGAGATGCTCTTCTGCTTCAAGGTTGGACATGTTGAGCGTTCAGAGATGCTCTTTTGCTTCAGTGTTTGATGTGTTGAGTGTTCAGAGATGCTCTTCTGCTTCAAGGTTTGATGTGTTGAGTGTTCAGAGATGCTCTTCTGCTTCAAGGTTTGATGTGTTGAGCGTTCAGAGATGCTCTTCTGCTTCAGGGTTTGACGTGTTGAGTGTTCAGAGATGCTCTTCTGCTTCAAGGTTTGACATGTTGAGTGTTCAGAGATGCTCTTCTGCTTCAAGGTTTGATGTGTTGAGCGTTCAGAGATGCTCTTCTGCTTCAAGGTTTGGTGTGTTGAGCGTTCAGATATGCTCTTCTGCTTCAAGGTTTGGTGTGTTGAGCGTTCAGAGATGCTCTTCTGCTTCAAGGTTGAACGTGTTGAGCGTTCAGATATGCTCTTCTGCTTCAAGGTTTGGTGTGTTGAGCGTTCAGAGATGCTCTTCTGCTTCAAAGTTGGACATGTTGAGTGTTCAGAGATGCTCTTTTGCTTCAGTGTTTAATGTGTTGAGCGTTCAGAGATGCTCTTTAGAGATGCTCTTCTGCTTCAATGTTTGATGTGTTGAGCGTTCAGAGATGTTCTTTTGTAGACCTCGGTTGTCGAGTGGATTTCTATCAGCTGAACCAGTCTGGTCATTCTCCTCTGATCTCTGGCATCAACAAGGCATTTTCTCCCACAGATCTGCTGCTCACTGGATATTTTCTCCTTTTTGGACCATTTTCTGTAAACCCTAGAGATGGTTACGTGTGAAAATCCCAGTAGATCAGCAGTTTCTCAAATACTCAGACCAGCCCGTCTGACACCAACACCCATGCCACATTTAAAGTCACTTAAATCACCTTTATTCTCCATTCTGATGATCAGTTTGAACTTCAGCAGATCTTATTGATCATGTCTAGATGCCTAAATGCATTGAGTTGCTGCCATGTGATTGGCTGATTAGATATTTGCGTTAATGCGCAGTTGAACAGGTGTGCCTAATAATGTTGGCCAGTGAGTGTAAAGATCAGAACCATGATTTCAACCAAAAAGCCTTCGTAGCCAAGCAGAGTACAAATGTTTAATGCAAGAAGTCAAATATATATGAAAATGAATAACACTAACAATAACATATAAACATAGAACATAATATTTAATTTATTTATTTGCAACAGTATAGCAATGCAAAGTTGAATACAGCAATCTTTACCTTTTAAAAAAAATATTAATAATGCTACAACGACCAATCTGGTAACATTTTTTAATGGTGACGTTAACGGTTCGAACGGATTCATTGAAAGGATTCAACAACCTCTTACATCGTTTTAGTCTATTGAAGTTTAAGTCAGACACTATTAAAACACTCCTGAGCATCACGAGACAAGGAAGGATCACTAAACTTCTCTAATGGTACTTGTTTAGCACAAATAATGGACAAAAACGATGTGAATAGAGGCCGATCCTCGAAGCACATGGTCGGCCACAGGTGTCGCACATAAACTGGCTATGTTGTTATTTTTAAGGTATTGAGCTTGCGGCGTCTTTGTTTGTCTAATGCATCAGTGATCCAGCTGGACTCAAAGGAGTGTAAGGGAGTCAAAGGAGTCCATCTCTTTAAGGTCATTTGGGTCCATGTTGCATAGTTTCAAATTGGATTTGAGGCCGTCCTTGCTGGCCATATAAAACCTGCTTCAGCAGGCTTGAATCTGCCATGCATACAACATGTCCAGACCAGCGACACTGAGTGAGTACCTCAGTTTTTGGGACTCTATCCTGCCATTTGACAAGTGCAATACGACGGAGACAGCGCATATGGAGCTGATCAAGTCTGGCAATCTGCCATATTCTCTTGGACAACAGCTCACATGCAGAAGTCACTTTCAAGCAGCTTTCTGTTGGTCAACCCAGCAAATTTGCAAGACCAACTTGAACCAGTTGCGAAATCTGGAAATATTTCACCTTCACACGAAATTCCCAATCTCGTGGATTCCTATTCAATGACTGTATTTTGGCTGTGAAAATCGAACAAAGGTAAATTTGACCGCATCTCTAGGCCGTTACAGAGAACTTCTCAGATGTCAAGCGTTTGGAATCAATTTGGAACCGTATTGTGTTTTTCCGAGTCAAATGAATCATGAGTTGTCTAGGGATTCCTACCCCTATCTATTAGAGATCATAGGCAAGTAGAAATAAGATTTCCTCATGATGTTGATCTTTATGGTCGTTCTTCATCAACTCTGCTTTCAGACTGGTTTTCTTCACACTGCCCATTCCCACTCAGCTCTGAGGGACAGTGTGGTGTGAATCTCCACGCTTACGAGGACGAAGCTGGTCTCTTTCGTAGTCATGGAGACGGAGGGTCGCCATGGACACCACGTCCGGTCTCAGTTCCTGTATGTCCCCCCCCCCCCTCCTCTGTTTTCCACCACTAAACTGGGTCATTGATATCAGACTCCATTCCTGAGATGAGATTAGCTGGGAATTGTCCTTGGGCCTTTTTTCGACCTGTTGTTTAAAGACTTAGGGGACACATTAAGGGCCGCCAACATCTGTACTCAGTTGAGCAACATGGCGAACAGGGACACTCGAAGCCTCAGGACTTGTTTTAGGAAGCTGTTGCAGATTTGTGTCAAGGTTACAGACTAAAAAGTGAGACACAGGTTTCAGAAAAGCAAACTACTATGCGACTTATACTATTTTAGCAGGGTATTTACTAGGGATGCATGATATATCGGCCACCATATCACGTGGATGAATATTGAAATGATTAGATGATTGAAAAAAAAAAAGTCAAACAGCAGTAAATTTGAAAGCATTTTTATGCTGTTACTGAGAACTTTTCAGTAGCCAAGCAATAATAAACTTAGAATCGGATTGTGATTCTCTGAATCAAGTGAATTGTGTGTTGTCTTGGGGTTTCCCACGCCTCTCCATTAAAGATTGTAAACAAGTAAAAATCATATTTTATGATGCATTGAATCGGCAGGTAATCGTACTGATATTTGTGCTGTTGATAAAAAATTGTTAAATAGAAAGCTTTAACATTACTACCGTTCAAAAGTATATAAAAAAAATAATAATTAAAGAAATTAATACTTTTATTCAGCAAGGATGCATTAAATTAATCAAAAGTGACAGTAAAGGACAAAACTTTATATTCATCAAAGTTTCCTGAAAAAATTACATTTTACAATATATTCTAATAGAAAACAATTATTAAAATTTAAATTGTAATCATATTTCACAATATTATTGTTTTTTATTTGTTTATTGTTTTTTGTTTTGTTTTGTTATTTTTATCAAATAAATGCAGCCTGAAGATACTTCTTTTAAAAATAATAAAAAATCTTACCAATCCCAATCCCAAACTTTTGAATGGCATAAATAAATTGGTTATCAATTAAAATAATGTTCCCAAAAAAAAAAAAAAAAACGTTTTGTTTGAAACAATTAGATAAAAAAATATGTAATAATATGTAATAAAAAAATTAAATATGTTTGTCATAGCAAAAATGGCTTCTCAACTAATAAGATTTCATCTTAGTAATATATGATCTTATAATGTGACACCAGTCTTTCACTGAATTACACATAAAACACTGTCTAAACTATGAACATGAAGTATGCAGTAAGCAGTGCCCTATAGTATTTCTGTAGTCTGTGGAAAAAAAAGTGTTACTTTCTCATGCAGCTTCACTTTTGTTTATGTCTTCTCTAATCTCTCTCTTTCTTATTTCATGATTTTTTCTGCCTTCTCTTTTACCCTCAGCTCATTACGAACCTGCAAACGAAGGCAGTTCAGGTTCTGCCTGAACAACATTAATTAGTATGTGGAAATATGTCCACCGCTTCATTATTTCTGGTCTCTGCCAATATCAGATGTTGTTATTAAATCAAATCTGCTACGCTCCCTCATGCTAGCAATGTCATATCTAAGAAGCGCGGCTGCCTTTATTTTATAGCTCATTATTAATGCACTTGGCCAAACTTTCCCTCGGTAGCAAGTCCAAGTCTGCAGGGTGTTCCAAATGTGAAAAACACAGATCTGTGCTTGTAATATTATTTATTGTTACATATTGTGTGTGAAGTTTAATGTAAGAATTAGCGAAGTAGAAGTTGACATGGCTGATACTGGCATCATTCCCTGTGTGTGTGTGTGTGTGTGTGTGTGTGTGTGTGTGTGTGTGAGAGAGAGAGAGAGAGAGAGAGAGAGAGAGAGAGAGAGAGAGAGAGAGAGAGAGAGAGAGAGAGAGAGAGAGAGAGAGAGAGAGAGAGAGAGAGAGAGAGAGAGAGAGAGAGAGAGAGAGAGAGAGAGAGAGAGAGAGAGAGAGAGAGAGAGAGAGAGAGAGAGAGAGAGAGAGAGAGAGGTGTGTGCAGTAAAATTAATTAATATATTGTATTTGGTAAAAATACAATGAAGTTATATTTAGTTAAAATATCATTTATTTAGTAATATACTATACACACAGATATAATTTAAACACACACACAGACACACACACACACACACACACACACACACACATATATATATATAGATATATAGATAGATATACATATAGATATACATATATATATATATAATTTAAATATATATATATATATATATATATATATATATATATATATATATATATATATATATATATATATATAATCATAATACTTTAAAACATTTTTTAGATAGTTAAAAAATTAAATAGAATTATATATTTTAATAGATTTTTTTTATTTAGATTTTTTTTGAAAAATGTAAAAAATAATAAAATTATTAATATTTTTATTAAAAGTATTATATACGTTAGTTTTCCAGTAGCAGAATTCAGAATCTAATCTCAAAGTGCTGTTGAAAGGAAACCTCAGTCCACTGCAGCCGTTGTGATGCACAGATTTCCTGGAGGGCCGGGAGCGTTCACACAGCTACACGTGCTATATATAATGAATGACTCCTGGAGGCAGATTCATTGTGCCGAGTTAGAAAAGGTATTTATACCAACGAAGTCTGACGAACAGAGACATTAATGAGGAAAGGCGGGGGCCGTAGGTGGTCCACATTAGCACTTCAAAGGGTAAGTCCATCCTGAGACGTGTGCACCTTATAACGCACGGGATCTAATGTCAGGTCAAAATACCACATCTCCTCAATCTGGCGTAGTAAGACTATTCTGGTAGCTCTGAAGGAAGTTTCACAGAGACGCTAATGGACATAATGACATCAAGCCATGTTCCTATCACAAAGCCACCTATTTAAAAGGATGCAGCATTGATCCGGCATCACGGGTTGGACATGGTCCTCCAGGGTGAGTGGAAGGAAGGACTAATGAATGTCTAGACGGCGTGGGAAAGATTCCCGGCTCTCCTCGGAATGACTAGTGTGTAGGAGGCTTGCAGAGAATTACTTACTGTATAGGTTCTTATTAAAACCTTAAAGGAGAACTCCGGTCAATTTTAACATTGAGCTCATTTTTTTGTACATTTGGAGTGCTGTCAATACAGAGAACAACGACAAAAATCGGTGTTGCCTACTGTTATCCTCTTTTTACAATTTGCACCCTGTTGACTTCAATGGGGCAAGTTTTAAACCTGCTTTTAGCCTCTTAACATCCTTGATGTGTCATTACAAGTGCACAGGTCATGTGAGTGATTCCTTCAGAGTGAACACGGTGAATCTGACTGCAGTAGATGTGAAAGATATGAATAAAAATTATGTTATTTCTGCCAGCGCACATATCTGTATTTACTTCCTGTTTTCGGTCAAAGTCCAAAGTAGTCGATTGCCGAGTTCACGCGCGTGATCATAGGTACTAAACCTATGCGCGTGAACTCGACAATCGACTACTATGGACTTTGACCGAAAACAGGAAGTAAATACAGGTATGTGCGCTGGCTGAAATAACATAATTTTTATTTCAATAAAAAATTGATTTATTTCTGGGCACTTGTAATGACACATCAAGGATGTTAAGAGGCTAAAAGCAGGTTTAAAACTTGCCCCATTGAAGTCAACAGGGTGCAAATTTTAAAAAGAGGATAACACGGTGTAGGCAACACCGATTTTTGTCGTTGTTCTCTGTACTGACAGCACTCCAAATGTACAAAAAAATGAGCTCAATGTTAAAATTGACCGGAGTTCTCATTTAAAGAGGTCATATTATGCCCTTTTACAAAGTCTTGATTTTGTTTGTGTCTACTAGTCTGCTTTTTCATAAGTTTTTCACATATTCTTCATTGTTGCAGCTCCTCTTTTCCCAGTCTGTCAGTAACGCTCTGTTTAGTTCCTGTCTCCATGAAGCCCCTCCTTCTGAAAAGCACAATGTGCTCTGATTGGTCGGCTGGAGCAGTGTGTTTTGATTGGTCAACCGCTTCCAGGGTGTTTGCCATATAGTACATGGTATTACCATAATAACGAGTTTCAACACACTACTAACTAACTCAACCAGGCCTCACCTCTTTATTTTGTGTTTGGCTTGGGCGGGAATTATTTAAATAAGGAATAAAAAACAAAAAAACAAGACTACAATCAACGCTTTTCAATTAAACTCAAGACTACAATCAAGGCTAACTTTGCAGACATTTTTCATGCACAAACTGAAACATTACAAACAAAAAAAGCTGAAAATGTAAAAAAAAAAAAAAAAAAAAAAAGAAAGCATAAAGTCCTGTTCACACCAAGAACAATAACTATAATGCCCACACTAACGTACAATATTGTTCTGTTTGTTATAAATATTTATGCCTGCTGCTTTAAATGCTCAAGCTCATTAAAGCAGGATGGATTCTGATTGGCTCTCAATCATCAGCTGGAAAAATTCTGAATTCAGTTCTGAATGTGATTCAAACGATATTGTTCCTCTGTGCCGTTATCATTATAGTTTTATTGTGGACTCTGCTATTATTTTACATTTAGAATGATTTTTACAACAATATCTTTATCTTTATTGTTATAGTTATTATACTTGGTGTGAAATGACCTTTAGTTCAGCCAAAAATGTCAATTCAGCCATCCTTTACCCCTTATAGCACTCCAAACCCATATGATTATAGTTTTTCTTTGGAAAAAAGACCAGTTGTAGAATGTTCAGAGTATATTATTATAATTATAAAAAAATATATAAAATATGATTAAGTTAATTATGTATAATTATTCCTTTCTGAGTTGAATGGAATTTAATTGAAAGCTTGTGAGTCATATCGAATCAATTCCAGCACTGTTTTTTTCTCTCTCTCTTTTTCCTTCACTTTTGTAAGGTGATGGTCTCGGCATTGGCGAGTATATGAAACGGTGTTAATCGTCAGTTGATCAGTAACGTTTTTATGAATTCTAATTTAAATATTCAATTTAAATATCAAGAAGCTCAAGAAGATGCGAAAGGGAACTCAATTTGTGGAAAGTTTTCTGTGCGAAACATCCGAACCATGGAAGAGCTATTTCAGCTCTGTTTCACGTCTTCTTGCGCTTGAACCGACATATTCAAACACAATTATGTCTAAATGCCCGTCTTTTGGCAAGTATCCTCGTAAACACAGTCAGTTATGTCTTAAGTCAATGTAAGCAGTTGAGAAAGAAAATGCATGTGTATCAGTTTATTGGATTCGTGCATTTGCTCTTAAAGTGACTGCAGCCTAATATTCCTGCTGTTGTCTGTGTCATTAACATTAATCAAACAACAAAAGACAGAAAAATGACTCGCTTCTTTTGACTGAATAACTTTTAGGCTCTGGATTATGAATCAAATTAAATCAGTAACAGCCCTTTTTTCTTAGTTTTTTTTTAGGTTGATGGTCTCCTTTCATTTTATACTATATTTATATCCAAGAGCATGTTTGTTGCACCATGAGGGTGAATAAATGAAGTCAGAATGTTCATATATTTGGATGAACTATTAATATAAGCAATGCAAGCTGAGTTTGTGTGAGATTTGCTAGTTGATTGATGCATTTTGATCTGTGCTAATGATGCGCTTTAAAACCTGGAAGGGTTTCGCAGTGATAGACCGAGGATTCCATTAGCGCCGCTTTCTTTTGAATTCCCCTTATTAATATCTCATGTAAATATCACTGCGGTGATATCATTTGCAGGTGTAATGTGCGGCTGTGCTTCTGGAGCAGATGTGGCTCGTGTTCTGATGGGTGACTTTCAGTCATTAGAGTCTCCAGGCTCTCTGCACCCGAAGGAACATGTTAACCACCCGTTACGTGTTAGACACGAGGGCCGTCTTGAGAACAATCTGCCCGTGTTTCTGAATGCTTGCCGAGATTATTGGAACTTATAACATAGTAGTTTTCCACTTCATCTTCTACTCACATTCACAACGCCGACTGTCATTGCTGTTCATCAGTCCAAAACACTGGACAGAGCCGTGATGATTGGCAATGTCAGGACCAATTTTGGCACTTGCAGACTAGACGAGCATGAAATTGCTGTGGGGAAAGTAAAAGCTGAAGGAGAAACAAGCCCCCCAGACCTTTGACGCCGCAACGAGTCTAAAATTATCAAGCTGATCCCGGAGTCCCAATGCATTCATCATAAGCCTGGGCAAACGGGTTGAGGGGAGGGTATTTCACACCGTTCCCCTGAGTGATGTGTTGAAAAATTACATGAATGTAATTACGAAAGGCTTTTCTTTGGCATTGATCTTTTTTTGATTGTGCCAGTCATGGCTGTTGACATTTGCATACATGCATGAGTGTCTAGCAGAAAAAAAAAAAATCTTAATTTATTGCCCTGATAGTGGAAATGGGGATTTTTAATGCTTTAGCTATTTTCTTACAAGCAACTTTCTATTTTGTGAAGCTCAACAATCTTTTGCTGCAGAACTATATTCTTTGGTTTTACTCATTGTGACGGATGATTAAGGGAATTTGGCCTTTGTGTTTCCTCATATTTATACTCCTGTGAAACAAGAAGTCATACCTAAACAATTTTATGCTCCTAGTCACCCTGGTGGGCTAAAAAATGTAAACATTAATGGGAATATACTTGAGAGATAATTTACTTATGATAATTTCTAGGGTTGCCAATAATTTTGGCCAATGTGTTTTAGAGGAAAAACATTTCTTTGTGTGATTCTACCCACTTTCAATTGTTTTACTTCAATGAAAGGTTACATTTTTTTAATGAAGGATCAAAAGGATAAACAATGCAGATTTATTTTTACAGCCATCTTGATCATATTTACCATAGGTGCCAATAATTCTTACCATGACTGTATGTATATGTAAGAGCTGCACGATTCTGGATAAAGTGAGAATCACATTTTTAGCGCAATTTTCCACCGGACAAATTGCGATTGTTAACTCATGATTTCTGTTCTGTGCGTCTGTGCGCACCAATCTTGCACTTCTATCTACTCCTCAACCAGACCACCTAGAGACTTCGGGTTTTCGGCATTATGTTAAGGAAGGTCTAATCTCGGGAACGCACAAAAAAAATCCAGGAAAAGATTTACTATCTCTTAGTGTTGTGATCCCATGAGGTGAGAAAATTGCGCTAAAACTCTCACTGAGTTTTTATTACTTGTTTTTGTGTAAAATAAAAATCACGATTCTCCCACAATTGTTGAAGACAACTGAGCAAATAACAAGTAATTTATTAGAGGCTCTGATAAATATGTTGAATTGCTGCAGTCTATTTAAAAATATTTAATACATTTGAATTAATTTTTTTTTTTTTTAATAGTCGGGTTGAATAAATGATTCAATAACTCACTCATAAAGACGTCACTTGTTTCATTACTAGACGAATCAGCATTTTTGAATGAATCTCTTGAATGATTTAATGACAAATACATTTTTAACAGTCACTTGTTGCCACCTACTGGTGTAATGATGTGATTGATACGCGGGCGGCAGCCAATCGTTGTGAGATTCAGCTAGTGACGTCTGTCTTGAGCGGTTAAAATATGGACATTGTGCCGGCAATAATATTGTTTACACATTGGACGCTTTACAGTTGTACTGTTTTACAGTTGCAGCTGTAATCACTTGTATCTGTGATGAATATATTCCCTGTGTTTAAAAACCTGCAAAACAGATTAACTCACTACAGACACACCCCAAAGCGGGGGTCTCTGTAGTGGACATTCACCATTACTTGTGTCCTGGCCACTTGTTGGCTTTATATATTTATATTTGTCTGTTAAACTAATTTCAAAGAATCACAAGCCAAACCGCAAACTACACTGATGTTACAAATCCGGTCCATGTTTAGTCATGGCATACATTGGTGAAGAGTGCACCAATGAACAATTCCTCACATGTACAATCTTGTCAGTACTGTGTGCAAAAGCTGACATTTGTTGTGTGTGTTTGTTTTGCGTAGATACGGACTACATCAGCACGGAGGAAGAGCAGAAGGTAGAACACATGCTAACTTTGCTGACGGAGGAGTCCAAGCAGGCAGCGGCCAGCACAGCGGTGAGTACACACACACACACACACACACACACACACACACACACACACACACACAGGTTCAGCAAACCACAATCAGCCTTTCCTCACAACAGGTTACCAAGTTGAAAAAAGAACTGGTCAACTCACTTAAGAAACTTAAGAAATCCTGCCAAAAGGAACATTTGATATTTTAAAATGTAAATATTCCAGCAAAATGTAAGTTCAAACTAATAAAACATGCTCTACCTGCTTCTACAGACCTTAGAGAGTGTAGCAGCACTTTTTTCCCTAATTATTTCCATCCAAAATGACAGAATTTTGTTCCTATGAAAAATCCTACTGTGTATTTTTGTGTTGTTTTGGCCATTAAGATCCACAATAATAATTGTGTAATTATATAATTAGTGTATGTGACAATAGGAGTAACGTTACTTGTAAATATCGGAAGAATCGGATATGCAGTAATCATTCTAATATTTAGACTGAATTTATTTATTCAGTTTCGATAGAAAATGAAGTGTTGAATTACAGTATATACTGTTGAATTTAAACGTATTTATATAGAATCTGAAAATTGCTTAAATAAGATTAAAAATAATGGCAAAATATCGCCAATAATGCAGGGACTGTTTGAATTTGTAGTAAAATTGTTGTTAAAAAAATATTTGGTACCTGGATATGGTTCGCATCATTAGTTATTTTTCTTACACAAAATAATAAAAATATGACTTCCATAAATTTTCAGTTGTGTAAAGTTATCATGATCTTTTATGACTGTTTCTGACTGTGTCAAAAAAATGATGGAATCTTCTTTGACAAGGCCCTAAAGGAACATGGTGATGGTAAAGAGAGAGAGAGAGAGAGAGAGAGATGGGAGGAACAATTATATTTCAATGCTTTTCAAACGTTTTCTTGCAAATCTTTTGCAAGGGGTTCCATTTCTGGTTCCATAAAGAACCTTTCAATGAAAAGTTAAAATAACCTCTTTTTTTTTCTTAGTGTGAACAATATTTAAATAATCTAAAGAATCTTTTTTTCCTCAAAAAATAACTTTTTGAGTACTGGAAAGATTCCATGGATCTAAAAAGTTCAACACCATTGAAGGTTAAAAAAAATGTAACCTTTATTTTTAAGAGTGAACTATGTTTTTTGTGACCCAACATGTCAATTTCTTACTCAAAATATTGCATAAATTCTGGTGGACCTACTGTACCTGTTCAGCCAAACCAATGGAAGACAAGGACAATGTAATGATTTTACTTAGGTTCACACGGGGCACCTGTTATGTGGGAGGCACCAAATAATATTGTGAGTTTTGGTCACGTCACTTAAGGTGAGTGTGAGAGTGTTATGTGACCTCTGACTTCTTTTACCTCAGGGCACCAGCCAATGAATTCCACCTTAACAGGAAAATAACAATCAAAGATGATTGTTGAATAAATAAAATAATGAAAATTGGAGGGAGTTTATCATCTGACCTATCTGAAGGATTTGTGAGATATCGTTAACGTGTAGAGCATCTTCTGTATTATCTGTACAGAGTAATACAATAAATGTTATCAACAAAAAGATAAACAAGAATAATCAACTCAATTACTATATGAATATCATGAAGGATAAAGGAATAAAGTGGATAAGATGAATAAAATACATGTGATTAATGAAAATGAAAATTCTGTCAGTAATTACTCACCCTCATGTTGTTCCAACCCCGTAAGACTTTCGTTCATCTTCAGAACACAAATTAAGATATTTCTGATGAAATCTGAGAGCTGGATCACTCCTCCATAGGCTTCTATGGGTTCGAAACTTGCCGGCCCAGAAAGTTAGTAAAGACATCGTTAAAATAGTCCAAGTGACTACAATGGCTCAACCTTAAGTTTATCAAGCGACGAGAATACTTTTTGTGCGCAACCCCCCCCCCAGAATAACAACTTTATTCAACTATTCATATTCAACACATGACCAGCGTCGGCCAATAGTGAGCCTACGTTCTGATGTACAACCCAGACACGCTGCGTGAATTCACTCAGAGGCCCACATATAAGAAAATGAATAGTTGAATAAAGTCTTTTTTTTTTTTTTTTGCTTGATAAACTTAAGGTTGAGCCATTGTAGTCACTTGGACTATATTAACGATGTCTTTACTAACTTTCTGGGCCGGCAAGTTTCGATCCCACAGAAGCCTATGGAGGAGTGAGACAGCTCTCAGATTTCATCAGAAATATCTTAATTTGTGTTCTGAAGATGAACGAAGGTCTTACGGGGTTGGAACAACATGAGGGTGAGTAATTACTGACAGAATTTTCATTTTTGGGTGAACTAACCCTTTAAGTGTGGCTATGGCACAGATTTTATAGATTTAACTACATTATAGATAAAACTAATAAGGTGAAGACCCTTATTATACATAAAACAAAGTAATGAAATTCAATTATTTGTTATTAACCAGCATCCATTATATTACCTCTACTGTAAATTAGAAAATCATATAATGATAATATACAACAATGCCAAGGACTCTGGAAAAAGGTACTGTTAAGTGATGTTTATGCCTGTACTGGGGAACGGAGCCAGAATCCGTTTCAACAGCCTTGAATACAAAGCTCTGTGGGAGACTGATCTCCTGGAGCATCAAGAGGATCCTAAAATCTGGCCCACACAGATGAGGCCCTGAAGTAGATCCTAAAATCTGGACCACACAGATGAGGCCCTGAAGTAGATCCTAAAATCTGGACCACACAGATGAGGCCCTGAAGTAGATCCTAAAATCTGGACCACACAGATGAGGCCCTGAAGAAGATCCTAAAATCTGGCCCACACAGATGAGGCCCTGAAGAAGATCCTAAAATCTGGACCACACAGATGAGGCCCTGAAGTAGATCCTAAAATCTGGACCACACAGATGAGGCCCTGAAGTAGATCCTAAAATCTGGACCACACAGATGAGGCCCTGAAGAAGATCCTAAAATCTGGACCACACAGATGAGGCCCTGAAGAAGATCCTAAACAGATGAGGCCCTGAAGTAGATCCTAAAATCTGGACCACACAGATGAGGCCCTGAAGAAGATCCTAAAATCTGGCCCACACAGATGAGGCCCTGAAGTAGATCCTAAAATCTGGCCCACACAGATGAGGCCCTGAAGTAGATCCTAAAATCTGGACCATGCAGATGAGGCCCTGAAGAAGATCCTAAAATCTGGACCACACAGATGAGGCCCTGAAGAAGATCCTAAAATCTGGACCACACAGATGAGGCCCTGAAGTAGATCCTAAAATCTGGACCATGCAGATGAGGCCCTGAAGAAGATCCTAAAATCTGGACCACACAGATGAGGCCCTGACGAAGATCCTAAACAGATGAGGCCCTGAAGTAGATCCTAAAATCTGGACCATGCAGATGAGGCCCTGAAGTAGATCCTAAAATCTGGACCACACAGATGAGGCCCTGAAGAAGATCCTAAAATCTGGACCACACAGATGAGGCCCTGAAGAAGATCCTAAACAGATGAGGCCCTGAAGTAGATCCTAAAATCTGGACCATGCAGATGAGGCCCTGAAGTAGATCCTAAAATCTGGCCCACACAGATGAGGCCCTGAAGTAGATCCTAAAATCTGGACCACACAGATGAGGCCCTGAAGTAGATCCTAAAATCTGGCCCACACAGATGAGGCCCTGAAGTAGATCCTAAAATCTGGACCACACAGATGAGGCCTTGAAGAAGATCCTAAAATCTGGCCCACACAGATGAGGCCCTGAAGAAGATCCTAAAATCTGGACCACACAGATGAGGCCCTGAAGAAGATCCTAAAATCTGGACCACACAGATGAGGCCCTGAAGAAGATCCTAAAATCTGGACCACACAGATGAGGCCCTGAAGAAGATCCTAAAATCTGGCCCACACAGATGAGGCCCTGAAGAAGATCCTAAAATCTGGCCCACACAGATGAGGCCCTGAAGTAGATCCTAAAATCTGGACCACACAGATGAGGCCCTGAAGTAGATCCTAAAATCTGGACCACACAGATGAGGCCTTGAAGAAGATCCTAAAATCTGGCCCACACAGATGAGGCCCTGAAGAAGATCCTAAAATCTGGCCCACACAGATGAGGCCCTGAAGAAGATCCTAAAATCTGGCCCACACAGATGAGGCCCTGAAGTAGATCCTAAAATCTGGACCACACAGATGAGGCCCTGAAGAAGATCCTAAAATCTGGCCCACACAGATGAGGCCCTGAAGTAGATCCTAAAATCTGGACCACACAGATGAGGCCCTGAAGAAGATCCTAAAATCTGGACCACACAGATGAGGCCTTGAAGAAGATCCTAAAATCTGGCCCACACAGATGAGGCCCTGAAGAAGATCCTAAAATCTGGACCACACAGATGAGGCCCTGAAGAAGATCCTAAAATCTGGACCACACAGATGAGGCCCTGAAGAAGATCCTAAAATCTGGACCACACAGATGAGGCCCTGAAGAAGATCCTAAAATCTGGACCACACAGATGAGGCCCTGAAGAAGATCCTAAAATCTGGACCACACAGATGAGGCCCTGAAGAAGATCCTAAAATCTGGACCACACAGATGAGGCCCTGAAGAAGATCCTAAAATCTGGCCCACACAGATGAGGCCCTGAAGAAGATCCTAAAATCTGGCCCACACAGATGAGGCCCTGAAGTAGATCCTAAAATCTGGACCACACAGATGAGGCCCTGAAGAAGGTGCAGAAGGTCTTTAGTAATCTGGAAACCTTGAAGTGAAGGTTTGCTCTCTTTCTGTTGGAGAAGCTGAATTTGTGTAAGACGTTACACAATAGACACTACGAATAGCTGTCATTGAGAGCACTTATTTCTCTGAATAAGTATGGAATGGATGTTTTGTAGTTATGAATGGATGAATTCTTGTCATCCAGCAGGTCCCAAAGCATTTTATGGTGGTTCATTACAACAACTTCAGTGTCACCATTGCATCTTACAGTAAACTACTACTTTATGGTCCTTTATAAATCTTGCTGTAGCTTTAACAGCATGACGGTGGGCGGCAATAAAAGGCTGTTAGTGATTTTCTGAAGTGGAATCACGATGTTCCCAGAGGTTTCTGTGGTGTAACATTAATGTAATAGACAGGTCTTTCCACAGCCGGTCCACCGCAGCATTAGACAGCAGAAAGAGAAGCTCTCCCTCTGCAGAGAAACGTGATCTCCCAATCCCAGCTACCCACAATGCATCAGCGGCAGCCATCAGCACAGAGCAGGCGATTCACTTTCAGACAGATACTTCTGCTCTGTTTTAAATTGAGTTGTGCAGTCTGCTGCACCAGAAATACACATTCATTTTCTATAATAACCATATAACCTTTTGATAATCATATTGAAATAGGATATATTAGTAAATATGGGCCGCTGGCAAGAGGTATAATTCTGCTGATCTTAAAGAAAGGACATACCTTTATTCCCTCTTATAGTTTCATTTGGCTGGACAGAAAAGTTTTTGTCCTGAAAGTAACATTTATTCAAATTGTCGTTTGTTTGTAAGTTCATTTGTTTTTTGTTTTATGCGTTTTGTTTTGTTTCATTTTCAGTTTTTTATTTTATTTTGTTTTGTTTTAGTTTATTTAGTTTTGTTTTGTTTCATATTTTTAGTTTTTTTTTTCATTTTGTTTAGTTTTGTTTCATTTTGTTTAGTTTTGTTTTGTTTTATTTTGTTTAGTTTTGTTTTATTTTTAGTCTTTCTTGCTTGTTTTTGTTGTTTTTGTTTTGTTTGATTTGTTAATTTGTCATGTGGTTTGACTGTCATCATCATGACCCCTGAAACACAAAAAACACAAAATATTTGCAAATTTATTATGTTGACATTTATCTAATTAGTTTTTTTCTTATTATTTGCATTAAATTAACATATTGCCCTAAAAAGGACTCTATTTTGTGGCCAAGTATTATTAATTAAATTCCTGAGGTTAATATGGAACTTCTTTAATCTTCATTTATTCAGTTTTTGCAATGTGATACATTCAGATTTACATAAGAGAGTTTGTCTGCATTAATAAGCATTAAAAAAAGTGAAAACTTATTGGAAGGGAGCATATTTTTGGAGTCTAACTGCATGTCCCACAGTGTGAGATGTTAAAATGGCTTGAAAGTAAAACAACTTTTGTACTATTTTATATATTATTTATTATTTTGTAATATATTATAATATGACAAATTGGATTGCAATTATTGTTCATGTAGTTGTCATGACCCCATATTAACCGAGATAATACATGAAATATTTGTACTTGTAAAAAATCATCACAGAAACTTAGAGAAATCCAAATTAAAACCATGGGTTAAAAATACTGAAAATATACTTTGAAACATACATTTTCACTTTAAAAAATGTATAGAAATTTGGAAATTGTCCATTTTTCAACTAGCCTACTCCTCAACAACGACAAAATGATGAAAACAATGGTAAATAAGCCTTCATTATTACAGCAGTCGCATTGAATTTTCACCACAAGGTGTAAATTTTCACATATTTACCTCAGAGATTTGCGTGTTGATTTCTCTGTTCACTTGTTATTTATTTTCTTGGTGTGTCTGACACTATATTTTCAGTCAGAGCTGCATCATTTTAATGATATCCCAAAACATACTTCCGCTTCAGATAATTGCTGCTGTAATTATTATGCATTTTTTTATCATTACACTACGGATGGAGAATTGCGCCAAATTACTCATGCAATCACGAGGAAGTCTGAACCTTAGATAAACTAACAAATGGTAAATCTTTGAAGATATTCAGGTCATTTTTAGATAAGTATATTCAGATGATTTTGCCTTTGATCCCAATTATTTTGCCAATTATTTTGTCGAGAAAATATCAATCCATACACATAAAATCAAAATCATTTGCTTTAAGAAATATTCCAAAATTTAGAAAGTAATTAAAGCTGAAATATGGCATTTCAACTCTTTACATGTCTCCAGAATTAAACTGGAACTGAAAAAAATACTGTAGTGGCAGATGTTCATGCAAACCCATTTATGAATGCAAATCAGATTGCTAGATCTGGTTAACATTGAGAGAACAGAACAGGATGGTTTTGCATATTTATCATATGGCCAGAATTTAAACAAAAAAATAAGGTCACATTCTTGTCACATTATGAGATGCCTATTGACAGCATGATTTGTTTTCATGTCACAATGTAAAAAGTGAACAGTTGGATCAACTTAAAAAAATTACTTCAATTGGTAACACCTAAAGAATTTAAGTTTTCTCAACTTAAATTATCACGTTTTACGTGATAAACGTGATAATTTAAGTTGAGAAAACTTAATTTCTTTAGGTGTTACCAATTGAAGTAATTTTTTTAAGTTGATCCAACTGTTCACTTTTTACAGTGATGCAGAACTTTAATAAACATAAATTGTCTTGCTATTGTTCCCCTTGAGGTTTTTAGTGATGTACTGTAGCTAATGCAATATTGTTATTGTGTTTTGGTGGCATCTTTTATGAGTCATACTATTTATTCAGACAATAATCCTACTTACTCATATTCAGCCCTTGATTGAAAGTTAATACATTGTGTTTCTATAGATCAGCCCTTGCTAATTGAGACATTGGTTTTGTGACCTTTATGTTTTTCCATGTGCGATGAGATTTGTTGTGTGGGTGAGGAAACAAAGACGTTTATTAAAATGGCAGAGATTAAGCCATACTTTTATTTGTGTATAGTACCATTCAAAAGTTTGTGTTCAATAAGATTTTTTTGGAAAGACTCTTCTGCTCGCCAAGGCTGCATTTATTTGTCATTTTTGATGCATCCTTGCTGAATAAAAGAACAAAATCTCACTGACCCCAAACTTTTTAAGTGTAATGCATGTAGTTTTTAATAAGTTCAGACAAACTTTATCTGGTGAATATTGTTGTGTCGTGCTATTGTTCTCTACAACAATAGTTTATTATTGAATACAATGACCTACTTAACATTTTTAAATGTGACTAAAGAGTCCATGTATGTTTGGGACACTATTTCTGTATCACAAAATACAGACAAAACAAAAGGTAATGCATTTGATTTCATTAAATTTAACAATACTTTTACAGCATTTATTAATTCATGTTATTTTCTACATAAATACATTTATAACATTTCAAGTTGGATACATTAACATCAATGTTTTATGAACTAACAACATGAATTAACAATGAACTGTCTCTTTATAAGTTAACATTAATCAACATGAGTAAAAGTTTTGTCCATTAATAGTTCATAATGCCTAATGCATAATAGTAGTTTTCAGATTATATTCAACAGGAATAAAATGCATGGCAGGATTTGATTTCTTATGAAATTGAAAAGTAAAGAAAGTTCATATTACAGGAAGGTTGTTTAACTCTTTCTCTGCCAGCGTTTACTAAGTTGCCAGCCAGCGCCAGCATTTTTGATCAAATTCATAAAAGTTTTATGGCCTCCCAGAATATTTTGTTGTATGATTATCTGAACATGCAATATATCTAAAGAAAGAACGGAGCATATATATGCCCTATAGAGAATGTTTTAGGCCTCGAGATTCTTTGCCAGAACAGGAGCTTAACATGTCAATAGTTCACCGACGAATTGTGTTTGTTTCCACACTTGCTGACATGTGTTTACGCTCCTCTGCCAAGTGCACCTTGCCTCTGACGTCCAGGGTAACAGTGTTTTATGTGCCGTAAAACAGTCTGATGCTGTGAAATGGTGTCCGATTACCTCTCACTCTTCTAGCCATGCACAGCTCTCGTCTGAACATTCCCTCTGCATTTGATCCCTGTCTCTCATTGTTAAAAGAGTGGGAAAAATAGGTCGCTTCACCTAGACGTGTGTGTTTTTTCCCTCTGTGTGTGTTTACAGAAGTAAATATGACATGGCAACTATTTGACAATTATTCACGTGTGATTTATAGTATTTTTATGTGTTCATTATACATTTTATATATTGTATGTGCTTTTGTTATTTTCTAAAAAAAATTATATTTTATACTTTATATAGGTTTATATTTAGGTTTAATGTAATTTTATTTAAATTTTAGTTTTAGTACTTAAACTTAATTCAGTAACTTTTTTCAAGTTCAGACAAACTTTTTTTTTGTGCTATCGTTCTCTACAATAATTACCACTTTTTGTTATATATTTCATATAACAATATTTTCTTATTTAATATAATTATAATCTTACATTTATGAATGTGGCTTAAGTACATATACAGTTTGGGCCATTATATCTGTATTACAGAATTATTTTACACATGAAATAATAAATAAGGTTCAGTTGGTTAACATTAGTTAATTAAACAAATAACAATGATAACAATGAACAATCATTTCACAACATTTATTAATGTCGGTTCATGTCAATGTCAGTGTTATTTTCTGTATTATTTATATAATATTATAGTATTTATTCATATTTTGAGTTGGCTCTTAATACATTTTGAATTAAAGTGTAATTTTAGTTTGTGTTAGTAATTTTAAATAGATTATTTTAAATATTAATATTAATATTTTTGTTAAATATTTCTATTAAGCTTTCATTTATGTGTATTTTAGTTTTAGTAATTTTAGCAATTAAACTTTTTTCAGTCAACATTTCCATAAGTTACTATTAGTAAATAGTATTTTTAGTAATAACAAAAATTACTAAAAAAATAATAAATTATTTAATAAACACAATTACTCAACCACCAATTGTTTTTTAGTAATTTATTTTTTTTGCATTATGTATTTAAATTTGACTGAGCAATTACCTCCCAAAATTGTTAAATTGACAGCCCTAAAAATACTTATTTTTCCCAGAATGCGTTGATTCCCTGTGTTGAATTTCCTCTGAGTTTGATGTGCAATTCAGTAAATTCCTCTTACTGAGTTTAAAATGCAGCCAAATCAATTAAAATTCAGTGAATTTAAAGAACGAGTTAAAGTTTTCAGTTGGTACAGTGTGAAATATTGACTGTCTAGAGCAGGGTTCCTCAAACGCGGTCCTGGAGGGCCGCTGTCCTGCAGAGTTTAGCTCCAACCCTGATCAAACACACCTGAGCAAGCTAATCAATGTCTTCAGGATCACTAGAAACTCACAGCTAGGTGTGTTTGATCAGGGTTGGACAGTGGCCCTCCAGGACCGAGTTTGAGGAACCCTGCTCTAGAGTAAGGCATGAACAGTGTGAAAACCACTCGCATCTAGTTTCATTTATTTCGTTTTTCTCTTGTATAATGACTATATAGTGGTAGTGGCAGGCCGACACATTTTAAACCGTTTCTGTCGTTCAGCAGGAAGGAAAACATGTCAGTATTCATCCAAATTGACAATACTCTGTACTCTACATTCTCTGAAGTGACTGTGGTATCCTGACCAGAGGTCACTTTTCTAACTCACTTGAAGTGCTTTGAAGTTCCCAGACTTATTTCCTCTCTGAGCCTTGTCCTAGATTTCAGTTTTCATGCAGACATGAGCTTAGAAAATCTGTTTTGCTCCAAAAAATAAAATAAAAAACAAACTAATGATACACTTGAGTGGTGGAGGAATATTGCAGGTTTTCTGAGTTTGTTGCTGCTGGCCTCCTGTTGGGAAATCAAATCCTACACATACTTGACAAATCTCCATCGGAGATACACCGCCAGTGAAATCCATTCCTGCACGGACTACACATTTAGCCGTCATAACAGTTATATTCACTTTAGGAAACATAAAGTCTGAATACTCAGGATGGAGTTATGGCATTTCTGACAGCATATTGAGCCAATTCTCGCTGCAATTACCTGACGTTTTTCAGGGCACTTTAGCTGTGAAGAGAGCTACAATTTTCACTCCCACCGCTAAAGAACGGCCTCCTCTCTCCACAAGCTCTCCAGCCGGCTTTAAAGGGAGCGGAGATTGACATTTCTTGGTGACCCAAAAGTCCAGAGAAGAATTACTTATTTACTTTCAAGAAGCCGCTAGCCTGGCTGTTACATAAGAGGATGAATGAGACCGATGAGACGGGCCAGCAGGGTTACTGTTGTACACTGAAGCTAAAAATAAGATATGAAAACTATTGATTGTAAAAACATTTTTATAAACTGAAATAAATTAACTGAACTGCAATAATATCATGATAAAAAAAAATTATATTCAGTGATGGTTGTAAAGCAAGTTGCGTGTTCACAATGTCAAAATTTGCTGTAAAATTTTGTAAATATATTAAAAAAATATGTAAAATACTTAGCACAATTACTCAACTACCAATGTTGTTATTAACTAAAACTTAAAAACAAAAACAAAAAAACGGTTAAAATTCTTTCATTAATTGAAATAAAACTCAAATGTACATAAATATTACATGAAAATCTTGAAATGTTGCCTTGGTAATTATCTGAAATAAGTTGAAGTACTATAATTCCTAAAACTCAAATACAAATAAAGCTCAATAAATAAATAAATTGACAAACACATAAAATGACTACAACTATTAAACAATTAAAAGAAAACTGAAAATATAAAAGCCTATTCAAAATATTAATAATAAAAATACATAAATATTAGCATACAAATAACACTAAACACTTTAGCACTTTGCAATTCATTGTTGAAACTACTTAAACTCAAAGTATATTGAAATGGAAAATGACCAAATTGGTGAGCAGTTTCTTCCTATGTAGTTTCTTTCACATGAACGAGAGAATGATTTTCTCTATGGTCTTGTTATAATTCTGCTGGATTTAAACACTGCTTCTCTTTCCACACTTGACCTATTTTCACAGAATCTGTGTGAGTATCAGTGTTGACAACTGACTGGTGAAGATATTTTTATGGTTACACGTCTGGCCCAACATTTGTTTGTTTGTTTGTTTGGTGCCTACGCAATAGTTACAGCCCTCTGTTAAACCAGTTCCAACATTAAAAGATAGAAGACAACAAAGATAGAGACAAAAGATAGATAGAAGAAAGATAGATAGAAGAAAGATAGAGACAACAGTCTGCTTGGATATGAATAATTCAGCATTTTTTTTTTTTTTTTTTTTTCTGGAAATGTCTTTTTTTTAGCATCCATCTCCTATAGGACAGCCATACATCTTAAATAAGCATCTCTGTGAAATATGATTTGCTGTATTGATATGAAGCGTCTGTAAACAAGCCTATAAATTAAATATATGAAATGTGACATTGGGTCACTGGGTTGATTTAGTTGGGAATTCAGTTCAGTTTATTAATATCTTGACATTATAACTATTCATAAAGAACATCCTGACTTTTGTGTAATTAAAAAAAAAAATTGTATTTCAGGAATAAAGTGAGTTTTGTAACACCAGTTTCGACAACATCAATGAAACATTCTCAATAATAATTATAATAATTCTAAAATGATCAGACTAAAATCAATGATTTTTCGGTAACACTTTACATTTCATTTGTTAACATTAGTTAATGTATTAACTAACATGAACTAACCGTGAGCAATGCATTTGTTACTGTATTTATTAATCTTTGTTAATGTTAGTTAATAAAAATACAGATGTTCATTGTTTGTTCATGTTAGTTCACTTTGCATTAACTTATGTTAACAAATGCAATTTTGATTTTAATAATGTATTAGTAAAGGTTGAAATTAACATGAAATTAACCGTGAGTAAGTGGATGAGTGGGTGATTGAATGAGCGGGTGAGTGAGTGAGTGAGTGAGTGAGTGAGTGAGTGAGTGAGTGAGTGAGTGAGTGAGTGAGTGAGTAGAGTGAGTGAGTGTGAGTGAGTGAGTGAGTGAGTGAGTGAGTGAGTGAGTGAGTGAGTGAGAGTGATTGAATGAGCGGGTGAATAAGCGAGCGAGTGAGTGAGTGAGTGAGTAGAGTGGGTGACTGAGTGAGTTGAGTGAGTGAGTGACTGAGTGAGTGACTGAGTGAGTGATTGAATGAGCAGGTGAGTAAGCGAGCGAGCGAGTGAGCGAGTGAGCGAGTGAGTGAGTGAGTAGAGTGGGTGAGTGAGAGTGATTGAATGAGCGGGTGAGTGAGTGAGTGAGTGATTGAATGAGCAGGTGAGTGAGTGAGTGAGTGAGTGAGTGAGTGAGTGAGTGAGTGAGTGAGAGTGATTGAATGAGCGGGTGAGTAAGCGAGCGAGTGAGCGAGTGAGTGAGTGAGTAGAGTGGGTGAGCGGGTGAGTGTGTGAGTGAGTGAGTGAGTGAGTGAGTGAGAGTGATTGAATGAGCGGGTGAGTGAGTGAGTGAGTGAGAGTGATTGAATGAGCAGGTGAGTGAGTGAGTGAGTGAGTGAGTGAGTGAGTGAGTGAGTGAGTGAGAGTGATTGAATGAGCGGGTGAGTAAGCGAGTGAGTGAGCGAGTGAGTGAGCGAGTGAGTGAGTGAGTAGAGTGGGTGAGTGAGTGAGCGGGTGAGTGAGTGACTGACTGAGTGAGTTGAGTGAGTGAGTGAGTGAGTGACTGAGTGAGTTGAGTGAGTGAGTGAGTGACTGAGTGAGTGAGTGAGTGAGTGATTGAATGAGCGGGTGAGTAAGCGAGCGAGTGAGTGAGTGAGTAGAGTGGGTGAGTGAGTGAGTGATTGACTGAGTGAGTGAGTGAGTGAGTAGAGTGGGTGAGTGAGTGAGTGACTGAGTGAGTGAGTAAGTAGAGTGAGTAAGTGAGCGAGTGAGTGAGTGAGTGATTGATTGAATGAGCGGGTGAGTAAGCGGGCGAGTGAGTGAGTGAGTGAGTGAGTGAGAGTGATTGAATGAGCAGGTGAGTGAGTGAGTGAGTGAGTGAGAGTGATTGAATGAGCGGGTGAGTGAGTGTGAGTGAGTGAGTGAGTGAGTGAGTGAGTGAGTGAGAGTGATTGAATGAGCAGGTGAGTGAGTGAGTGAGAGTGATTGAATGAGCGGATGAGTAAGCGGGCGAGTGAGTGAGTGAGTGGGTGATTGAATGAGCGGGTGAGTAAGCGAGTGAGTGAGTGAGTGAGTGAGAGTGATTGAATGAGCGGATGAGTAAGCGGGCGAGGGAGTGTGAGTGAGAGTGATTGAATGAGCGGGTGAGTGAGTGAGTGAGTGAGAGTGATTGATTGAATGAGCGGGTGAGTAAGCGGGCGAGTGAGTGAGTGAGTGGGTGATTGAATGAGCGGGTGAGTAAGCGAGTGAGTGAGTGAGTGAGTGAGAGTGATTGAATGAGCAGGTGAGTGAGTGAGTGAGAGTGATTGAATGAGCGGATGAGTAAGCGGGCGAGTGAGTGAGTGGGTGGATGAGTGGGTGATTGAATGAGCGGGTGAGTGAGTGAGTGAGTGAGTGTGAGTGATTGATTGAATGAGTGAGTGAGTGAGTGTGAGAGTGATTGAATGAGCGAGTGAGTGAGTGAGTGAGTGAGAGTGATTGAATGAGCGGATGAGTAAGCGGGCGAGTGAGTGAGTGAGTGAGTGAATGAGTGAGTGAGTGGGTGGATGAGTGGGTGATTGAATGAGCGGGTGAGTGAGTGAGTGAGTGAGTGTGAGTGAGAGTGATTGAATGAGCGGGTGAGTGAGTGAGTGAGTGAGTGAGTGAGTGAGTGAGTGAGTGAGTGAGTGAGTGAGTGAGTGAGTGAGTGAGTGAGTGAGAGTGATTGATTGAATGAGCGGGTGAGTGAGTGAGTGAGTGAGTGGGTGATTGAATGAGCGGGTGAGTGAGTGAGTGAGTGTGAGTGAGAGTGATTGAATGAGCGGGTGAGTGAGTGAGTGAGAGTGATTGAATGAGCGGATGAATAAGCGGGCGAGTGAGTGAGTGAGTGAGTGAGTGAGTGAGTGAGTGAGTGAGTGAGTGAGTGAGTGAGTGAGTGAGTGTGTGAGTGGGTGCTTGAATGAGCGGGTGAGTGAGTGAGTGTGAGTGAGAGTGATTGAATGAGCGGGTGAGTGAGTGAGAGTGATTGAATGAGCGGATGAGTAAGCGGGCGAGTGAGTGAGTGAGTGAAAGTGGTTGAATGAGTGAGTGAGTGAGTGAGTGAGTGAGTGAGAGTGATTGAGTGAGTGAGTGAGTGAGTGAATGGGTGAGTGGGTGAGTGGGTGAGTGAGTGAGTGAGGTGAATCAATGATTTAGTGGAGTAAGTGAGTGAATCAGTGAGTGAGTGAAATAATCAATGAGTGAGTGAATCAATGAGCGAGTTAATCAGTGAGTGAGAGTGAGTGAATCAATTAGTGAATGAGTGAGTGAGTATCATAGAAGCCTACATAGGACACGCAACCTTGACTGCAACCTGTCTTTTGAAAATCATATTTCATATGTTACAAAAACAGCCTTTTTCCACCTTAGAAACATTGCTAAGCTACGTAATATGCTATCTGTTTCTGATGCAGAAAAGTTCGAGACTAGATTACTGTAATGCTTTATTAGCTGGTTGTCCTGCATCCTCAATAAACAAGCTACAGTTAGTCCAAAATGCCGCCGCTAGAGTTCTTTCTAGATCAAGAAAATTTGACCATATAACACCAATTCTATCATCACTACATTGGTTACCTATAAAGTTCCGTATTAATTACAAGGTATTGCTACTGACTTATAAAGCCCTAAACGGCTTAGCTCCAGTTTATTTAACGGATCTTCTATCGCCCTATAATCCATCGCGCTCTTTAAGATCACTAAATTCGAGGCTTTTGGTCATACCTAGGATATCCAGATCATCCAAAGGAGGGAGATCATTTTCACATTTAGCTCCAAAACTCTGGAATAGCCTTCCTGATACTGTTCGTTGCTCAGACTCGCTCTCCCAGTTTAAAACTAGATTAAAGACGCATCTCTTCAGCCAGGCATTTATATAATATGTTTAATCTTACAGTTAAATCCGGTCTCTAGTTCATAAACGCCAGAGGAGAACTGGCCTCCGACTGAGCCTGGGTTCTCCCAAGGTTTTTTTTTCTCCATTAGGTCACCTGATGGAGTTTTTCGGTTCCTTGCCACTGTTGCCTTTGGCTTGCTCAGTTGGGGATACTTAATTTAATTAATGAATCAACAATACTATTGATCAGCATTACCAAACGTGGACGTTTTACACTAGAAACAAACACTGATGTACTATTTTATTTAATACTGTGAAGCTGCTTTGATACAATCTGCATTGTGAAAAGCGCTATATAAATAAAGTTGACTTGACTTGACTTGACACGCAGTTTGGAGAATGGAATGACATGGAATATTCAGGCATTTGGCAAATTCAATTATATATACACACACAATGGTTACATTATTAGATGCTACTGAAAGTTTCACAGATAATTTTCATAACTCAGTTAGATCCTTTTAACTGTATTTTCAATATACAACAGATTCTTGATATAATTATTCATCTTTTTTATAGAGCCATCCAGTCCTGTGACCAGTGTTTTCCAATGTATCCCTTCATGCCTATGATATATTGTCTCAATTTCATGAATTTTAAAGGTGTCCCACATATTGACCGGAAGGCTTTTTGTTCAAGGTCGTATGGCAGCATATCTAATCATACATAGAGCACTGAACGGTGCTGTACAGCATTCATGCCTCTTCAGCATATTCGCTCTGACTGGAGAGGGATATATGACCTGTGGCAATGAATAAATGGAGTCGCCAGTTCCTGCTGATCTCTGCAGGTTATACTTCCATTTACTGTAGCAATGGAGCTTTATAGGCAGGTTTCACAACACAACAATCTAAAATTACAGTTTTTACATGAGCATTCTTTAAAAGTGAGGTGTATACACATTCAAATTACTCTGTGCATATATTTATATCTATATAAATTATATTATTACATATATAAATTTCATATATTATCCAGATTTTTTTGTTTGTAATAACTTGTTCTTCCTCTGAATCAACTTCTCTCTTCAGTTGACGTTTAGGACAATTTAGGACTAAATTAAGCAAGTCATCGTGAAAAGGCAAAAACAACGCAAGAAGTGCTCAAAATGCGAAGTTCAGGCATTGTTCAGAGTAGCATAAGCCCGATAAAGGAGGATTAAAGGAAAAGGAAAGAAAGTTTTTTTGTATGAGTTTAAGTGCTCACGGAAAGAATGAGTTTTCAGTTGTCTGAAGTTGACTTGACTTTGGGATTGCTCCTTTCACACATACAGTCTTGGGTAATTTTACGGTAATTTACTGGCATTACTATGTGAAAGGGGCTAATGATAAAGATGTGAAAAATAATGTGTTTTTTGAACATTCAAGCATGAGAACCTATTCTAGTAGAGCCCAAAATCAAAATGACTTTATAAAAGGGCATAATAGCCTCTTTATGGTGCGGTCACATTAGCAAAATTTCTATTGTCAATAGTGTGGCAATATGAAGCACAGCTCACACTGATGTCACTTTCAAACCAAGCAGCTTTCTGTTGGTCAACACTGTGAATTTGCATGGCCAACTTGAACATGAGCGAAATCTGCGTAGGAAATATTCTTATTGGAATAACTGGATTTCACCTGCAAAATTTCACCGAACAGTTAATGTGACTGCACCTTAAGTCACACTGTCCCAACTTGGCGCTGACTGATTACTCTGTTAGTTTGCACCAACAGACTAGAATAACCGAACAAATTGAGCTCTTATCTGGCCACCGTGTACCAAAATGAACCAGGCCAGTCAAGGTCACTGTCTGCTCCTGCAAATTACCTTGGGATAGTGGATATCTTCCCTCATTACTCAGACACAAGATCTGAAGGTAATAGCTCAGAAGAGATGGACTTGGGAGGGAGTGAATGAGATTTTAAGGGGCTTGTATTTCCTTCATCTCAGCTTAGAGACCAAACAGAAACCCAATCATTCCCCTTGGAACAAAGTTTGACTTTGAGAAGGGAAGGATATTGGGGAAGACCAGAAATAAAAACAAAAGGCCCCGTTCATGTCAAAGAACCGCACGAAAAGCTGATGAAGAACCCGATAGCCCTGCTATCTGCGTAACTGAGCATATATCAATGGTTTACTTTCCAAAATTGCTTGTGTCAGTGCAGTGCCCTTTAAAATGAACTGAAGCTTTCTGACGCACGTTCAGTTTTTAATCAGTTTGGCTGGGTCGGACAGTTAAACTATTCATGTTAAAAGGATCCCAATAACTTTAACCTGTCCTCTGCGCCCTTGGCTTCCCTTCGCACAGGTCTGTCAGTCAAGTACTGTCCGTCTACAACATGCAATCATTGTTGAGGCCTCAAAGATTTGTGGAAGGGGGTTTGAGTACTAGAAAATATAGATTTGAATATAGATTGGTCAGCCATTATGTTTGAAATGAAAAGGTCTATACATTGGTTTTTAAATATTTTCATCATTTCATCTACCAAAAAGTGTCTAGCACCCATAGTTGTATATAACATATCGTCGCTGTTGGGTGGAAACCTTTTATCTCCATATATTGACTTTTTTCCCATAAATCATTGCTGTTAGGGTAAGGGTTAAGGTTAGAGCTTGCATTTGAGCTTGATTTTGGTAAAATGTTTTGATAATCTAATGACACAAGTGTCTGACCACAAATAAAGCCACAATATCAACTTAGACAAATACTTAGTTTTTTCCATATCCTGGAAAGTAGCATTTTTGGAGATACGAGTTTCCGCCTGACAGCGATGATATATTCCTATTTTTAAACCTGTTCCACTGCAGATTTTCCCTAAAATCATAGCTTGAAATGTGCAAAAAGTGTTAGTTTGGTTATTTTCCATCTGTCATTAAATTGCTGACTGACATTAAATAGTATCATCAAAGTAGTTAAATATCGGCTATAATAATTGATCTGGTCTATAATTGGTCAAATATTGCATTATTTAACAAGTTATCGCTCATAGCAGTTTTCTTCAATATTGTGCAGCCCTAGATGACAGTATGGCTGGTTGGCAGGGGTGGAGTCCTGGCTGCTCTTCTGTCATTGGTTTTCATCCGCACTCCCCATGAAATCAGTACAAAGAACTCAATTAACACTTGCAGCCATGTTCCTCTCCTTCCCAGCTGAGGAAAGCCTTGGGATGAAAGGGTCGAGATTACGGGAGTCTCGTGTGACTCCGGGCTAAATGATGGAAGGAGAATATTAATCTCCCTTTAGTGTGGCTGCTTTTGGAAATCTGTCTATTGGGAGTCATGAGACCAAATGACAGCAGTTGGCCTCATAGATTTTTGGATGAGATACAAATCTACTTTTATTAATTATTAATTGTTTGCCAAAGACCTAGTAATGCCCTAGCAACCACATAGCAACCAAATAACAACCAACTAGAACACCCTAACAATTTTGCCCAGAAAAGCACCACTCATAATTTATTTAGGAAGTGTAAAAAATGAATTTTGTGAAAACCTACTTTTCTAAGGTCTTAATTCAAGTTTGGTGCCACTTAAACACAATAACGTCTTAGAGAGATGTAGGTGTTTAATAAACATGGGTTCAGAGCATCAGATTTGATTTATTTTTTAAATTATCAATTTTATTATCAGTTGAATGTTCTATTCCCCAGTGTTACATACAAAAGTGAGTATGTCGGGGTCACCAAAAGCATCTTAAAACCCTGTCTTTGTACATGTGTGTTCTAGTTTGTTGGCATTTCTGAAGACTGTGTTCTCCCCGTGTTGAATTCATTATCTAGTGTGTCATACCCTTGGGATGAGTGGAGAATGTTTTTTGCAGCTTTGTTTGAAATGTCATGTATGTTGAATATGTGACGGCTTTAATGTGCAGGTACGCAGTGTCCTATGAATAAGTAAACAGCATTTGAATGCAAAATAAAAATAGAATATTTTTGCCTGCCAAACCCAAATCACACATTATATGTCAAAGCTGTTAGTCACTTTATTTTTTTATTTTTTTATATATTCATAAAGTTGGTTGTGTTGTGTTGTATGCTATAAATGTTTAGATATTTACAAATATTAATTTATTATATTTTGGGAAATAAATCACTGAAAATGATTTACACATATGCTCTTCCAGCCAATATATGCATAGTCAATGGCCACTTTATTAGGTACACCTTTCTAGTACTGGGTTGAACTGCCTTATTTCTTCGTTGCATAGATTCAACAAGGTGCTGGACACATTCTTCAGAGATTCTGGTTCATATTGACATGATAGCATCACGCAGTTGCTGCAGATTTGTCGGCTGCACATCCAGGATGCGAATCTCCCTTTTCAAGAAACCAGTTTGAGAAGATTTGTAATATGGTGCGTTATCCTGCTGGAAGTAGCTGCCAGAAGATGATACACTGTGGTCATAAAGGGGTGGACATGTTCAGCAACAATACTCAGGTAGACTGTGACGTTTAAACAGTGCTTAATTGATACTAAGGGGCTCAAAGTGTGCCAAGAAAGTATTCCCTACTCTATTACACCAGCAGCAGCCTGAACCGTTGATACAAGGCAGGGTGGATCCATGCGTTCATGATGTTTATACCAAATTCTGACCCGACCATCTGAATGTTGCTGCAGAAATCGAGACTCATCAGACCAGACAACGTTTTTTCAATCTTCTGAGCATTCAGAGATGCTCTTCTGCTTCAAGGTTGGACGTGTTGAGCGTTCAGAGATGCTCTTCTGCTTCAAGGATTGATGTGTTGAGCGTTCAGAGATGCTCTTCTGCTTCAAGGTTTGATGTGTTGAGCGTTCAGAGATGCTCTTCTGCTTCAAGGTTTGATGTGTTGAGCATTCAGAGATGCTCTTCTGCTTCAAGGTTGGACGTGTTGAGCGCTCAGAGATGCTCTTCTGCTTCAAGGTTTGATATGTTGAGTGTTCAGAGATGCTCTTCTGCTTCAAGGTTTGATGTGTTGAGCGTTCAGAGATGCTCTTCTGCTTCAAGGTTTGATGTGTTGAGCGTTCAGAGATGCTCTTATGCTTCAAGGTTGGACGTGTTGAGCGTTCAGAGATGCTCTTCTGCTTCAATGTTTGATGTGTTGAGCGTTCAGAGATGCTCTTCTGCTTCAAGGTTTGATGTGTTGAGCGTTCAGAGATGCTCTTCTGCTTCAATGTTTGATGTGTTAAGCGTTCAGAGATGCTCTTCTGCTTCAACGTTTGTGTTGAGCGTTCAGAGATGCTTTTCTGCTTCAAGATTTGATGTGTTGTTCGTTGAGATGCTCTTCTGCTTCAAGGTTTGATGTGTTGAGCGTTCAGAGATGCTCTTCTGCTTCAATGTTTGATGTGTTGAGCGTTCAGAGATGCTCTTCTGCTTCAAGGTTTGTCGTGTTGAGCGTTCAGAGATGCTCTTCTGCTTCAGTGTTTGATGTGTTGAGCGTTCAGAGATGCTCTTCTGCTTCAAGGTTGGACGTGTTGAGCGTTCAGAGATGCACTTCTGCTTCAAGGTTTGATGTGTTAAGCGTTCAGAGATGCTCTTCTGCTTCAAGGTTTGATGTGTTGAGCGTTCAGAGATGCACTTCTGCTTCAAGGTTTGATGTGTTAAGCGTTCAGAGATGCTCTTCTGCTTCAAGGTTTGATGTGTTGAGCGTTCAGAGATGCTCTTCTGCTTCAATGTTTGATGTGTTGAGCGTTCAGAGATGCTCTTCTGCTTCAAGGTTTGATGTGTTGAGCGTTCAGAGATGCTCTTCTGCTTCAGTGTTTGATGTGTTGAGCGTTCAGAGATGCTCTTCTGCTTCAAGGTTGGACGTGTTGAGCGTTCAGAGATGCTCTTCTGCTTCAATGTTTGATGTGTTGAGCGTTCAGAGATGCTCTTCTGCTTCAAGGTTTGATGTGTTGAGCGTTCAGAGATGCTCTTCTGCTTCAATGTTTGATGTGTTAAGCGTTCAGAGATGCTCTTCTGCTTCAACGTTTGTGTTGAGCGTTCAGAGATGCTCTTCTGCTTCAAGGTTGGACGTGTTGAGCGCTCAGAGATGCTCTTCTGCTTCAAGATTTGATGTGTTGAGTGTTCAGAGATGCTCTTCTGCTTCAGTGTTTGATGTGTTGAGTGTTCAGAGATGCTCTTCTGCTTCAAGGTTTGATGTGTTGAGCGTTCAGAGATGCTCTTCTGCTTCAGTGTTTGATGTGTTGAGCGTTCAGAGATGCTCTTCTGCTTCAAGGTTTGATGTGTTGAGCGTTCAGAGATGCTCTTATGCTTCAAGGTTGGACGTGTTGAGCGTTCAGAGATGCTCTTCTGCTTCAAGGTTTGATGTGTTGAGCGTTCAGAGATGCTCTTCTGCTTCAACGTTTGTGTTGAGCGTTCAGAGATGCTCTTCTGCTTCAAGGTTTGATGTGTTGAGCGTTCAGAGATGCTCTTCTGCTTCAATGTTTGATGTGTTGAGCGTTCAGAGATGCTCTTCTGCTTCAATGTTTGATGTGTTAAGCGTTCAGAGATGCTCTTCTGCTTCAACGTTTGTGTTGAGCGTTCAGAGATGCTCTTATGCTTCAAGGTTGGACGTGTTGAGCGTTCAGAGATGCTCTTCTGCTTCAAGGTTTGATGTGTTGAGCGTTCAGAGATGCTCTTCTGCTTCAATGTTTGATGTGTTGAGCGTTCAGAGATGCTCTTCTGCTTCAAGGTTTGTCGTGTTGAGCGTTCAGAGACGCTCTTCTGCTTCAAGGTTGGACGTGTTGAGCGTTCAGAGATGCTCTTCTGCTTCAAGGTTTGATGTGTTGAGCGTTCAGAGATGCACTTCTGCTTCAAGGTTTGATGTGTTAAGCGTTCAGAGATGCTCTTCTGCTTCAAGGTTTGATGTGTTGAGCGTTCAGAGATGCTCTTCTGCTTCAGTGTTTGATGTGTTGAGTGTTCAGAGATGCTCTTCTGCTTCAAGGTTGGACATGTTGAGTGTTCAGAGATACTCTTCTGCAGACCTCAGTTCGAATGAGTGGTTATTTTAGTTTCTGTTGCCTTTCTATCAGCTGAACCAGTCTGGTCATTCTCCTCTGACCTCTGAAATCCCTAGAGATGGTTGTGTGTGAAAATCCCAGTAAATCAACAGTTTCTGAAATACTCAGACCAGCCCGTCTGACACCAACAACCATTCCATGTTCAATGTCACTTAAATCACCTTTATTCTCCATTCTGATGCTCAGATTGAACTTCAGCAGATCATCTTGACTATGTCTAGATGCCTAAATGCATTGAGTTGCTGCCATGGAGACCACTGACACAATTACAAAATGCGCCATATGATCTTCATTAAAGTGGTTCATATGACTTCAACTAATCCCGAAATTAAGAAGAAATTCATGGATTTAGAACAATAAGTAGAGATGACAGATACATAGATATTTTGTGTGAAATATTCCTTTACCATGCTGTACTCGCTCCTGCCTCAACTGTGCAGTAATAAGGTTTATTAATGAGATGCTTGTATACTAATGAAGCTCCATTAGCCCATTTTAAGGGTTCAAGCTCTTTTCTCTAGCTAGTAATTACAAAAAAGTACATTCTGTGCAGGTGAAAATCTGTTCACTTGAATATGCATTAAGAAATCAAATGAGGTCTTTTGTAGCACAATAAATTATGGTTAATAGTAGTCCACTGGTGCATACTTGGAAGTTGGACACCATCTGGACACCTTTGGCATTCAGGGTGACCCAAAAATAAAAAATAAAAAGTGTTTGGCTGTTCACTGTAGGATAAGATATAACACATTTCGAACATATTTATAGATGAGTTTAGTATGTACATGATGATGATCAATTCAATATATGATTATTAAAATGCTATAAAACTATTTTAGCTGTTATAGTGCAAAATCAAAAATCACGAAAATAAAGTCTTTAAAGAATACTTTAAATATATAACATATCAACATAAAATTAATTCAGTCCAATGGCAAAACCCCTATTCACCCAGTCCTTAATGTCCTTCTTGATATCGTCTCTCTCCAGTTGGTTTTCTGAAGAGGATGATATTGATTCTGGAATGTCTTACAGGAAGTCAGCGCACAATAAATTTGCTTCTGAAATGTATTTAATCACAATGTTTCTCCTTCACAGCCACCTAGTGAGGACGATCTCTGCCCGATCTGCTATGCACACTCCATATCGGCCATCTTCAAGCCCTGCTCCCACAAATCCTGCAAGTGAGTAGTTGCCAGCACACCATCAACAGCTTCGTTTTTTCATTCATTCCTCCATTTAGGAGATTAACACCATGCTGTTAAATGCCTCTATTCATTACTTTCAGTATATGTAGCATAAATACAGCCTGAAATACTAGCGCTGTTTTGATGGTCTCAACGCGCCATTGAAGATATCATAAGTGTGATTTTATGCATCAAAACTGTGCTCTCAAAATTGAATCAGTTTCCTTTGGTGGTTTGTGTTGGGGTTGTGAAGCGTATCACGGATAACATGCGCTGTGACGTGACTCAGCACTCTTTAAATGATTAAATGTCACTCTCTTTTTATTTCAGGGCCTGTATCAATCAGCACTTGATGAATAACAAGGACTGCTTCTTCTGCAAGGCCACTATCACTGGAGTGGATGATTACACCAAACCAGCCAGCTCTTAGTATGCCCTTCACACACACACACACACGCACACACATTCGGTGTTCAAACATTGACATTATGTACACTTTCCCCAAAGACTTCACATATTCAGGTTGGACCCACAGAACATCAGGTCTATGTACGGTCACCCTACAGTCTGTGCTGGCGTATCTTAACAGCTTTGTCCTCTGATGAATGGAACGAGGCCTTGAAAGGCTGTAGTTCTTCCATGTGTCTTTGTGATGAACGAATGAGATCTTGTTTAGAGCCGCACGCTCGCGGTGCTTCTGAAGGAAGCTGACGGAGAGGAAAACTGCTGGAAAACATCGAATCTCTCGCCACTGTCCTGTCTCGTTTCTTCTCAGCTCATGTTCTCAGCTTAATCTCCTTTTGTCTGAACTCTTTCTGTCTCCTCTTGTCACTTGCCATCTTCATGTTTCATCTCATCTCCCAAATTCTCATATCACCTTTTAGTCTCGTCCCACCACGTTTGGTCTCATCTAATCTTCTCTCCTCTCCTTTAGTATCTGATCATCTTCTCGTCTCTTTTCATCTCCTCTCCTTTTCTGTCTTTCCATCTCATCTACTTTAGCCTCCGTTTTTCCTCATGTTCTCGCTTCATCTCGTCTCATTTTGTCTCTACTCATCTTCAATTTTCATCTTATCTCTTCTGTTCTCCCATCTTTAGTTTCGCCTAGTCTTTTCTTTTCCTTTGTTTGTCTCTTCTCTTTGTCTTTTGTTTCTTACATTTAGTCTCTGCTTTTCTCATTTCAACTTTTCTTCTATCCTCTCATCTGTCCAATTTCAGTTTCCTATTTACAAAAAAAAAATTCTCACGTTTTTCTCGTTTGTCTTCTCATATTTTTTTCACATATTTACATCTTAATATCCGTTTCAACCCTTTCCTCTTCTCTATTCTCCTATTACTTTTATCTCATCTTGTCTCCTTTTATTCAATGTTTTTTCTCGTCTTTTTGTCTTGCCTCATCTTCTCTCGTTTAGTCTCTGCTCATCTTCTCATCTATTTTCATCTCTTCTTTTTAGTCTCTTCTCCTTTTTTCATGTTTTCTCATCATGTCTAGTTTAATGTTGTCTTGTGTCTTTTCTCATCTTGTCCTTTCTCAACTTCATTTATCTTTCATCTCCTCTTCTCTCATCTTGTATTTTCTATTTTCCTATCCCCTTTTAGTGTCTGATTTTCTTCTCATCTGTTTTCATCTCACCTTTTCTCTTCTCTTCTCTTCTCTTCTCTTCTCTTCTCTTCTCTTCTCTTCTCTTCTCTTCTCTTCTCTTCTCTTCTCTTCTCTTCTCTTCTCACAAACTCTGGTTAAAATAGTATCATATCAGGAAGTCAGATATAAACTCGATACTAGTGAGACAGTTTTTCACATCACTCTCTGTATTTGCTAATGTTTTTATACTCGATTCTGACAGCCATATTTGACATAGATGACAACTTGTAGTATCACACTAAGCAGAACCTACAATCACGTCTGATTATTGTACACGATTTTCTACATCAAAAGAACCAAGGAAGAAGAAATGCATCTACTCAAAACTGTTACTCACGCCTGTCAGTTGTCATTTTATTAAGGATTTATAAAGCATCACACAAGATAAGAAGACAGTTTACATGGAGATATAAATGCAATTTGATCCATGGGATAGTGCTAACAGTTCATGTTTGAGAGAAATGCTTTGATTCTGCTCCAACACTTGTTCGTTCTGCTCACCGCTACATTTCTTTTCCATTCCGACGGCTTCCACGTTTGATCTGTCTTCATAATGGTGTTTGTTAATGTTCTCAAACAACCCATAGCCTTCATCATACCAAGATCTTTCCTTCAGTCTGTTCCATTAGGAGTGCCTAGACTGCTGTTTTTGTTACTGAACACCAACAGACATCTAGATTTAAGTGCTTTGCTGTTGTGTGCATGGGGTTATCTTACCCAGAATCCTTTGCTAATGGATTATGTTGCATCTCAGGCTCTGCCTGCACTCAGAACTCATTGCCTCACCACAGTTCCCTTATAAAAGGATATTCAGCTATTGACAACAGCAATTTCTACGCCGAATACAAGTGTAGTGACTCTGTTTTAAAACCCACAGATAATTAGATTGGTGTTGGACCTCAGCGTTGACTGTCACAAAACAATACGCAATTGTCAAAACAGCCCGTACAGGATTTCTTCCAAAGTTAGCATTCGCTTCTTACTAATGCACACAGACTGTTCATTCAAAACACAGCCAATTTGCCACGACCGATAAACTTTCAAACACTGTATAGAAGTGATATGTATGAATTATCAAAACCAAAAGAGTATTTGGGTCACTATTTCTCTTATTTGGACTGTTAAAGCATTTCTCACAGTGTGGTGTAATATTGTTTTTAAAAAGGGGGTGCATGATATGATTATAGGACCCCTCTCTATGGTTATGTAGTGTGTGTGTGTGTGTGTGTGTGTGTGCGTGTGAGTGCGCGTTTGCGGTGAGTGTGTGCAGACGACTTTAATTTAAGGTTTTCCACTCTCAGGCATCTGCTATTGTTGTCAAAGGGAATTTTAGATTAGTTAAGCAATATTTAAAGGACTGTTGATGTTTTGTTTAAAAAGAGAGGACATGGCAACTTTTGGTTCTTTCACTTTTGTGAGAGTGTACATGTATTGATGTAATATTAGCATTAAATTATTTATCCTAAATGTTGTCTGGTTTGCTTACTCTTTAGGCACTACTTACTAGCATATTTAATTATTAAGCAAATATTTTTAAAAAAATCCCCCAAATTCATTCAACCCTGTTACTACATGATTTCCACCCTGTTTAAAGAACATTAAACAATGGTTTGGACCTTTTCCACAGCATGATGAAAGGTAAGTCAAATCTAGGTAACACTTTATGGTACAGTGTCCTTTCCTTGTTGCATGTTACATGTTGTTACTGTAGTAATAACTATAAATTATGCATAACTACATGCAACTAACCCTAAACCAAACCCTACTCCTAAACCTACTTTAAGTAAATTATTATTACTCAGTACTTAAATGTATAATTACACAAGGACACATTCAAATAGTGTAACCAAATCTTACATTGTTTTGTTTAACGTGTACTCATTGAAATTGACTTAATTCATTCAACTCTGTTACATACATTATTAAAATGGTTTTCTTACAATAACATTGGTAACAGTTGAATGATTGAGTTGAATGAACAAACTCTATGGGAAACTTGTGAATTTTATATTGGTTTTGTTAATTTTAAATTATTAACATTTAGCTTTTTAATTACAACCTGCAACCCTGTTTCTTATAATCCTGTTAACCATTCTTGCATATTTTTATTTAAATGCCACATTTAATCATGGATTTCATTAATATTTGTATCCAATATAGTAGTATTATTATTAAGTCGATTGATAGAAAATAATAAAATCAAACCAAGGTTTTATACTACTACTGTATATACTACTAAATACGGGTAACAGGGTTGACATATGGTCAAACTCTAATAAAAACAATTTTATATTAAACTTATAATATAATTATAGAATGAATATAACAATGTGTTTGTGTTCATAAATAAATATAACATTTTGTTTGACCTCCTGAGATTGACAAAAAACATTGTTTCAGTTATACATTGTTAAAAAAAGAATAATTTCAAGCCTTATTTTGGTAACACTTTATTTTAAGGTGATGTACTTAAATGTTACTACATGTACTTACTATAGTAATAACAGTAAATTATGCATAATTACAACTAACTAACTAAACCAAACCCTGACCATAAAGTACATGTAGTTAATTAATACTACTTATTTGAGTAAGTACAATATACTAGGTCACCTTAAAATAAAGTGTAACCCTTATTATTTACCCTATATTTTCTACAAGATCCCTTTGTCGTGATAAGACTGATAAGAACAGAATTTGGTGTTTGGTTGTGTGGAAATTGATTTCTTTCATTGGCTTTTGTTCATCTGGAACAGTTCTAGCATGTCTTTGTCAGACAGTAACACGTTCATTTTTAATGACAGCAACCTTGGCAATGCACAATGGCTGGTGGGCAAAACATTCCTGCTGCCAATTCAATGCTGTAAATAAGAGATGGTGTTTGCAACCCAGGGAGGACGCCTGCTCTTTGAACTCGCCTTTCTTCCAGACCTGACTCCCATCATGCTTCACTCTAATTCCATCTCCCTGGAATAAGGTTGGTACAGCATTGTATATTAAAGAAATGTCAGCGCCAAGCGGCTTTGAAATCGTGGCCTGCATTGGCCTTGTTGAGCTGTGTTTGCTAATGTTTTTGCTGTGAAAGAGTCTTTGGTTATGGTAGGTGCACAGCAATGAAGGATCGATTGCAAAAGCCCGTCATCTTGGCTTCGCTGAGCCGCGTCGCTTTTATCCCGCCGGCCTTGAATTAAAAAGTGCTGATTTAACAGCTTACTTATGTACAGCTTGTAATAAGGTTTGTAAAAGATAAGACCAATACTGCCTCCATTACAGGTTTGTAAAAGTGTTTTTCTCAACATCAACATTATTCTGGTAGTATATGAAGATTTAGTACGTTAAGTTCCACTTTTTGTTTACTGTATAATTAAATGGATGAAAGATGCAATATCATTGCATTGACAGCATCTAAAACTATTTTACATATGAAGAAATGTGTGAGCTCTTATTGATAACGTTGATATGATTTCTGTAAACTATGGAAACACGTTTGCCTTGATGCACAACACAAAAATCATGTGACTTTGCTTCAAGAGATCATAACCGTATTCAATTCTGTTTCAGTATTTAATGTAGAGACAATTTGAGATATTTAGAATATGTGGATATCGTATGTTTTGGAGTCAGCATCTAAAACGGCAACTTTTAATGCACAAACAATTTAAACGAGATATTTTAGGTTGCAGTATCGGCTTCATAAACCTTTTACATACAATACTGTTGATATTGCATATTCAGCAACTTTAAATCTGTACAGTATGGTGAAATTACATTTTACAAAACAATAAAGTTGATATTCATTTCAGTGTAAAAAATTTCACCTTTCCGTGGCAATAGCTTTGAATACGAATGAGATCGTCCTACGACATCAGTGTGTTTTCTGTATTTTTCTTTCTTCCTATGACAGATAGATCTAGAAAGACTAGAAGTTTTAACCCTGCAGTCAAAGGTGGAGAGAAAAGAAAGGGTGGGATAAAAAGAAGAGCGTCTCTTCCCATCCCACCCTCAATTCTGCAGCTTTCCATTGATCTACTGCCTAGAAACCGAACCCCAGGCCGGCGGGGTGCTTGGGGCTTATGGATCGCCTTCAAAAATAGCCTCATTGGAGGGCAGGAGGACGGGACAAAGGGTCCGGCAACCAGAGAATCTTCCCTCCCCAGGCAGGCCACCGATAGCACCCCGTGTGTATTTATAGATGACCAACAGCAAACCTGAAGCTGGATCAATACGCTCTGGGACGTGACATGATCTGCCCGACGGCCCGGCTGAGAGTATACGGGCCCCGGGGACGCAGAACAAGGAGAAATCTCTGTACCTGTGAGGAGGAAAGAAATCTGAAAGATGTACAAAAGACTACAAGATCACAAACACTGTATCTTTTGTTTTCATCTACACATCCTCAAAAGCTAAATTGCAAAATAGCATCTATATAATTGCATTTTGTCTTATTCACTCTAAAAACAAAAAAAACACTGGGTTAATAACATCCCAATTTGGGTTGTTTTCAACCCAAGGGCTGGGTAAATATAGGACAGAGCACATGTTGGGTTAATTTTACCCAGCAAATTGGGTTGTTGATTTAACCCAGAATAGTTTATTATTTTTTACTATAATACTAGCTTATTTTATTTATTTTTTAACTTCATACATGAATTAATGTCTACGGATTAACTTAAATCCTTAAAACGTTTTTTTTTTTTTATACTGGATACTATGGAGCCCGGGAAGTCACCTGTGGGAGAAAAAAAAAACAATCCGTGGCGACGGTTTTGCAATCCGTCCTCTCAGTTTATAAACCGTACTCACAAATTCTCAAACTGTTCCCTTGTTTTAACAAATCGTGCCCACGGATTAATAAACCGTACCCACGAGTTTCTAATCCGCGCTCTCAGATTTGTAAACCGTGCCTTCAGTTTTTGCAATCTGTACCCACAAATTCATAAACCGTGCCCATGCTTTCGCAATCCGTTCCCACGGGTTTGTAAACTGTACTCACGGATTTGTGGCTCGCCCTCGTTTAAGAAGAACACCAGGAGATCGTTGTTAACGAATCATATTTTATATTGTTTTATTAAATATGAAGTGGAACACATCAAATTGTCTTGCGTCTGCATGTTTAAAGTGATTCTCAATTGTAGCGGGTATGGGGTCGAATAGAGGCTATATTTAATATGAATGACGTGCATCAAAATCTTTTTAGCACTTCATTATTATTGTCTAACCAGTATATTTGACGAATTGCTTTGTTCCTTTTTTGTAAGTTTTGGACAAAAGCGTCTTCTAAATATGTAGCCTAAAATGTAGGCATAATTAATAATAATAATAATAATAATAATTATAATTATTATTATTATTATTATTTGAGTTTATAACTATAAATGAGTTAACTTAGTAATACAGTAATATGTTTTTCATAAAATAATTTATCAATGCTTTATTTGTATAGGCTATAAACTAACCTTTTACAGTTTTGGATAAAATAGGCCTACATTTTTTGCATAATTTTTGCTTAAAAATAAAGCATTCACAAATGATTTCATGATAAATGTCTGTCTTATGTGAACTTATTTATAGTTATAAACTCAAATAATAATAGGCTAATAATAATAATAATAATTATTATTATTATTATTATTATTATTATTATTACATTTTAGGCTACATATTTAGAAGACGCTTGTCCGAAACTTACAAAAAAAGGAACAAAGCAATTTGACAAATTTCAGTCATAATACAGGTTAGACAATAATAATAAAGTGCTAATATTATCACAAATAAACAAAATATTTTGATGCACGTCATTCATATACCCGCTACAATTGCGAATCACTTTAAACATGCAGACGCAAGACAATTTGATTCCACTTAATATTCAATAAAACAATATAAAATATGATTCGTTAACAACGGTCTCCTGGTGTTCTTCTAAAACGAGGGCGAGCCACAACAAATCCGTGAGTACAGTTTACAAACCCGTGGGAACGGATTGCGAAAGCGTGGGCACGGTTTATGAATTTGTGGGTACAGATTGCAAAAACTGAAGGCACGGTTTACAAATCTGAGAGCGCGGATTAGAAACTCGTGGGTACGGTTTATTAACCCGTGAGCACGATTTGTTAAACCGAGGGAACAGTTTGAGAATTCGTGAGTACGGTTTATAAACTGAGCGGACGGATTGCAAAACCGTCGCCACGTTTTTTTTTTTTTTTTTTTTCCCAGAGGTGACTTCCCGGGCTCCGTAGTACACAACCACTGGCTTGAATGATAATTCCTTTATTTTCAATCATATTTTATAGTATAGTATATTTTATATAATTTTTAATACATATTGCCAACATTTAAGCTCGTTTAACAAATATCAGTAGTAAAAATGAAACATTTAGAAGTAATTCAAGTGTAATCGACCAGTCTCTGTTCGTCCGTTTCCACCGTAACGGCGCTGGATCTCGTGCCGGAGCTTGTGTCGTGTTCAGCGGGGGAACTTCTAACTTCAGACCGCCGCTCTGCGTTTCACTCGTAGCCGAAATATGAAACTGTCCATAAACAATCAGTGTACAGTTCTGAGAACATATTTTAACTTTCTAATCATTTATATTCTGTATCTTTTTTGAATAAAATCATATTGTATGCAAGGCATCAGGCGTTTCCATCACGCGAAAAGACCCTCTCGTTTAGGTGACTCACATCGCGCCCCTGTATTTTGCTTTGCATAACGTTATATGATATACAGCACAATAACGAATTCATAGATAAATTAAAATGTACACAAACCTGTACGCACCATTTTAAGCCCGCTATAAATAACTCAAACCCCTGGGTTGTTATATCTGACCCAGGATCTGGGTTACACAAAAACTACCCAAACACTGAAAAAAAAGAACCCCAAAAAATGTGGGTTACCAACCAACGGGATTTGGGAAGAAAAAAAAGAACCCACGATTTTTTAGTGTTTCATCTGCAGATTTGTCTACTTGCATATACCCCTTAATTCATTCAGTACGTCTTCTAACATTGTTTTGTGATATATAGCATGCAATACAGTCTAACACATTTCTCTGAGCATACAATAACAGTTTTGAAATAGTCCGTTTGTGTCTCCAATATGTCATTCTGATCTCAACACGGTATGTAAACAATAAGCATCGTTGAATTGTATAATGCTTCCCTCTAGAGGTAAAGGTAAGAAGTGCATCCATTAACTCTAACATTATGGTCACAATTATTATGAGTGGGTGCGACCGTTTTTAACTTGAATGTGCAAGGATGTTTACTTGAATGTTTGTAGGAAGCCACCCGTTTAATGTCCTGTTCATGTATCACCCACTAATCTGGGATCTATAATAACTTCAGTTTTCTTAACATTGATCAGGAGATTTTACTTGTTGTGTCCTATTTGTCAAAAAAGAATAATAACGATGTATCAAAGAAGGATTAACCTTTAAATGTACTAGTTTTTCCAGCAATGTATGTGGGTGAATCGTGTTGAACGCAGAACTAAAATCGATAAAAAAGCAGCCTATAGGCAAGCGAACTTTCCAGATGCTTCAAAACAAGGTGCATTAGTGTAGAAATGGCATCATTAGTACCGCGGTTACTCTTGTATGCAAACCGATAATGATCTAAGGATCGCTCCACTTGCCTTCACAACTCTTCTGTAATACGTTTTTCTATTAATCTCATGACACTGGATGTCAGGGCCACAGGCCTATAATCATTATTATTTTTTTAATTATAATAGATTTTTTTTTTTTTTTTTTTTCAAAGCTCTGGTACTTTATGCAAGTCAATAGAAAGCTGGGAAATGTTATTCCAGGCTGGTGTGAGTTCTGGCCCCATTGCTTTGTTGGAATGTAAAGTTTTAAAAACCCTTGTAACAGCCCCTAAATATAATAGTATTCTGGAATTACAACTATTATAATTAAATTAATTTTTCACAGCATTCATTAAAAGGATCAGTCTCAAATCTGCCCTATCGTTTTTATTGCAGGCGAACATTGCTTTTCTGGGGGTCATGTTAGTCATTCCCCTTTTGTTTCTGATCTTGACAGATGTTGTTGTTTATATTGTGTCCTGCTGACCTCAGTTGCTGGTTATGGTGCTTTTGTGCTGACCTAAGTCCCACAATGTTCCCCGACTTGTAGGCTGTTTTCTTCCTTTTTATGCAGTCTTTAATTCCCCTGTGTGTTATATATGATTTATTGTTCGGATGCATCCTCATGACTCGAGGTATAATTGAATCTACACAAAAGGAAATATATGCCGTAATTGATTGTTACAATATCCATATTTGCATCCTGATAAAAAAAATGTCCCAGTCTGTTATTTATATATCATAATTAAAACATTTATGACTTAGTATGTCAATTTCGATTTATGACTTTTAAAGTCATTATTTAGACTTTCAATCTCATAATTATGACTTAGCAGAGCATGTTTTTAAAAAAAATTATTATTACTTTATTTTAAATGGACCTCAATTGTGACGGATCCGATAACATCTGTATATCACATGATGTATAAAAGAACAAGAAATTCTGTTTCTGTGTAGGTATTCACTAGGTGTCATGGTATCAAAGTTTTTTTCAACTGGCCCTGTTTTATGAATCTCTAGATCTTTACTGCTCTCTGCTGTCAAACCAGCGGAAGCTCACTGACATAATGTAGCATAGCAGCCTACTAGAATCATTCTTGTTCAGACACAGTGGTTTTTATTAAAATCAGCATAAATCATTGGCAGTACATCCACGATAAAGCATAAGCATACATGCTTTAATATACACCCACACAATAAATAGAGAGAAATGTGCTTAATTGTCATGCAAATATTATTCATTATTAACCTCAAATAAGTCAAAAGCTGCTATGTCGCATAACAAACTCAATATAATGTAAATGAATCAATTCTTACTCATGTGTAAAATGATTGCTGTATGTATAACAGGTGAAAGTGTTCAGCATGAGGTCTCCAGTAGAGGGCAGTGATAGATGACCAGTGGTGCTGAAACAGCGATAGATGACCAGCGCTGTCTGTGGTGCTGAACTAGCGATAGATGACCAGCGCTGTCTGTGGTGCTGAACTAGCGATAGATGACCAGCGCTGTCTGTGGTGCTGAACTAGCGATAGATGACCAGCGCTGTCTGTGGTGCTGAAACTAGCGATAGATGACCAGCGCTGTCTGTGGTGCTGAACTAGCGATATATGACCGGCGCTGTTTGTGGTGCTGAAACTAGCGATAGATGATCGGCGCTGTCTGTGGTGCTGAAACTAGCGATAGATGATCGGCGCTGTCTGTGGTGCTGAAACTAGCGATAGATGATCGGCGCTGTCTGTGGTGCTGAAACTAGCGATAGATGATCGGCGCTGTCTGTGGAGCTGAAACTAGCGATAGATGGTCGGCGCTGTCTGTGGTGCTGAAACTAGCGATAGATGACCAGCGCTGTCTGTGGTTCTGAAACTAGCGATAGATGACCGGTGCTGTCTGTGGAGCTGAAACTAGCGATAGATGATAGGCGCTGTCTGTGGAGCTGAAACTAGCGATAGATGGTCGGCGCTGTCTGTGGTGCTGAAACTAGCGATAGATGATAGGCGCTGTCTGTGGAGCTGAAACTAGCGATAGATGGTCGGCGCTGTCTGTGGTGCTGAAACTAGCGATAGATGATCGGCGCTGAAACTAGCGATAGATGATTGGCGCTGTCTGTGGTGCTGAAACTAGCTAGAGGGGTTCAGGCTGATGTTTCTTTACTGACTAAACTTTCACCAGCATTCTGCAAGAGCTCTATCAATTTGCATGTACCTTCACAGTTAAATTACATTGTAAACTCAATACACACACACACAACCTGGTGGCATCATGGCTCGCTGGTTTAAGGGTTTTATTCTCTAAAGTGAGATTTCATTGGTATATATACTTGATTCATCATCATCATCATCATCTGCTTCTTCTTCTTCTTCTTCTTCTTCTTCTTCTTCTTCTTCTTCTTCTTCGTCTTCTTCCTAATGTTTGTTTCAATAGGAAATACATCAACGTCAAGCCATTTCAGAAGTGATAAATGCCCTGCTCATGCAGTGCGAGTGATATTTAGATATTTTATTGGAATGACAGGACTGATATTATGACAAATATTTCTCCTAACAATTTTTATTTCCAAATCTCATTTTTCTAATCAATTTAGATTGATTTTGCATATATATATATATATATATATATATATATATATATATATATATATATATATATATATATATATGAAGAGCTCAGATGCAAAAGCCTCTAAATGCCATCTAAAATTTTCTTCTAGAATGATAATTTTTATCAAGCTTGTATATTTAATTTCAGTAATTTCACTTAAATGGCAATGAAGATTACCTATTAATTGTCATTTAAGTGAAATTACTGAACTTAAATATATGAGCTTGATAAAAATGATCATTCTAGAAGAAAATTTCAGATGGCACTTAGAGGCTTTTGCATCTGAACTCTTCATATATATATATATGTATTAAAGGGATAGTTTACCCTAAAAGGAAAACCATTTACTCACCTTGGTGTCATTTAAATGCCATATGCCCTTCTTTCTTTTGCGAACCATTTAAAATAAAGAAATCAAGACTAAGAAAAACATTTGGGGCTCCATACTATTTACTGCCATTATATGGATGTGGATGAGCGGGACATAAAAAAAAAAAAATGGTGGTCCTTAAAAGAAAGGCATACAGCATTAGAACAACACCAGGGTGAGTAAACGATTACTTAATTTTCTTTTCTTTTTTAAGGTGAACAAACCCTTTTAAGATTGTATAAATAGAAAGATGACTCGTTTATCTTTTGTTTAAGCATCGAGCTCAAACTGAGGCAGTGAAGAAGAGCTACAGCTCTAGACTGAGGCCGTCATGAGTGATTTCTCCCTTTTATGTTTCTTTTATGGAGGGGATTATGGCTGTAGGAGATAATAAGTGACTTTATTGCTTTCCACTTCACAGGTAATAATAGAGGAGTTGAATATGATCCGTCTTCAGAGAGACTGACGGTGCTGGAAGAAGTTACTGCAACACTAACATGAATAATACAAATGATTTATCAAGATTATACCACATTACAGTGTTTATTAATGCATCTTTCTTTCTATCTCTCGCATTCCTCTCTTCTGAAGTTGACGCACAATCATCCCTAGAAAGGAAATTTGGATTATTGAACGCTTACCTGACAGATGATAGTTTAATAATAATGTCCAAACATGCTAATTCGTGTTGGTTACAGTGAGATGTTTAGCAGGGCAGAATATTGACAGGTCCTCGTCATCTTCACATGTACAGCATGACAGATTTTCTTCTCCGGCCTCATACAGCGCAGAGGATACTTGTAGTGTTCATGCAGGGACTCCCTCTGGACCGCATTGCATTATGGGTGGAATAAAATTAATGAGAATGATGTAACACCTGCCTTAGATAAACGAATATTTGGATTTGAAATGTCACATGACTAATGTTCCTGTCACTGTGACTTCAGGCAGCGTCACTTGCATTGTGGAAAAACTAAATCATTAATGATTGTGCGAAAGCAAGAATAATGTTGATTTAAAAAAATATACTCCATTCAATACTGACAATTATTAAGAAACATGGTTATATCAAAAATTTAATTAATAATAAAAAAATATCTATCTATCTATATATATTATTAAAAGTATATATATATATATATATATATAAAGCATGAATATTGATAAGTGAATCATAATAAAAAATAAGTTAGTCAGACACTTATATTTAAGAAAAAAGTTTATTAATATAATTAGCATTTAGACACTTTAACATTTATTTGTATTTAAATAAATAACACATTTATCATTTTTAAAGTTAAAATCATTAAACCCTAAATACAGATATCTTTTGTGACAAACAAGTAAAATGAGACAAGATCTTTTGTGAACACTACTAAGTGATTCATTGACTCGCCAATAAACCCTTTAACCAGTTCATTTAAATGAATCATCTGAATGAACTTATTCACTATTACAAACCATCTGAACTTAATAGTTGAACGAATCTCTTTGCCACTGCTAATTGAGATAAAACAAAAATGCTAAATGTATCATTTATCATTATTTTATCAGCTCATATTTCCTTTTCAGCTCTTTCTATCCTGGTTCCACTGGACCAAATCTCAGCTCGTCCTCCGGTGACCCACATGATACATGTTGACATCCCACTGCTGTTAAAAGGCACGGGCCAGCCAATCACAGGCCGTCACGGCTGCGGTTCCAATGTTCTGCCCCGCGGATCAGGACGCCGTCTCTTCCCAGACGCCAGTATCGGTGTCTTCCCTCCATGAAATGTAATGGATATCAGAGACTTGAAGACTTCACGCTCTCTGAGCGGATCCGGGTTCTGTGTGGGGCAGAAGAAAGCCAATATCCGTCCTGGACACCCGGCTGACCCTGTCGACGGCTGAATGAAGGTGTGTTTGAGGGGGATGATACGACTCTGAGGCCTTGGACAAGTTAGCAAGCGTCACAGGCTCTGTTATTTAGAGACAATGCGAATCTGTCATTCTTGTTCCTACATGAAACCCTCATCCTTCCCTAGGGTCATTTTGTCCCCAATATCCTTTTTGAAAGAATGTTAAAAATTGAGAGTTTTGTCACACACATTTTTTTTTTTTTTTTTTTTTATGGATTCAAGGAGTTTTGTGGTTAAAATTTAAAAAAAAGTAACAAATCCTTCCCTCGCGGGTCAATTTGACCCACCATAGTAATGAATGGAATGCGAGGAATCTTCAGTACACATAGAAAAACCTAAAAATGCTCAAAATTCAAACTAAAAATGCTAAAACTTTACCGAAAAATTATTTCATAATGTGTTTCTGAATGCACACTGAAGAGAATGACTTTAGGACCCGGCAGAACAGCTCATTTGCTCCAAATACAGTTATAATCTAGTGGCAAGAGTCGTGAAATATTATATTACATTATTATTTTTTTCCCTAAAGAGTTCGGCAAAGACCATTGCATTAAAAATAGAACAAAAAAATATATATATTATCAAAATGAAATAAAATAAGTTTTCTGGACAAATTTTTTTTTTTTTTTTTTCTAATTTTGACCCGCGAGGGAAAGATGTGTTACACAGTGCGAGGGAAGGATGTAATGATGAAGCACAGCATTAGGTCCTTGATGATAAATGAATCATAAAAATAAAAAAAAGTTAGTCAGACACTTATATTTAAGAAAATCCAGAAAAAAAGTGTATTAATATAATTAGCATATAATTAGCATTTTGGGGGCTTCAAAAAAAACTAATGCCTAAATAATTATTTTCAATTAGCTGTTGCAAGGCTCATATATTGATATTAGCACCCAAGTTGTAACGCCTGGTTGACTTGCGCTACGCTAGCAAGCTTAGCATAGCTCAGAGTTTAAACACATGTAAATAAATACCTCTCACATTTTCTTCCAGAAAATGAAACTAGTTTTCACACTGTGCACTCCAGCGACTCTGATGTTCACCTCTCGCTCGTAATGTATTCTCCATCTGTTGCTGAAAACAAGATGATAAATTTAGCTTCGGGTGCTTTTCAAACAACAAACAAATCAAAATGCCTTCAAGAAATACTGCAAGGGCTTGTCTGCCAGGATCCCCAGCATCCCTGCATCCTGATGCCTCGTGAAAATGACGAAGCTGCCAAGAAACTTGACATGACATCACATTTATCACATCATCTTTGCGTATCGTCACGCAGTTTCCCATTCTCACCGCGTTTCGATCGGAGGACGGAAGATGGCGCTCGTGCGCTTCACAACACGGAAGTCGTCCTACGCAGAGCCGCTGGTGAGAATAAGGCTATTATACGGAGGATTCGCAGGACTTTCAGTCAGGTAGCGCTCAGGTTGAGCTGTGAGCGATGCTTTGATGCTGGAAGTGAGCTGGGAAGCGATGTTTTCTTATCGCACCAGATGAATTTGATCCTGCTTATGCAAGCAGCCTTGAATGCGCGCGGAGTGGGAGGCGAGCCCTGAGGAGACGAGAGCGCGCGCTGCAGAGATGTTTGTTCACGTGTAGCATCTGAGAGGATGCATATGTTCCATAAATACTGACAAAATCCCTCAGAATCATTCAGTGTGTCTCTGCGTTGTTGAGGAAATAGCAAGCGAGTTCATGGATATTGATGTTTTTGTGTGGACGAGGGAGTTCAGGCCTCTTTCTTTCTTTCTTAAAGTAAGTTATCTGTTAGAAGAGTACTATTTAGTAGGCCCTACACAGCCATGTTTTTTTAAATACAACTAAATGAAACAATTAAGTACATGCATACACTTACAAATACCCAAACAGTTAAATTCATAGACCTATATAAATTATTTTTTTATTAATTCGATTTGATAAAAGAGCCATCACAGTCCTGTTGCTGGGAAGCGATGTATAATACCATGCATTTAACTTAACTATGCATAAAACATGAAAGGAAATAGACAAAATGTACAATAATGTGCATTGAAGGATATGTGTTTATGTTCAGATCTTCTGAGGCGAGGAACTTGGGAAACACTCAGTTATATTTAGGCCCTTTGAAGTCCAGTTTGAAGTTGTCAGTCATGACTGAATATATTACACTTTATAATCTGCAGAAAGCACCCATCCTGGGAGTGCGGGTGTTGAGGCGGAGTGCAGGCGGGTGTTATCGCTACGGATGATGAATGGCCTCACTCTGTCGGACTGACATATGTGCGGTGTGGCAGATGGGACCCGGGTCATTCGGCGGGAGACGTGGCTGAACAGAGAGCATGTCCTTCCGCTCCCAGCCACAAACGACACGCAACATATTTGGGGTCATTGTGTGGCCTGTGGTATTAGCAAATGCCACTGTATGCTAACACTAATAGAGCCACACACTCTCGTACGCTGGTAGTTTTAACACATCTTTTAATACATCCAAGCATTGAAGAGCAGCACCCACCATTGTGCTTTATTACATTTTCAGTTTTCTCTAGTGTGTGATGTTGCTGTTTGAGCATGTCAATGTCAGCAAAGTTACAAAGCACAAAGTCACTCCAAAGGCAGTTATTCTCTCAGTTTCTCAACTCCCTGAAACGCCTCCAATGTAGTCTTGTTTTTTGCTTCTGGGAATGAACACGTCATAATATTCCTTATTTAAATAATTCCTGTCCATGACATACACAAAATAAAGGGACGAGGCATGGTTGAGTTAGTTTGTAGTGTTGAAACTCACAGTTATGGTGAGGGGCGTGACATTTCCCATACACGCTCAAAGCGGTTGACCAATCACAGCACACTGCTCCAGCCGACCAATCAGAGCACATTGTGCTTTTCAGAAGGAGGGGCTTCATTGAGTCAGGAACTAAACAGAGCGTTACTGACAGACTGGGAAAAGAATGTGTTTTTGAACATTCAAGCATGAAAACCTGCTCTAGTAGAGCCCGAAATAGAGACTTTGTAAAAGGTGATAGTAGGTCCTCTTTAAAGGGGTCATGAACTGGCTTTTTTCAAAAACATCAAAATGAATAAGTAATAGGCTATTTTCTACCCTGGTTTTGAGCCTAGCTCCTGAAACGCTAGTTTTTTATGGGCGTGCTGCATTGAAGACTTGGAAGTAAACGCCCACTGCTGTGATTGGATAACAGTTTTGCATATTATAATGAGTTTCATGTAATGCGCGAATCGGTGGGCGGGGCTAAACAGGCAGTGTTGGAGTAGGCTTTGATCTTATGTGTCAAAAGCTCAAGGAAAATTGGATTTCTCAGTTCATCACCCCTTTAAGATAAGCCAATCAAAACGGAGATCATTTACATTTAGAAGTCTTAAAGGTACAGCATTGGTCTAATTTTAAGAGTCAGAAAGAGGGTGAAAAATAGGCGTGAAAAAAACGAAACTATTTGAAGCCTCAGGAGAAAAAACGAAGTCATTATTTTCTGCGTTTGGTGGCGCAGAAATTACACGGTTATTTCGGCTAGGTGTTTTTTAAATGGAAGTGCTTAAATATGTAGAGTTTTCTTTCATCCGTGTCATTATGATGGTTTGCAGTGCAATTTCTGAAGAAAATCGAATTTGTTTAGCCTCAGAAACTGCTGAGATGGACTGCTATTGGATCTCATATAATTATTACAGCTTGTATATTAGTATCAAATTATATTTTCCGTAATTTCTGAAGCAGGTTTATGGCAATCAATTAAGAATAATAACAATAGCGCTTCTGTTGAGAGTGTTGCAGTGGCATCTCCGCAATAGATCACCACACCGTTGCGATATTTCCAATTTCCCCTTAATGCTAAATCAATATCAACACATGAGCAGCCACACTTACATACTAAGATGCATTACACAGCCAAACACAATAAATTCTAGCTTATACGAGACAGAGAATTTATGGAGAGTGCAAGCTTGAGTAATTTAAGCCTCTTGTCATTCACAGCATTAAATCAAATGTCTTATTTTCAGGCATATTTCCATCTCTCAGAGGCTAATGACTGCAGACTATCTCCACAAAGCTCTGGTTGCTCTACTCTCTATGGAAGCTTGTTTCCACCATATAATAATGGGAATAATGGGGGGGAATAATAATAATTGTGAATTTATCTCAAAATTCTGACTTTTTTCTCTCATAATTGCTCTGTTCTGACTTTTTTCTCTCATAATTGCTCTGTTCTGACTTTATTTCTCACAATTTCAAGTTTACATCTCTCAATTCTGATTCTTTTTCTCAAAACTATAGCAATGCGAGAAAAAAGTCTGAATTGCGAGATTGTGCAATTGTGTGAGAAATAGTAAAAAAAAAAAAGAGATATAAACTCGCAATAGCAAGAAAAGGTCAGAATTACGACATATAAACTTACAAATGAAGTCAGAAAGAAAATCGTATCATACTTTGTAGGGTTGTAACGATATACCCTCATGTCACGATTCGATACATATCGCGATACTGATACGATATTATTGCGATACTCCGAGACAGATGGTAAAAGGTTAACAAAAAATGTACTGTTGATTAAAATGCTGAATATGGTGTTGCATTGTGTGTGTAAATGAATATCTTGGACTTGGTGCTGATAACCCAAAGCACAGGACAATAGAGACACCAGAATAACAATATTCATGATTCTGAAGCTGAAAATACAGAATTACTTCAGACTAATATGCTTGCACTCTGTCACTGACTAGGTATATTTAAAATAATATTGGCCACTTTTTACTGGTAACAAGACATTTGGCATTATCAGGACACACAAATATTCCCCCATTGTGTTATTATTCATTATTTTCAACATTAAATGTAATAGTTTAATGTAGTACTGACACCAAAACTCTGAAAGTTAGAATTTTTTTAAATATACTCAATATATTGTCACTATCCACGATACATATTGTTGCATTTTTGTATTGCGATATATTTTGAAACGATATATTGTACCACCCCTAAAGGCCTGTTCACACCGGGACGAATTTCGCGCGCGATATTCGCCGACGTTTAACGCCTCGTGACTAAACAAAGGGCGCCAATGTGAGTGTGCACACCGGCGCGCAAAAAAAGCGTAATTTTTAAAAAAACGCCTCGGGTTCGTTTTTTTGGTTTGACGCGGCGCGTCAAAAACTATCCGACCAATGAGATTGGCGCTTTTGTTCACGTGTCTGGAGCTTCTGAAGTTCCAGTAAAACACAACTTGGGGGCGCTCAAACACAAAACGGTCTTGCCGAGCACACATACGTAACGGCGAAGAAGATATACGCCAAGTAGCGTCTACACTGCCGGGAAGAAATAAGACGAGGAAGATGCAAGGCAAGATGATTGTAGAGCTGCTGGTCTCGTTGGTGTCGGAACATAAAGAACTATATGACAAACGCGACAGCGACTACAAAAATCGGTAACACTTTAGAATACTGTATCTTACTTACTGCATAACTAATAAGTAATTATTAAAGAACTAATAGGTAATTATTCATTAACTACTTCTTCACTACTGTTAACTACTAAGGAAGATGTGTTAACTAATCAGTATGTAATATATTTTTATGATTGTGTTAAGTAACAGTTAGTTAATCAATAAATAATGAATTCTGTCATAACTCTTGAAGAACTACTACTAATTATCTACTAATTAAGGTTCAAGAAAAATAACTAAGAAGTAACTACTAATGAACAGTCATACAAAACTAACCTCAGATTAGTTTTTATATTTTATATACAGTACTGTATGTGTCTGTTTTCCTCAGCATAGAATGCCATTGAGTAAATTCATGTTTGAGGCAATGACTGAGGGAAACTGAAAATATAGGGAACTTATTAGTAATTCATAAATAATTATCAAATAATTCTGCAGGAATTACTTAGAACCTGGAACAGTATTCTAAAGTGAACATATAAGGAAATTAATTGGTAATTAACAAATAATTATTAGATAATTCTTCAGGAATTACTTAGAACCTGGAACAGTATTCTAAAGTGAGAATATAGGGAACTCATTAGTAATTAATAAATAATTATCAAATAATTATCCAGGAATTAGGCTACTTATGACCTGAAACAGTATTCTAAAGTGAACATATAAGGAAATTAATTGGTAATTAACAAATAATTATTAGATAATTCTTCAGGAATTACTTGGAACCTGGAACAGTATTCTAAAGTGAGAATATAGGGAACTCATTAGTAATTAATAAATAATTATCAAATAATTATCCAGGAATTAGGCTACTTTTGACCTGAAACAGTATTCTAAATTTAACATATAAGGAAATTAATTGGTAATTAACAAATAATTATTAGATAATTCTTCAGGTATTACTTGGAACCTGGAACAGTATTCTAAAGTGAGAATATAGGGAACTCATTAGTAATTAATACAGAATTACCACATACTTCTGACTCAAATCAAACTTACTGTAAAAAACACATTATTAACGGTATTATCTAAACCTTTGTAAAATAGATTATCATACATTATGATACATTTTGCTAATTAAATAAAAAGTTTGCTTATTTGCAGATCAATATATAGCCTAGTAAATGTCTGCACTTATCTTTCTTATTAGTGCTGAAGAATGACTAAAACTGGCTAGAAAATAAAATAAAAAACATTGATCAGTGCTTTTTACTTTTCAAGTAATTACCTTTGTACTTTTACTAAGGTAATATTGAAAATGAATAGGCCAATAGTTTATCATTTTACTGGAGTAATATTTTATTGGGTTATCTGTACTTTTACTCAAGTACTTGATTTGTGTACTTCATCCACCACTCCACTGCTAAAATAAAACAGTTTATTGTAGTAACCACTGTGTATGACTGTTCATTAGTAGTTACTTCTTAGTTATTTTTCTTGCACATTAATTAATAGATAATTAATAATAGTTCTTCAAGAGTTATGACATAATTCATTAGTTATTGATTAACTAACTGTTACTTAACACAATCATACAATTCTATTACATACTAATTAGTTAACACATCTTCCTTAGTAGTTAACAGTAGTGACTTAAGTGTTAATAAATAATTATCTATTAGTTCCTCAATAATTCCTTATTAGTTATGCAGTAAGTAAGATACAGTATTCTAAAGTGTTACCCAAAAATCTTGATAAAAGAGAACTGTTATGGAGTGGTTTCTGTTTTACATTAAGCGCCATCTAATGTCAGGGAATGAATTTGCATGTTCACTCGGCTCATCGTCAGCGAAAATCGCTTGGGTGTGAACACAAAAAAACGCGGTGAAAAACGCTGGCGAATAACGCGCGCCGATATTCGTCCCGGTGTGTAGGGCCCTTAATACTTTAAACAGCATTATGGTAAAAACAAACGAGAACGATACAAGTCGACTCCATTATGACTAAAAGTTCGCTAAGAAGTATTTCCAACTAAAGCAAGGTGGTATTTGACTCTGGTAAGCGTATCAATAACAGACTGGTGGGAGTGGCCTTGGATGGCAACATGCCTAGTGCATTATGGGTATTTTTTTTTCCACATTTCTACTGTAGAGGCAGCCAAGTTCACTTTGAGCAAACCATGCGAAATGCTACATAATTTTTGAATCTGTTTGCAACATGATAAGAGTGATAACGGAGTCCACATCCGAGCTGTGAACACCAGTGTCCAGACGTTCCTTTGAGGTCTGGATTAATTTCCATGGCTCTACGGATTAATTTCTCTGGCGCTCAGTCTCACGTAGAAGGCACCCCAGCTGAGGAACAGATGACTCGTGCACTTAACAGGTGCTCAGACTCTCAGCAGGCCTCATGCTTCCAGGGATCAAACTGCAGAAACTGCAAGCCTTTGTAATTGCGTACAATGAGCTGGCGAGTTGGGCGGTCCAGGTGCTATTTGAACAGGTGCATTTGCATGTCACAATACAGATGGCAAAGGTCTTCACGGCCTTGATCACAATTCGAGCACAATTTACCCAAACGCCACTGTTCTCCAGACCCGCTGTGTTTGTCTACGTAAACAGAACGAACGATGCCAGATGCCATTTTGCTAGCCCGCACTTTTTTTTCTTCCCAGACAACGAAAGCAGGAAAAAAAAAAAGGTGGATAGCTGGTCTGTTTTGCTAGTATTAGAGGGGGATTGACACTTGACATCTGCTCGGGCTGGGAAACCTCTAGTCAGGCTTTTACCATTCTTTTCAAAATGTTTATATCTTTATACCTGGGTAATCTTTACCCAGGTTATTACATTTTTTATGTTTTATTTCCAGTATATTTAGGTGTTTTATTTTAGTTTACATAAAATAAAATAAAATAAAAATTAGATGTTCTCAAACACAGTTTTTAAAAAAAAAAAATTCAATCATATTTAACTACCTTCTGGGGATATTGCAAACAAACTAAAATGCTGGATAAAAACGCGATGAATGAAATTACATAAATCATAAATTAGTAATTAATACATTTATAAAAAATAAAATTTGTTTGAAATTTTCACTTCTTATATACTACATAAAGAAAAGGAACTAAAATATATTAATAGTTTATAAAATAGCTATTTTGATTTTGTTTTAGTTTTGAAGCCATGAAAAGGTGCAGGTCCCCCCATCCCCCCCCCCCCCCTCCTCCTCCTCCCCCTCCTCCTCCTCCTCCTCCTCCTCCGTTTTTTCTACTTTCAGCTTTTGTTTTCATTTTTTGGTTTAGTTAACTATAATATTCTCAAGTCGAGTCTCACAAATATTCATCAAAGAAGTATCTCTCATCTGAGAATTTACCTCCGAAACCTTTAAAGGTCATTTGTTCTCTCACTGAGGGGCGGCGTTTTAAAGTTTAATGTGCAACTTTAAGAAAATAGAAATCTGTTATTTATTTATGATGGGGCCAGTTGTCCTCTGGCATTACTTTCCACGGTCCTCCTTCTTGCAGGCATGGCTGCTCATGAGCTGCTCAAAGAATTCCCATGGGCTGCCAGCCATAGGAGTGGAACCAAATAAAAAAGACACCTCTCAGGTCAAAGTGACACATTGAATCCTTCAGCACAGGGCCCGTGCATTTCAGCTCGGGAGAAACGTGCGTTTTCCCTTACAGAACGGCATAAAAAAGTAAGGTAGGAGTAGTCTGATGTTTTGATTTACTTTAATCCATGTTCTCAACTCCCAAAGCATGTAGTTGGAACCATCATCAGTGATGTCCTAATCAAAGCTCGCAAAGGAAAAGTGTTTTCTCGGCGCTCGAGTGTTGGTGTAAAATCGCTCTGGCACAGTGGATGCATGGCAAACAGATCTGTTCTGTTCGGTTACATCGAAGTGCAAATTTCTCTCATAGATCCCTTGATAATAAAGTTCTGGGGCACAGAGGCTCGGTGATATGCCTGGAGAAACAGAGATGGATTGTTATTGAGTCCCCGCGCATTGATTTCACGTTCAAGGGTTTTTTTTTTACGGCAAGCAGGGAAATACAATATTTGTCTTGCGGGCAAAAGAGGTATTTCAGACGTTTAAGTGGCTCTGAAATTTCTCAGGCAAAAATATAGTTATCTGTTGGTCACAGACTGGATACTGGAACACCAAAGTTTAGTGGTATAGTCAGAGTCCCACTTTATCTGCATTGAACATACTTTTAGTATGTATTATTAGCAAGCTAGTTTTGCTGAATGCAAAGTTTTGGCATATTAATGAATATGGCAATGTTATTGTATTATGCAGCTGCTCTAGAGCAAGTATGGAGTTGCTACTGCCAATATAGAAACATATACACTGCTGTGAGCATGTAAGATACGCTGATGCTGCATAGACATACATCAGTCCGGTAGCAGATCTAGACAGGTGGAGCTGGGGGAGGTGGAGGGGTTCAGAGGATCTGTCAATTATTTCATATATAGAAAATGTATTAATAAAGGATGCAACACACTAGGTTTATAATATAATTATTTCATATTCAGGGTTATTGATATATATTGAAAAAACAATTACAATAAAAAAATTATACATATATATATATATATATGTATATGTGTGTGTGTGACATTCGTCTTATGAAACCCCATAATAGTCCCATAATCAAGGAGAGTGAGGCAGATTAGTCTAATAAACTCCTGTTGTTTGAAATTATGATTGGCAAAATACATAGAACAACAATAGAGTAAGATAATGAATTACAGCAACAGAAAAAAAGAAAGTAAATAGGTATTATATGTCTGTAATATGCATGGAGTCATATCTCACTTTCACTCACAGCTTTGTGAACCCAATTAAAAAGACAAAGACCGCCTGTCCGCCACAAAGCTGTGAGAATACATTACTCTCATTGTCCAGACAATCTCAGTCCCCATTCAGTTTCGGCTGAGATGACGAACGTCAAACATGTCGAGGGAATGTGGCTTATGTGGCGTCAGGGTCAAAAAGGGTTTGCTTGTGTGGTCGGAACAGATGAGGTTTATAATACCTGGAGAAATATTTCCATCCCAGGATTCACAATCCAATCTCTTCAAATCTAGTTTAAAACACATGTGCCAAGTATTTGTAATTATGTTGGTTTTCTTAAGCTTTTAAAAAACTTTTATGGCATTTTTAAGCAAGGTTTATATTTAATGTCATGTGGTGTAATCATTTAGTAAAAAGTGGTACTATTTTTTTCCTTACAAAAATCATTTTTGCAAATATTATGATTTATTAGTTCATGAATAACATTGTTTTTGGGGAGTTGCACCACTTGACATTTTACATCCTGAACTAACCTTGCCTTGTCATAAAATTCCAGCGACCTCGCGAGAAAACTATTTTACGAGGAGGCAATATGAATTTCTACGATGTGATTCGTACTAAAACGTACAATTTGAATTGGCTAACAAAAGTTTTTTTGTTTTTTAATAAGCAGATAAATATTTGCAAAACCTTTGACCGCCAAATTAAAGTCATGTGGTGCGACTCACAATATCATGTGGAGTAAAAGGAGCTTTGTTAAATTAATTAATAATAAATGAATATAAAAGTTTTGGATCTGTAAGATTTTTTATGTTTTTAAAAGAAGCCTCTTCTGCTCACCAAGGCTGCATTTATTTAATAAAAAAAACGTAATAATGTTAAATATCATGACAATTTAAAATAACTGTTTTCTATTTTAATATATTTTAAAATGTAATTTATTCCTGTGATCAAAGCTGATTTTCAGCATCATTACTCCAGTCTTCAGTGTCACATGATCCTTCAGAAATCATTCTAATATGCGGATTTGATGCTCAATAAACATTATTATTATTATTATTATTATCAATGTTGAAAACAGTAGTATACGTTTTTTCAGGATTCTTTGATGAATAGAAAGTTCAAAAGAACAGCATTTATTTGAAATAGAAAGCTTATAAATGTCTTTACTGTAACTTTTGATCAATTTAATTAATCTTTGATAAAATTAAAAAGTAAATAAATTAATAAATTAAAAGTATTGATTTCTTTTATTTATTTCCACATAAAAATTGAATAAAAATTCTTACTGACCCCAAACTTTTGAATGGTAGTGTTTAATGTTACAAATGCTTTCTATTTCAGATAAATGCTGTTCTTTTGAACTTCCTATTCCTCAAATAATCCAGAAAATAAAAAATGTAAATAACTGTTTTCAACATTGATAATGATGAGAAATGTTTATTGAGCATCAAATCATGTGACACTGAAGACTGGAGTAATGAATGAACAGGAATAAATTACACTTTACTATATATTCACATAGAAAACAGGTGTTTTTAAAAACATAAAAAATCCAATCTGATCCAAAACTTTTGAACGACAGTGTGTGTGTGTATATATATATATATATCACGTCACGTCATTGACCCAGATATAACAGTTTTCTAGGAGGCAAAAAATGAACAGCTGAGCAGAGCTAGAAACAGATCTCATAAAAATACTAGAGTCAACGGGCAAGATAAAGCTGATAGTGGCTCTATTCCCAGACCCTTCTCCACCAATCAGAGGGAAGATGATAAAGCCTGATTAGCCACAATCAAAGCTGGCGCTCAACCCTAACTGTCTGCTGACTCTGCAATCAATGTCTGGCTGACTCCACCTGCAAATCAGGGCCTAAACAGCGCTGAGATACTATCGGCCTCCTACTGCCATGAGCTCTAATCCCTCGGCATTTCCAGACTCGCTCGGGAAGCCGGAGCATCTCCCTTGAGCTGGACGCATCCCAGCAAACACTGCAAATAGATCTAAAGAGGAATAATTGAGAACTGGCTCCTCTCGTGGGGTTCTCTTGTCAGGGCTGTAAAAGCCTGACTTTCTCTAATCAATGGCCTGACTGCAATGATAACAGGATTATGGGACCTGATCCAACCAAGTGTGTTCTGGAGAGGGGGAGAGGTGCTACAATGCCTGGAAAGGCATTTGTGCCAAAATCACGAGGTGGCGAACGCAATGGTTCATGTCACCCAACAAGAGGACAAACAGCAGGAAGCCGATCTCTTCAAAACGATGGAGTTCCACCCATCCTGAAACACACGATGTGAATCAGGTTCTGCTAGAGAGCATTTATCTTTATTCATCCAATCAAATCCTTGAATCAAACTGCGTCGTCCAATCACCAGTACTGATTTTGCAGTTATGGCATATTTGTATTTTCAGTCTTTCATGGCTGATTCGAATGGAAACCCTGAAGCGTGAGGTGAAGAAGGTGAAGTACAGTAAGTGTCTTAGTACAAAAAAGCTGTAAAAAGTAATAAATTAGATTAAAATAAATAAATGAATAAAAAATGGGATTAACAATATCAAAAATAAATAAATACACATAATAAGATTAAAAAACAAGTAAATAAATAAGTTAGATTAAAATAGATAAATGAATAAAACGTGATTAACAATATAAAAAATAAATAAATATACATAAGATAAAAAACAAGTAAATAAATAAATTAGATTAGAATAAATATATTCATAATATGAATGAATAATAATAAAATGTGATTAAAATATATGTAAATATATGATTAAATAATATTTAAAATCAATAAAAACTGATTAAAATACATTGACAATAAATGTGATTAATAAATATATACATAGTTTTGAAAATATCTAATAGACTAAATTAAATGAATTAAATTTGAATTAAAATAATTAAATAAAAATAATTAAAATAATATAAATAATTAAAATAAATGCAGTTTATATATTTTTTTCTTATTAAAATTAAATCAACAAAAATACATGTAACAGTACATTACTGTAGTATATATGGTCTATATATATCCTTTACTATATATATATATATATATATATATATATATATATATATATATATATAATGTAACTTCATAGCAACTCATCTAACTCTTCATAGCAACTCATCTAACTCTTCATAGCAACTCATTTTAAATTTATAATATACATTTTTCAGTATATAAATCTCTTTCTTGTTTTTGCAATACCAGTCTCGGCCACTAGGTCCCTAACCCAATCGTTTGATTTATAAATATAAATAAACAAATTTAATTAAATTAAATTACACGGAAGAAAAATGACAGAATTTCAGAATTTCTCCTCTTGTGTTCCACAGAAGAAAGTCAAATGACTCTGATTTCAGAGTTTTCCAGAAACTTTTAGTGTTTATAGATACAGTGCTATGCATAAGTTTAGACACCCATGCTAAAATTGACTAAAAAGAGGAATAAAAAATCATCTTTTGGAAATTGAACTTAATGCCTTAATTTAAAAAATGAGGAAAAATCCAACCTTTAAGGACACCAATTTTGTTTGTGAATGAATAATGTATCGTAAATAAATAAATGTTCTTCCTTAAAATACAGGGTGCATAAGTTTGGACACCCCTATGTTAAATTCCCATAGAGCCAGGCAGATTTTTATTTTTAAAGGCCAGTTACTTCATGGATCCAGGATACTATGCATCCTGATAAAGTTCCCTTGGCCTTTGGAATTAAAATAGCCCCACATCATCACACACCCTTCACCATACCTAGAGATTGGCATGGTTTTATTTCAGTTAGCCTAATTGCTAGTTTGATTTGCATTGAGAGTTCAATTTCCAAAAGATGATTTTTTATTCCTCTTTTTAGTCAACTTTAGCATGGGTGTCTAAACTTATGCATAGCACTGTATACTGAGCGGCTACATAAACGAGATCTTTGAATATATGCAGTAACTGAAATATTAGAGAGTGTAAACCTCAAGACTAATGATAAGAGGCTTTTCATGTAATGTTTCGGTTCTTAGTTACATTTATTTAAAACGTATTAGAAGAAGTATGAGACCAAACGAAGCCGATGAGCCCTGAGCACCTGCGTATGAATCCCTCCATCTCCTGCGGCACAGGAATCATAATCATAATGGAAGTAAAATCAACTCCTTGACTTTAATGTTTTACTCATGAGCCAGATGGAGGAACCAGAGGAATTATTACCTCACCACTGAGTCAGAACGACAGACAGAAAGAGAGAAACAAAGAGACACATATGTAAGTATACCCATAAATTCATGACTATCTATCTATCTATCTATCTATCTATCTATCTATCTATCTATCTATCTATCTATCTATCTATCTATCTGTCTGTCTGTCTGTCTATCTATCTATCCATTATCTATCTATCTATCTATCTATCTATCTATCTATCTATCTATCTATCTGTCTGTCTGTCTGTCTGTCTGTCTATCTATCTATCCATTATCTATCTATCTATCTATCTGTCTATCTATCTATCTATCTATCTATCTATCTATCTATCTATCTATCTATCTGTCTGTCTGTCTGTCTGTCTATCTATCTATCCATTATCTATCTATCTATCTATCTATCTATCTATCTATCTATCTATCTATCTATCTATCTGTCTGTCTGTCTGTCTGTCTATCTATCTATCCATTATCTATCTGTCTATCTATCTGTCTATCTATCTATCTATCTATCTATCTATCTATCTATCTATCTATCTATCTATCTATCTGTCTGTCTGTCTGTCTGTCTGTCTATCTATCTATCCATTATCTATCTATCTATCTATCTATCTATCTATCTATCTATCTATCTGTCTGTCTGTCTGTCTGTCTGTCTGTCTGTCTATCTATCCATTATCTATCTATCTATCTATCTATCTATCTATCTATCTATCTATCTATCTATCTATCTATCTATCTGTCTGTCTGTCTGTCTGTCTATCTATCTATCCATTATCTATCTATCTATCTATCTATCTATCTATCTATCTATCTATCTATCTGTCTGTCTGTCTGTCTGTCTGTCTGTCTGTCATCTGAAAAATGCATTTTCCTTGACATGGTGGATAGATTCATTTATTATTCAAGAGTAACTTTTAGTGGCAATGAAATATAGTGAGCAATAACCATTGCTATTAGTGTCTGTCTTTAAAACTGTCGAATGGCGGATGTGAGTTGACATCCTGCGTGATGTAGGAATAATGGCCTCCTATTGAACAATCAGAGCTATATTCAACAATTCCATGCAGATTTATCAAAGTAACCTCGGAATACATAATTATCTTCTTTACAAGAGCACTTATTGTACTCTCTCACATATACAAACTATGCAGCTTTTAGTCTCTTTAAAGGTTTAAGATTTGAAAAGAATGTTGAGAACACCTCTTAGAAAACCAAGGGAGCGCTTCCCATCACTCACAGAAAATGACTCCTGTGCTGTAATAAAGGCAACAAGAATCGACTTCAGTGACATTTTGACCAACATCACACTCAGTGACACTGTTCTGTTTGCTGGAGAAACATTTACACTTGACAAAATCATTACTGACCGAGCAACCTCCGGGACACACATAATAATTCTGAACAAAACACAAGAACAGCTGTACTGGAAATGGACCAGCGTTTTCAAAGTGAATCCTTTATCTGTTCAGTGAAATTTGACTCTGAGCTGATGAATGCTGTGAAATGCTATGATTTTAAAAAGCACTTAGCCAAGCAAGCCGTTATAAACTGTGATTCATGTGGGACAGATGTTGTTTGTCTCCATTATTGTTCAAAGTGAGATTACTTTTGTTTTTCAAAAGAGAATATCTAGGCAAAAATACATTTTTCTAAAATGTCTGCAATGTTGTCAGTTTGTATGGAAGCCATAATAGGCCACATTGTTTTTGTCTCAATTTTCTTTTGGTGTCGCATACAAAAAAATTATTGTGAGAACAATGTAATTTTCGCTTTATTTTCTTTGTGATCTTTATGTAATTTTCTCACAAAGAAAAATAAAACCATCTGATCAACTGTTGCATGTAGAAAAGTTAGGTTACCTCCAGAACAAGAAAAAGGTAAAAACGTATAAAAGTTAACTGTGATTTGTTTTTTAATCTTTGTTTTTTAAGTTTATTTCTCACAATTTGGACTTCATAACTCGCAAATTGCGAGTTTATTTCTCACAATTCTGAGAAAAAAGTCAAACTTTAGTTATAAAATCCACAATTGTGAGTTACAAATTTTGAATTGTGAGATATTTAAACTTTTTATCTCATAATTCTGACAAGTTTATATCTCATAATTTAGAGAGAAAGTCAGAATTGTGAGTTTATGTCTCATAATTCTGACAATTTTTCTCACAATTCTGAGTTTATATCTCATAATTTAGAGAAAAGGTCAGAATTGCGAGACATAAACTCACAATTCTGACTTTCTCTCTAAATTATGAGATATAAACTTGTCAGAATTATGAGATAAAAAGTTGTGATTAAAGATTGTGATATAAAAAGTCACAATTATCTTTTTTTATTGTGAGTTTTTTTAATATATTTTATGTTTATTATTGTTTATATTTATACTCGGAATTGCAAGAAAAAAAATATAAACTCAGCATATAAACTCGCAATTAAAAAAAGATAATTGCGACTTTTTATCTCATAATTCTAATTATTTTTCTCGCAATTCCGAGTTTATATTCCAAGTTCACAGTCAGAATTGAGACTTATAAACTCGGAATTGCTAGGAATAAAGTCAGAATTAAGGGATTTAAACTTTAAATCGTACAATTCTAGATGCTGACTCGCAATTCTGACGTTTTTCTTGCAATTGAGAGATATAAACTCGCAATTACAAATTATAATATCCAAATTTCCAGATGTAAACTCTCCATTTACATTCTCCATTTAATAAAATTCTCCATTACCTTTGTTGTTTTTTAGCCCATGGTGGAAATGAACAAGCTCCCATAGAAAACAACACTTATTGAGTTACTGGAAAATTAAGTTTAAAACAAACCAAAAAAAAGTTTTTCAACATTTCCAAGTTCTGCAACCCATCACGGGTGTTAAAACAAGCCTCAGTGAAGTATTTTATTTTTTGAAGCCTTCCATTCACACTTCGCTTCACCTTACTTGAAGAGCTCAGACTCTGGCAGTAACAAACTATCACCTGTCCTATCAAGATCTTCAGTGGACTTCTCCGGCAAATGAAAATGTAACTCAACAGGCAGCTCAATTTCGTTCCCAGTCTCCTGTGGACGGCATGCACTCCAGTGCTTTTCACAGTTCAGTGAATGGAGAGCAGAAGTGGCAGTCACCTGAGATCCGGAAGGAGTAGCGTATTGTCAGAGGTGCCTGCTTTCACCTTCTAATGGCCCCTTGGATAGTTAAGGTTCTGTGAGAGAAGACCTTCCATTCAATTTCACCTTGAAAAGTGGTTGTGAGTGCTCTCAAATTGATAGCAATCCCCGCAGAATGGAAAATTGCCACTTTTACTTTATATTGTAATGTTTTTAACAAGCAAATCCATAACAAAGTCCCTCAGGACCACATGTTCAGTGTAAAAAAAAAAAAAAAGTTGGTGCAATCCAGACACACTTTGTTTAATATCAATAATTCTGTAAGAAATGTCCTAAAACAAAGGATTAAACTCATATATAATTTCCGTCAATGGAAGTAATGAGAATAGCATGTTAATTCAATGACCCGTCTGATGGATTCAGTGATTCATGAGACTGTTTTAAAGGGTAACTTCACTAAAAAGAACCATCATGTGATGAGATTTTAAGAATCAATATACAGTATAGATTGTTAAACAGCAGATTGTGATCTCTCTCTCTCATTATCATTCAGGTATCCAGAGATTCAAACCAACCAGTCAGAAAAAATTTGACCAAAATTAACTACATATCACTGTAACACTTTATTTCGATGGTCCTTTGGACATTCTACTAACTATTCTGCATGTCAACTACATGTCTAATAATACTCTAATGTGAGTTAGTTGACATTAAGTTGCATAGTTACTTATAGTTAGTAGAATGTATAAAGTGGACTATCGAAATAAAGTGTTACCAATATCACATGATATTAATGGTGTTCAGTTCAATGGGTTGTTTGAAAGTCCTTACTTGGTGGGTTGGCTTCTGAAATGTGCAGAACTCAGACCGAGAGAAGTGCGAAGAAGGTCATGACGTGTAAAAGTGATGTGAAGAGGGTTATAGATGATTCATGGGCGAACGCTTAAAACGACAGCAGTGACTATTAGAAAACATGTTCTGGCTTGTAGAGCCAAGGTGCTGTGGCATCTCTTCTGTGGCATCAAACAAACAATTCCTGACAAAATCAATTCGTTTTAGGCTTTGTGTAAGGCGTAATCAATAGACTTTTTTTTTTTTTTCTCAGCAATGACGCGTTGAGCATCCAGTCTCAGATAATCCCTATCTAACTGTTCAAGCCTCAGCTCCATTCCACACATGTACGCCATGCTATTGATTTTTCTTACCTTGTACTGGTCCTGCCCACCCAGACTGCATCTCTCAGAGTGTTTTTCTTCCTGACTGCCCACCTTTTCTATCCAAGACTTTCCTATCCTTATGTCCACTGTGACTCTGGCAAATTCACACTAGTTCACTGGGTCTCATTTATACACTTTTTTTTATATCCAACAACTTATTCTGCTGCAATCAAAGTGGAACTTTTAACTCCTGCGGGAAACAAACTACAATTTCTAATTATATACGGGCCCTATTTTAACGATCTAAGTGCATGGTCTAAAGCGCACGGCGCAATTGCACTTAGGGCGCCATCATCCACTTTTGCTAGTTTAACGACTGGAAAAATGGTCGGCGCTCCCGGCGCATGGTCTAAAAGGGTTGTCCCGATTCTCTTAATGAGTAACGGGTGTGTTTTGGGAGTAAGTTGCAATAAACCAATCAGGCCAGTCTCATCTCCCATTCCCTTTAAAAGCCAGTTGCGCTTTCGCGGATTCGCTATTTACATGACGGAATTTCCAAGTGGAAAAACTGAACGCTTCTCTAGCGAGGAAACGGATCTGCTCGTGCGTGAGGTTAAAGCGTGCAAGCAGATCATCTACGGGACAAGCCGAATTCCACCATATCTTTATGTACACAATAATAATCTTTTACATTGTAATCCTTTTATTTTTAATATTTGGCATGTTTGTGTGCTGCTGTGCGTACCTGTGTGTGTGTGTAATAAGCAAAGTGTACGCGTGTTGTGGACCCGCCCATAGGTGCATATTACTAATGCACCCTTTAAATAACAATAAAAATACTGCGGCATTGACTTTAGACCAGGTTTCAGATGGTCAATAGCGCAGTCTATTTCAGTTTCCTCAAAATAACAATGCACCAAAAATGCGCCTGGACACACCTCGTTTTAAACAGCATTTGCTATTTAAAAAACTTGGTGCAGGACGTGAAAATAATAACTGCGTCAGGCTGAAACTAGCAAAAAACACTTGTGTCACGCCTGGTGCCGCATTGCGCCAGATGTATGATAGGGCCCATAGCATTAGTTTATCAAATGATGATTAAAAAAAAGACAAGATGAAAAAATCCAGTTCTGGAGATGCTCCATGAACTAGCATTCCAAACTGGCCTGTAAGATGTGGTATTGCGTCATGCAAAATTGCATTAAGTACAAATTTTATATAGGTGCATTTGTGCAGACACCTGATTTGCATAATACTTGTGGTGAATCAGGTGCTAAAGCAAAGCAGACAGCACAAAATGAAATTATCAGTGAGCACAATTCATTTTGAGTGAATCCCCCCCTCTCGGTTTCTTATTCCACTGCACGGGTCTCCTTCATCTCTGCTTGTCGTCCTTCCGAATCCACACAGAAATGAAGCGAAACCTTTCAGTCAGAGCTCAGAGCTGTTTTTAGAGCTTTCTCACTCACCCGGCTACCTCAGGCTTCTGATTTCATCTTCAGCCGGGGCCCTTTTCAGATAAGAGGATGACATCAAACCGCCTGTACATTATATGCTATATTGAGCACTAGTTGCCTTTGGGAGGAACAAGAAGAAGAAAAAAAGGGTTTCTGAACATAAAATAGAAGACACACTATAGTATCTTCTAGAAGACAAAGGTTTCTTTATCTGTGTACTTTTCAAGGCCAAATAGTGATAATCCTCTTTTCATGAAAAGGTCACAAATTAGGACTTGAACACTGAGGTCAAGACAAATGGTAGGTGAATGGGAAGTGCTTAATCTTGTTCATCCACCAAAGGCCCTGTTTACACCTGGTATTAAGATGCGTTTTGGTCGATCGGATCTCAAGTGGACGAGGGAGACACATTCCCGTTTACATCTGGTGTTTTAATCCATCTCTTTTGTCCACTTTAAACCACTATTAAAAGTAATAGCAAAATAATTATTAAAACAACGTTGATAAGATGGTTGAATGGATTAGCATCACACATGTAAGATATACGCAACAGTATTTTCAATAAAAAATGGATTTACTTATTTACTTAGTCCAAATAATGTCACTTCCAAAATGTTTTCACAATATTTCATTTTTATGCGGACACATCATGTGGTAAATGGGTTGCATGCAAAATGCGGGACATTTAATTTATTCTACATTTAACTGAATATCAATTCAGCAGACAATATCAAAATTACAACATTGTATTGTTTTAATTTTGGACCAGTGTTGTAAAACTAGAGTTTGGTCTGAAGTCTGATTCCTACTAGAGTAGAGGTCTTTGGTTTGCTCTTTGGTTTTGTGGTCTGTGCCGACTTGTGCATATGTTCTTATGCTCTGTGCTTCATTCACCCCAGGAAAGCTTATTTACATCCTCTGAATCATTCAGATACTCTTCAAGTCTCCGTCTTGACTCAAAATCAACCTACTCAGGTATTGGCCTGGACTCTGACTCGAATGAGCTGGTTTCAGTTACAACACTTTTGAATACTATTGAGTGCTACTTTGTACCCTGTTTGTGGAACATACAATATACTCTCTAGACCCTTTCAGTAAAGCTGCCTTGAGAATTGAGAAGCAGGAAGAAGTGTTTCCCTAAATGGTTGCCATAAAAATGAATATAGCCACTCATCACCTTTAATATCCCATCCTGTAGGGATGTAAAGTTGGAGCCCCCACACACTCATACTTTCTCTATATATTTAGCACTTACCAACTAGATTAGTGTCCCAAGTGACAATTTCAGAGACCCTGTTTCTTTGCAGAGGCTTATTTGGGTGCTAATGCTGTTGATTTGTTATGAACCTGATTTGGTTTAATTGGGCAATTAGCCGGGATTGTACAGGGGAAACAAGAGGGCTTTGCCTCACCAGATTAGAGGTTATTACCATCAGGCAGTTTAGGGACAGCTTGTAGTCCTGCGAGGCCCCCTCCCTCCACTTCGGCTTAATACCTTATTGTCACAGGCAATTGATAGCTTCTCTCATTCACCCCGTAATTGTTCAGAGGCCAGAGGAGAGATAAGTCTTGAAATGTAATTAAACATGACCTTTTTTCAATGCCGACTCCCAAGACTCGAAGACCATATTGTTCGAAAATGTAAATAATGAAAAAAGATAATGAGACCTAAATGGACTGATTATCACCATTTGGGGCAAAGTTGTTTGTGTTGAAAATGTTATTATTTAGAAAATAAGTAATTTAGCTATATATTTGTACACTATTATTTCCTCTGTGTGTGACTTTGGTTTGACTTTTGGAAGCTTGAGGAAAGGCCGGAATGTTGCTTGCGGCAGAAAATTATATTTTAGTATGTCACATGGTACAAGACCTTTACCCAAAAATATCTATAGGGTGTGTTACCGTTTTTGGAAAAGGATGTATGGTATATATGTGTGAGCCGAGCAAAGGTCTGGAGTCATCTTCTGCAAGAGATGCTCGGCTTTGTTGTAAAATAAAGTCTAATATTTCTGGCATCAAAGATCTCTGAGAAGTGATCTTTCACAAAAGAGAGAAACCACAACATGTGTCACCGTTTGGCCTCTACCCAGTTCTGGGGCTTTTTCTGGGAGGTTAATAAAATCCCAACCCAGTTTTGGCATCCTGAACTGCAGAACTTTGTGCACATTGCGATTTTGTGCTATTGCTAATATTTGTAAATGAGGGGTATTTAAATGGATTTGCTTCAGAACCCAGAACAAATGGCATCCTAAAGTAATACCAATCCTGAAACCAGTATCCAATGTAGTCTGTGTAGAGTTGTCAAAATGACAGACTTTGGTACCAAGTCAGTACTGAATAAAATTAAATACAATTGACGATACCAGCATTTCCCTCTTTTAAGCGCTGTTGAATGGATTCTTAAACACCACTGAATGGCCATTGTGTGGACGCGCTCAACATGTATGTTTTTGGCTACAATGATCAAGGCTTGAAAAACATGTTGTTTTCCCCGAGCGCTTACACAGATACACACAGGAGCGATTGAAAGCAGCGTCTATCAGCGGATATATTAGGGATCCGCTGATAGACGCCTGCTTTTAAATACTCCCATGTGTATCTGTGTAAGGGCTCGGTGAAGAGCGTCAAAGATGTCATTGTTGATCATTGTAGCCAATCACAGACATATATGTTGAGCGTGTGAACACAATGGCCAATCACAGACATATATGTTGAGCGCGTGAACACAATGGCCAATCAAAGGTGTGCAAGAATCCGTTCAACAGCGCTCAAAATGCAAGAGGGAAATTCTGGTATCGTCACATTTTTAAACTTCAGTACCGACTTGGTACCGAAGTTGGTACTTCTTGACAACTCTAAGTCTGTGTATATTATTCTTTCTTATAGGTGGATAGTAATAGTGAGAGAATTTGCACCAAAAATCTGATGGAATGCACATCCTTTGATGTCGTCAAGAAACCCTATCAGAAAACACCTTTTGGATCGTGACCAACTAGTTGAGAACCACTGGAGTAAATGAATCCAATCCAACACTTCAGCTGTTCTGCCAGGATGGAAAACCAGAGAATTGCATCATCATCTGCTTTCCTCAACGTGTTACCAGAGATATGACAGGTCAAGGAAGAATGTGGCATCTCCAAAAGGATGAAATAAATCAACTGTGCATCACACTTCAGGTTTTGGCTGGGAAGCATTTGTTCTGACTCATGTGTTTAGTGAATTTGCTCAGAGGGACAAAAGAGTCTGAGACCGAGAGAGAAAAATAAAGCAGATGAAAGTTCCCAAAACGAGATAGCCTAGCTGGCCCCAGGTGCACCACTGTTTCATTCTCCAGCAGAGAGCAGCAAGCAGGAGACAGTGCAATGATTGCGGCCTGCAGACGGGTGCTATTATGGCCGTCGAAAGAGGAGGTGGAGGTGGGGGGGGGGAAATTACATGATCAGGTTTTCAATGAAAGAGGAGCTGGCAATTTGCAGAGGCGGGTGAAAGGATGAGGGAGAGAAAGGGAAGAAAGAGAGAATGTCAGTTGGAATATACTGCCAAAACGGGCTGCAATGACAATCTGTAAACATTTCCATTATTGCTCAAATCCCCAAGCAAATCATAAAGCCCTGACTAGCGATCGGAGTGATGGCTTCACCCGTCAATTTGGTGCAAGGGGTCGGCTACTTTAATTGCAACCGGCTCTGTTGCTTTGAGTTATTACTCAATTACTAGCAGAGGGTGTTGACTGTTGGCCTCCGTCAAGCCTGCTCAGGGAGTTCGTAGTTCCCACATAAACATAACATCCAAATGTTGGTTATAATGCCAGTCTGAAATGGGATCTATTTCGAGACAGAGGTGAGGAAATCACTGTACGGCAAGCTGAAATCCTTTTCTTTACATTTGCATCTAAACACCTTGTGTAAACATGACTTTCCACCTCTACGCTTCTCAAAGCCCGAGGCTGGAGACTATCGACATTTACATAACAGTAGATGTACCTAAGAGGCAAGATTCTGCACAACAAATCCTAGAAAATACAGATAAGCACTATATATTTCCTTTTTGTGTTGGTTTGAGAATCTTTTGGTGTTCTGTCATGGGGAATTTATTTGCTAGTCCCTGAAAGAGACATAGTGCCTTAGCACCTCCGCTCAGAGAAATGTTTGACATTTAGCTGGTATATTTGTTTGGGTCTTCTATATCTACGTGTTTAAGAAAGGCCAGAGGCCCGCTGTGAGCCATTGGCTTTCAAAAAGGGCGAGAGTTCTGAGACCGAACCGAGATGAGGCGTCTTTTTTCCCATGCTTTTCCATGTCTCCTCCTTACAGGAGAACAAATGTGGAGGAGGAGGAGAAGCGTGGTGTGGTCTGAAGCCAAAGAGGTCAAGTCAGCCAGACATTCTTGCCTCTGTCTTCTAGCGCCTACCGCCGAGCCGCCCACTGGATGATTCACCCCAAGGGGGACCGACTTTACAGAAGTCGATCAATAGTGTCACTTTTAAGTGGGATGAATCTTAAAGGTGCTTTGAAAGAAACTAAATCTCAACTTGGGCTGTGGGTTTATCTAGCAACACTCAAGAGTTAGACAACCATTGGTTGTCAAGAAACAAAGAGGGCAGGGGGTGTGATGAAAGCAGGATAGAGGGAAATATCCCAGGGTACCTGTGGAAAAAAAAGCCATCTTTCAGATATAGCATTTGGGTCAAGATTAGCAGACAATAAATAATTTGTGGCTTTGAAACTAAATCTTTCAGAGTTTACTGTCTGCTGAATTATAGACTTTCCTCATCAAAGACCCTATCAACTTTTAGGCAGTTCAAAGCAGAGCCTGAGTCATATAAGTCTGTGAATACAGTATGTACTTCAAGCCAAGTTGAGGAAAAAGTAAGCCTAGTTTTCGTTTGTGTCGACACACCTTAGTAATTAGGAAATTTCCTTACAAATAATGCAGGGACATTTTCTGAACAGGAAATAATTACCAGTACAAATAAAAACTGCACCTCTTTAAACGTTTAATAGTGGAATATGAAATTAATATTGATCTGCCTGAAATGAGCTTTGTGGGAATGGACTAGGTGTCCAATCCTGCTCCTTAAGGACAAAATGTCCTACAAAATTTAGCTCCAACCTTTACCAAGCACGCTTGCTTGGAAGTTTCTATTGATCCTGAAAACTATTGGTTTTATTTTGCATTTATTTTATACAAGGATTGCGATTTTTTTCCAACTCTGTCACTACAACTTAAGCAATTTCTGAATATAGCTTAAAACCCTGGTTTGTGTGATTTTAGTTGTTTTGTAGAATAAAATTAACATTAAAGAAACCAATTACATTTATTTATTTGAATTTTTTTAAAATACATTTACAACAAAGTAATAGGTTTACAGATTTATCTTAAATTAACCCATCACTCTTCTTAATTTTAGGACTAAGTTCTTGACAATCTCATATCTTTCCCTGTGGAACTTTGCGTTGACTTGTAAAAAACCTTTGCGAGGAACACAAAAATCATTGAAATATAATTTTCCCTTCCATCTCATATTTTTGACGCGTAGTGTTTCTTAACAAAGAGACATCACCATCTACTGGCCTGGCATGAATGATGCAGCGTTTTTAGTCGTTTTCACCGATACATTTGAACGAGATCGTTTTGACTACATTGTCGTCTGTACGTGAAAAACGCAAAGGAAAAACTTTTCCGTTTTTAGTACATCTTAGTACGTCATGTAAACACACCATGTGATGGATAAATGCAGTCAACACAATTTTATTTTCAAATTTACAGCACAGAAGATTAGCACTTTTATTGCTTTATTGCTAATTTGTACCGTAAAATGTCTCTTTTGTTCAAGACATAGAATTGAAGATATAACTTAGAGAAAGAACTGATAATATACACAATCTATACATGGAAAAACTGCAAAAGTGATACTAAGCAGCTTTTTTTTTTACCTTTAAGGCTTTGGATTTAAGGTTCTGTATGAGTGAAACATCTTTTAATGTAGTTGTTGACATTTTGCTGAATCTACCTGTCTTTGTGGGTCTGTTTTTTTCTGATCTCCCAGGGAAACTTTTACTTATACTGAATGATCATTCCATATCTCTGCGACAAAACACACCTTTTGTTATCTGTAAGTTGAGCACAACTATTCATTCAAACTTCTGCTCTTTATATAAAGAGATCCTGGGCTTTATCTATGCACTGACCCGTTATAAAAGGTCTCCGTTTCAGAGAAATCACCTCCCTACAGCTGAGAAACCAATTCACCTGCTTCATGTCCTTCTTCACCTCTCTTTATTCCCTGGAGACCATGAACGATCTTTTCTTATTTCTCTGTTAATGGTGAGAACAATTTAGTTGTGGCCATACTTCACTTAGCAACCCAGTGACTTCCTCTTAATCAGTGTCTCTTTCTCATTTAAAGCTGTTGCCATCAGCTGTTACCATCAGTATGTGTTGTGCTGATGAGGAGGTGATTTGGGCCTTGACAGCTTAGTGATCAATAAACAGCAGAATTTGCAGTTTATAATTGCAAAGTGTTCATTGTTGTGTGGTTTCTAGGCTGTGTTTGAAAGGGCTTTACAAAGCTGTTGCTAAAGTGTTCTGATTGGTTTTCAGTGTCTTGCTATTGATTGATAGTGTGATCTGGGTGATCTTTGACTTTGCTATGTGGTTGCTGAGGTGTTCTCATTTTTAGCATGTTGCTAAGTGGTTTCTAGCGTGTTCTAAATGGTTGTTATGACTTTGCTATGTGGTTGCTAAGGTGTTTTCATATTTGGCACATGTTGCTAAGTGGTTTCTTGGGTGTTCTAGATGTTTGCTATTACCTTGCTATGTAGTTGCTGAGGTGTTCTGATTTTTAGCACGTTGCTAAGTGGTTTCTAGCGTGTTCTAGATGGTTGTTATGACTTTGCTATGTGGTTGCTAAGGTGTTTTCATATTTGGCACATGGCTAAGTGGTTTCTAGGGTGTTCTATATGGTTGCTATGACTTTGCTATGTGGTTGTTGAGGTGTTTTCATATTTAGTATGTTGCTAAGTGGTTTCTAGGGTGTTCTAGATGGTTTGCTAAGGTGTTCTCATTTTTAGCACGTTGCTAAGTGGTTTCTATGGTGTTTAGATGGTTGTTATGACTTTGCTATGTGGTTGCTGGTTTTCAGCACATCACTATGTAGTTGTTATGGTGTTCCGAGTAGTTTCTTACTGGCTTAAATCAAAAGAGGCAAGGTGTATGATATTCTGGTCCCTCGATTTTTATTTTTTTATTTTTTTATCGTCATCCAAGCAAAAATCATCTGAATACTTGTAAAATTGGGGCTGATCAGCGATAAGTAAATCAATAAACAGGAGCAATCTCGTGGACTGGGTGCTTTTTCAAAAGTCATGTTGTTTTGGTAAAGATAACAGTGGATACACAATAAAAAGAGTATTGAAAAGCATGCATGCTCTTCTTTGAAACCACAAAAGAATAAAGTAAAGGTCAAGAGTCTCGAACAGATTGGTGTGCAAGATAAAGATGCTATCTTGTGCTTTGAACCAAGCATTGATTCTTGTGTTTGATGTATAAGTGAATCGAAATGCTTTGCCCTTAATCTTTAGAAAGTTCTTCTGGAAGTGATGGGAAGTGATTTTATGGGAAACAAGTAATAAGACAAAGGTTACCACTTGAGGACTACATCCATCAACTCCTCTTTAAAGATGCACTCAGTTTTTCCCACTTTAAAAAAGGTTTTTTCTTTAAAGGGGTGGTTGATTATGATTTCACTTTTTTAACTTTAGTTAGTGTGTAATGTTGCTGTTTGAGCATAAACAACATCTGCAAAGTTACAATCAGGGGCGGACTGGCCATCTGGAGCAATGGCTAATGTGGCCAATGTGGTCCGGCCCACCCGGTACACAAATTTTTTTTTTTTTTTTAAATGACGGAAATCATCACATTTCTTTTTTACGCAAATCGGTAAATGAGTTGATTGCGCGGGCGCGGCCTACAAGTGTTTTGTGAGTGTATTGCCCTCCCTCCCTGTTAATTAATTTAGTCTACTCCATTGCGGATCTTGAAACACGCCCCCTTTCACATCCTGGAACACACACCAAGCCGACGCCGACGAACTAGCGCTGATGAAAGCCGACTGTGTTGTCGCCTCGCGTCGCCTAAAAAGCTGCACTTGAACACACCGAGAGAACTACTCCCGACTGTCAGCTAGAATGTGCGTTCTGCACCTGCGTGTAAATGAGACAACTGTCTATTTCTGCAGATTTATTCATCTATATTCATCATTCAAAAAGAGAAACCGACGCTGCAGATACACAAACCGTAAACAAAGCAGTGTGTGCTTACTGTTTTGAATATCAATCCTGCTAAACACTTTATTCCACTCCGCTCATGTTAATATTGAAATATTCCCCAAGGAACACTCGGGTAAGATGACATGACATTATAACAGCCTTCTATCTGTACCGTTTTGACTTCTTTGCTCGCTGTTTTGCTATTATTATCGTGCACTGACTCGTTCACTAAGCTGAACAGCCAATCAGAGTTCCCTCTTTCACCGAAGGCGCGACGCCGATTCAACATGTCGAATCGGCCGTAAAAAAGCCGCCGAGGACCAATTTCAGCCGACGGTGCAGAACACACTGAGAAAACTTAGTCGGCCGATGCACAAAAACTGCCGGACTGCCGACCGTCGGCTTGGTGTGTTCCAGGCTTAAACTGAGAGAGAGAGATTGATCCGTTACATCGAATTTCTCTGAGCAGATAATTATTTTATAATCATTTATATAATTATAATAATTGTTCATGGATGAAAAGGGTAAGAAAAGAAAAGGTGGAGCTGAAAAGTTACGCGTTAAAAAAAGCATTAGAGGTAGATGCTGTGAAATGTTTTAAATGAACATATTATACATTTGGCGCGAAGAGTAGTAGCAGTTCAGCAGGCTCTGATGGCTCTAGCCCCCCCTGACTAGCTGATATTCTGTCTTGATATTAATAATGTTGTGTGTCTTAATGTTCTTCTGTTTGTTTCCCATTGTTTTACAAATATGACCTCATATGTGACCCTGGACCACAAAACCTTATCTTATCTTATGGGTAATTTTTTTTAAATCGAGATTTATACATCATCTGAAAGCTGAATACATAATCTTTCCATTGATGTATGGTTTGTAAGGATAGGACATAGGACGAGATACAACTATCTGAAAATCTGGAATCTGAGGGTGCAAAAAAATCGAAATATTGAGAAAATTGCCTTTAAAGTTGTCCATTTCTATTGGCGATAGTGCTGCATCCACTCACAAAAATAAATGTTTTATATATTTAAGGTGGGAAATTTACAAAATATCTTCATGGAAAATGATCTTTACTTAATATCCTAATGATTTTTGGCATAAAAGAAAAATCGATAATTTTGACCCGTACAATGTTTTGTTGGCTATTGCCACAAATATACCTGTGCGACTTAAGACTGGTTTTGTGATCCGGGGTCACATATATGTTGTTACTTAAAATAAATGTTTAAATAGCATTTATTTTTGTATTGTGTTATATTTTTGTGTTAAAAATTATTCTGCACATTAATGTGCCAATGTGTGATGATGTGGGATGTGGTGGGCTGCTGTGGGCCAGAAAGTCCAGGGCCACTTTTTGGTCCCAGTCCGCCCCTGGTTACAATGCTCAAAGTTCAAAGCAAAGGGAGATATTTGCTTTTAAAGAAATCATTTTTTAAGGACTACAACAAACGGCTGGTTGGGACTACATGACATTCCTCCAGGGTTAGTGACATCACCAACCCTAAAATGTACATAAACCCCGCTCCCGGGAAGGCGATTTATAGATTATCATGACAGAATATGCTAATCAATGACTAGAAGATAACTACACATAAGCTACATAAATTCATCAACTAACCATTCAGAAATGTCCTGTTGCTTCTACATGTTGTCACTTCTTCTTGAGTCTCTCCATCATTGTCTGACTCTGGTTTGAACATAAAAGGCTAAAAGTTTTTTAAATTTTCAGTGCATGTCTGTGTGAGGTAAAAGAACACGAGCTGTTGAAGCTCCGCCCCCTGTGCCGGGAGCAGGAGCTCATTTGCATTTAAAGGGACACACAAAAACGGTGCGTTTTTGCTCACTCTCACAAAGTGACAATTTTAACATGCTATATAAAAATATCTGTGGGGTATTTTGAGCTAAAACTTCACATACACACTCTGGGGACATCAGAGATTTATTTTACATCTTGTGAAACGGACATTATACCACCCCTTTAAAGAATTAGTACTTTTGACAAATATGTTGGTCTCGAACTATGGCCACATTTAATCTGTTTTCAATATGGCCCTCAAGTGTTTTTTGTTTTTTTAAGTGAAGCACTATCATGGGTGAATATATTATGCTTTTCAGGGTGTTTACACACAATGATGTTCTAAAAATGAAAAAAAAAAAAAATTCCATTATAAATAATTCAAATGAACCCCGTTCACAGGGAACCGTGAAAATGTCTAAAAACACTGTGTTATTCATGCCAGGCCAGTAGATGGCGATGTCACTTCGTAAAGAAAAAGTTCAAGCCTATAGACTTAACACGTAATACGCATGTGCATGACGTCACTTTTCAAATTCATGTTTTTGTCATTTACATGGAGACAATAACGGTATTGTTTTAAAAAACTTGCACTTTGAAACCCATCCGCGTTTTCAGGCACCCAAAACGCCATTGTCGTGTAACTGAACGGCCAAAACTCATACAATTTTTCCGTCTTTTAGTTGAAAATGGTGTTTAGTCCTTACATTTTTAAGTCGGCTCATTATGTTTCTGGTCTCTTAATGGTACTGCTTCCTCCAGTGAGTATAATCTCAGGCATCATTACTCCACTAAACAAGCAGAGCAGGTATGAAGATGAGGTGAACTGTGTAACTGCACCAATAACTGTGTATAGTTAAAATACATGGTTGTAAAACACTTGCATTTGTTGTTACTGTTCAAACCCCTTATCAAGGCCCCCAAATGGGAACACCACTCGATTAGTGGACCCCAGGTCATTTGTTTTTTAGACCCCTAATTTAAAATGAAAATTAACTCAGTTTAAATTGTTATTCAGGGGTGCAACCATTAAATGATTGAGATTGGATTGAGACCATTAGATTCAGTTCAGTTCTGCGAGCTTTGTCTTACTGAAAAAAACAAATAACTCAAAAGCAATCACTTCACGAATCAGGCATCATTCTGTCCCCAGAAAGGCAAATTGTGTAACTGTCAATGAGAAAAAAAATGTCTTGATTGATTTTAAATCACTTATCACAGCACCAATCTCAACACAGTTTAGCCAAACCCATCTGCCACAGAACATGAGAATAGTCAAACGATCTACTAAAAACTGAAAAATGTTTCCTTTGTGTTTTTCGTGTGCAAACGACAACGTTCTCACGGATCTGTTAAAACGACTAAAACACTGTATTATTCATGCCAGGCCAGTAGATGGCGATGTCACTTTGTAAAGAAACACTATGCGCCTATGGACTGAAAACGTAATACACATGCGTATGATGTCACCATTTTCACAAATTCACGAAAACGTGCAATTTGAAACCCGTTTTCAAAAGTTTGTGTTTTCAGGCTCCCAAAACGCCGTTGTTGTGTAAATTAACGGCCAAAATGCATAAAAAGTTTTGTCTTTTTAATTGAAAACAGTGTCGTGTAATCGGCCCCTGAGACTTTTTATACTTTAGACTTTTTAAACATTAGAAATTTTAGAGAATATTTACAAATGATATTTTTTAGGGCTGTCAAAGTTCTAAAGTAAATATGAGGTATATATATATATATATATATATATATATATAATAAATATAAATGTTTTATGTTTTATGTTAAATGTTTGGTCCTCTCTCCCTGATAATATTTTCAGTAATGCGACCATATAAAAGCCAATTATTATCTTTAAAAATTATGCTTATTTTCATAAATGGGTCTGTATACAATCTTTTACAGTCTTTTGTTCCACAGACAGAATGTTTTATGGATTTGGAACAACTTATAATTTAAATCTACTAATGTAAGGATTATTTTTATCTTCTAAACAGAAGGGCAGTGCAGTTGGCATTTTATGTTGTATTTTATGGTAGAACTTGACAATCAAGGGCAGGTAAAAAAGACCTCTTTACGTCTCTCACACTTTATTTACCCCCGCCTCCTTTAGTATCAAGTGACATTACTCACTAATAGCGGAAGCCATTCACGAACTCTTCAATCAAGAAGGGCATGACTACAGCCAAAATAATGAAGATCTAAAGGTCCTCCAGCATTGATAGTAATGGTACCAAAAAACACAGCAAAATGCCACCACCGACTCAACTCGCAATCAAGAAGCTTGTTAAATTATGCGCAGTCACAATCTGTACCTGAAACCAAACATCTCAATTGATTAGGCACTCCGGTGGCCTTGGCATGCTGTGTCTGAAGTATTTGTAGATTTAATACCATCCGTCTTATGAATAGAACATGTTTTTCTCCCACACGATGGGGAACAAATATTCATTTGCAAAGGCTTTTGTTTTTACGTCAGACACTTGTTCTCTTTTGTTAGCTTAAGCCGCTTTGGTGCGACGCTTCGATGGTTGGAGTACCTGAAGTAATATGTTCACCACCCGTTTTGTGTAACACCAAATTTAATATGGTTTTCTCTTCTGATGGAGGATTTATTGGTCAAGAACGAGAGGATTGCTCTTGACAGGATAGTTAACTATCAGTATTTTTAACAAGAAATTTATTACAGTAATACATTATGGAATTATAGTGCTATTTTATTGTAAAGTATGCAATTTTGGAGCTTAAATCATTGGTTACATCTCAGTACTTTTCCTAGAGCAGGCTGAGTTATGATGGATGAAACCCTACCGGTTCATTATGCCTTCATAAATATCAGACTTTCTAAAATGACTAGCAAAAGTACAGTGAGTTTAATCTGCAATTGGAGTCTTGTGGCTTCCAATAATGATGTCTTTAATGGCTACTGAAATATTAATCGTTCACGTTGATATGTAACTCTTGGCTTCGCCTCTCAGAAGAGACACATTCAAAGTGTGCAGTGGTTCTCCGATCACAGTGCTGTATTCCAGTGTTTTGTTGTGTAAGGTTTCCTGTACACAAATGCACCTGCAGGCTTTTGTCCAGTCAAAGGCCCTGCAGCAACATATGCCGTTAGAAGTCCAGGTTTTTAGCTTTAGTTGAGATCGTGTCAGGAAAAGATCAATAAAACCTTGGCTGTCTCTTGTGTGGATATGAGTCTGGAAATAAATGTTCTCAGAATAGAACGGATGGACAGACAGAGAGACTGACCGACAGACAGACGGATGGATGGACGGACAGATAGATAATTAGACAGACGGATAGATAGATAGACTTTTTTTCACTGACTATCCTTTTGCACACACAAAAATGCCTCATTATGTGATGGCATTGACCACAGTTAATGAAACCTGAGCTGATAAAGAGGTGGTGTGCGCTTACAGACATCTGCAACTCTCTTCTGTTTGACTGTCTGCTTGCTTTCACACCGCAAATAGAGTGCTATTTAATTATTGAGCGTATGGTCTGAAACACAGCAGGGGCAAGCGAGGAGAGAGGAGCAACCTTTCATTGAGTTCCTCTGATCTCCAGCAAGAAGAAACAACATGTTCACGGCAGACAGAACCCACGCACACGACGAGCCTGGACGAATTATTACCGCCTCAAAGTTTGCAAACAATCAAGACTCTCAAAAACAGTTGGAAAACGTATACTACAGTATATATAAGATGAATCCATATTACATTACTTAAGCGTTAAAGTGCCATCAGCATGAAGTTATTTCCTCTCAGGAAGCATCAAGAGCTGTCATTAAAACATCTTTGCTCTTGAGTCTCCCGAACATCATAATCCGGCCCGGCAGCAAGAGAGATGTGATCATTATTATCTTAAGACTAAAGCCATCTGCCTACAAGCTTTGACATTGAAGGAGAAAACCAGTAAATTGGATTTTGGCAGGTATTATCTGTTAGAGAGATGTATGGAAAGCCCTGGATACAGCCAAGAGGGTAAACACGAGCAACAAGGAGAGAAATTAAGATTGCGCGGCAGACATTCGTGAAAAATGACCCCTTGTGTTTAAATCTGGTGGGAGGGATAAAATATTGCTGGGAAATTTTGATCGACTGGCTTTTGTTTGCTCTGGCTGTCAAAGATTAGACCCCACGAAAACTTAGAGGAAGGCGAGATGCGCTTTGACTAAGCACAACTCGTGAGATGTCATGTTACGATAACGTTGCATTGATCACAGAGGCGGCTGAGGAACTATGATGATTCGAAGGAAATATAATACACTTGTATTCTGACACAAGGCAATATTAAGTGGCCTACAGAAGATTCAGACTGATTTCATTTTAAAATAATAATAATAATAATAAACAAACCATGGCTCACTGTATCATAAGCGGCATTGTAATATATTAGGTCAATGAACCTTTAACACAATCATCCTCTGAACATCTCGGTTAAAATGCTAGCAGTGAGAAATGACATTAAAGCTTCGGGAGTCTCACTTTAGGTACAGAAAGCACTGAAGCTGGTGAGTGAGTAACGGGCGTCTGAGACCATATACATATCACTGACAACAAAGCAAACAATACATAAAAACCAGGTGATTCTTAAATATCAGCAGAAGAGCATGGAAACCAAAATGCAAACTAATTATCTATCTATCTATAGACAGACAGCCAGACACATATCGTCAGATAGATAGATAGATAGATAGATAGATAGATTTTTGTTTGTTTGTTCCCTTAATAACATCCTCTTACATTTCTCTTACTTGTCTGGCTTGAAAATAAGAATTCTTCAGATCTTTAGGATGGTTATATGACAATTCCTAGATATAGGAAACTGTAAATACCATTTTAATTGGACCATGACTGTAGACTGAAGATTAAACAAGGGCTCTTAGCATAGCAGTGATCTGGAAGGCTATTCATCTTTCGGACAAGAGGAAAATCTGACAACCCACATCTTGACTTATAATTATGGCCTTATCATATCCGCAGGGCTGAAAAATGACCCTTTTCTTGGATAAACAAACAAGGAGAGCTTTGTACCTGGCGGCAGCTGCACATTTGATTCACCATTACAGATGAACCAATGGGAAACCCGGCCGGCGGCATTCGGGAACACATCTGCAGGCTACTGTTACGTTTTTCATGTTGGTCTGTCCACAGAATGCTCAATGACCAGGTTGCCTGGTAACAGAAGATTCCTTATTCTCGCAGTGTAGCTGAAACTACTTATTTATAAGCGTCAAACATGATCAACAGATGGTTGATTTCATCTGGTCTTGTTTCACACATTCTTTTCTTCCTAATGACGTATGTGTGCAGCTGTACTGATTAATCAGACTTGTGTTTCAGGTCAGCAACTTTCTACAGGTTAGAGGAAACAGGCTACTAATTGCTTGAGGGGAAATGAAAAATGGCCATCTTTTATGTTCCAGAAATACATCGCTCCAGCTCCATCCCTCACTGCCGCCAGCTGTTTTTCTGTCTACAGATTTTCACAATGATGAGGTTAGCAAGGATGCTAACTTTTGAATTTGTTTACAACCTTCACTAAGAGAAAAAGAATTAGAAATGTTGTTTGTACAGGTGTATGAAGACCAGTGAAGCCTTTTAATGTTTTTTTGTTTGTTTTTTGGTGAGTCAATTAACAAGGCATTGCAGTAGTCCAAACGAGAAGTTATTAGTGCATGACCGAGGGCTTTTGCATCAGCCAGATTGAGGGAGGAGCGGAGACGCGCAATATTACTCGGGTGATAAAAAGAGTTTTTAACAACAAAAGCATTATGAGAAGCAAAGGAAAGAGAGGAATCAAATAAAATACCAAGATTACGTAAAGGGGAGGAGGGTTTAACAAGAACCCCATCTATGTCCATTCTATTTACAGGTATGGTGGAGCCGATCAACATTATTTTGGTTTTGCTGTTATTTAATTTAAGAAAGATCGGGGACATCCAGTGTTCTCTAATACATGCAGAGTGAGTCAGGCAGAGATTAAATGTCAGAGGATGTGGTAAAATAGATTTGGACGTCATCAGCATAACAATGAAAACGAAGTCCATACTTGCGTAAGATATCACCAAATGGCTGCATGTAGATGATAAAAAGTAATGGACCAAGAACTGAGCCCTGTGGAACACCCTGTGTCAGTGTAATTGTGGTGGACTTATACCCTTGCATGGTGATACTTTCTATCAGTGAGATAAGAAATGAATCAGAAAAGAGCAGAACCACTGGTTCTGGTATCAGAGAGACGGGAAATAAGAATGGGGATGACGTATTTTTGTCGGTCAAAACCCGAAGACGAGTTCGCATTTTTTGCACTTCAGTTTCCATCGTCCTAAAGGCAATGCCTTTTTGAATGGGTTTTTGGTTAAATGCCTGAAATGAGGTCAGTGGTGAACACAAGCTCAAGGTATTTTTTAACATTTTGCTCTACAACATAAAATACATTAAAAAAATCATTTAAAAAAGGGTATTACTAATGTTTATACTTTTCTTGAAAAAGGCGTTTTTTTTGTGGACTACAGAGGGGGCATTAAACATCATCACGCCGAACAAATAAACTACTCACTAGTCCACTTTCATAGCGTCATTGTGTTTATAACCACACTCTTGGATCCGCAATTCAATCCACACACTTTCAGGGAACATATTTTTTCAATAAAGACTAAATGAGTTGTTGGTAGCTTAATGGTGGTGATGTTGGTCATGTGACCTTGATGTGGTTTGATTATAGACCATGTTTAGGTTTTTACTTCTGCTAATTTGTTTTCCTTCTAAGTTCATAAAAGTTGTGTCCATTTGTCATGATGAACAAAACGTGTAAGAATCATAAACTTTGGTTGGTCACAGAGCTTATTTTCTGCAATAATCCAAAAGCCAATGGAAAAAGTCCTATTGGGTTTTTGTCGAGGGAATCAGGGTGATGCTAACATGGTCTACATAAGTAGCTTTCTATTGGTCAACACTGAGAATCCATGTGACCAACTTGAACCGGTTGCGAAATCCACGATTGGAAATATTTTGCTCTAATGCGAAATTGCAGATCATGTGGATTCCTATTTATATGACTATTTCAGCCATGAAAATGTCCAAAACAACTGTAAATGTGACAGCACCTTAATATATAAAATTATACTTTTCACCATTCTGACAAAGTAATTTTTTCGATCAAGTAATTTGTGTTACATTTATATGTAGGCTATTTAAACAATAGCATAATTAGCACACGAATTCGCACACAAAACAACTAAAAACACTATTATTCATGCTTTTGTTTTCAAAAGTTGATGTTTTCAGGCTCCCAAAACGCCATTGTTATGTAAATGAACGGACAAAACGTACAAAAAGTTTTCCATTTTAATTTGAAAACGATGCAGTGTATATGTAAACGGACCCTCAGAGTAGCGGCGGCTCGCATTAGCATTGGGCTCGCATTAGCATTATTAGCTAGTTAGCTCTTTGTCTGGCTAAATGTGAGATCTGTACTCGAACTAAACTTTACTCTTTTTTTTTTCATGGAAATACAACAAGCTTCTTCAACATTTAAGGCTCGGTGTATAGTGATATTTTCCATGCCGAAGTTGATTTGAAAGACAGGATGACCTTTCGAGGTAAAAGGTCATCCTGTCTTTCAACTCAACTTTCGTTGTTTTTGTCAGTCATAGATCTGAAGCTGTACATGGTCCAATCTCACCTGCGTAAACTCAGTCCTGTAATTGCCTACTGTCACACTTTGCCACGTCACTCCCCTTCAGATTCAGCTCTCAAATTGGAATGCGGCGCCGGGAATGGGATTGCGAGGAGGCGGCGGTGGAGACAGTGCCGATTTCGGCATGAAATATCAACGTCCGGGAAGGTCACAACAGTCATGGCCTCATCTGTCAGCTGGGTTTTCAGCTTCAGTCTAATGCTGGCCCTTCATAGCAATCCTGAAGGCAACAAATGAATCTCCATCAATCATGCTCACCGAAGCTTTAGCCGTTCCTGTTGCATCAGAGATATGAAGGAGGTACGAATCAGGAAACGATGACCCTTCCACCTCTGGCTGAGACCCTATTCGCAAGAATTACAGGAGAAATGGAACCAGTTTTGCACCATATTGCTAATAAAGAGCCCTATGAAATATGTATGCCATAAAGGGCTACATTTAACCGTTGATCAAACTGGGTCATGATACATTTGCAAGTAATAGACGTGCTGTGTCGTGGAATGTGTGCTGTGTGTTATTTAGAGGTTGGGAGATGAAAAACACTGCTTGGGGAGGTAGAAACAGCCTGGGCAATAACCCTTTTTATTAGTGCAATTTATCTGATGTGTCACATGGCTTCTTTTATACCTTTTCTTTCAATACCTTCCGCCTAAACGTCAAAAGGCAAGAGTATGTGAGTAAGTGACATAGCTCACGTCTTTTTTTTTTTTTTTTTACATTTATTTAAAATATTTCACAAATGCATTTCATACCTGTATACAATGCTCTAAACTTTTAAGATGATCATGTTTTTAATTTCTGAATTCAAATTTAGGGTAATATTTTGAGGCATAAACTAAAAAAAAATCATGATAATAAAGATTTGTTTAATAATAAATAAATAAATTCTTGAAAAGAAAACCCATAAGTAGCTTGGCATAATATTTTGAGAAAAAATATTTAAAAAAAATATATTAACTGTTTCACTTCTTGTTAAATGTTTGTCATGTAAGTCATGTGGTATTACCAAATAAAACAGAAAATTATATCATAGAGAGGACACTCATGACTGTTTTTTTTTTCAAGGCCAATAAAAGATTGAAAATTATCATTAATAAATTAATTCATGAGATTTATAAAAATTTATTTTATTTTGTTTTACATGATGTGAAAGATGTATGGAAGCTTGTTTAAAGCTTAAAAATGGTCAAATAAAATGGTAACTGCGACTTATTAAGATATAAACTACCAATTGTGAGGAACAAAATGTCAGAGTTGCATGCTTCCATTAAAATTTGTACTCCCGCATGTTTACAAAATGTAAAGAAAATATGTTGTTACATTTTACTTGATGTTACCTGTCACCACTTGACATATTTACAGTCATTAAATTGAAACTTTTTTTTTTTTTCAAAACCATATGAAACCAACATAAGGCTACATTTCTAGTTCAGTCATGAAACTCTAGAGGGCGCAGGCTGATGGTCCTTTACATGCATTCTTCAAACAATCACATCATTACCGCTTGGCACAAGCTGATTGGCCTCTGCTGATCCTGCAGCCAATGAGATTGCTCATTCAACATTGTAATAGTCTGGTTCATTGTTTGATGTAAGCTGGTCCTGCAGCAACCCCTCCACCTCCCCAGCTCCACCTGCCTAGATCTTGTTACTGACTCCTAAAAGTATGTAATTAATTCCATTGACTGTTAGCCAGAAAGTGAATAAACGTGCAGGGAAAGTTTCAAAACAATTTTGAAACGGCTACAATGGGTTTAGAGAGTAATTGGTTAACTCAGAACAAATAAAAAAAATAAAAAGCAATGAAAGAGAAACAGGGAATTGTAAGACAGCACTGATACAAAAGGATTTAGCTACTGTCAGCATTTAACTTTACTGTCAGGTCATGTGACAATCAACAGCGTGTACTAAATAGGCTAATTTTGTTTACTGTATTTGTCGTCCTGGAATATATGACCTGACTTCTGTTTTCTTGGAAAATTACAACAATGTAAATGTTGTGCATGCATTTGAATAATGCAAATTAATGGAGCACTACACTTTCAGTGCTGTGCTATTTGAGTTTGATTCAGGAATGCATTAATTAGCATAAATACATATTCATGCTTTTCTATGGTTTTGCTGATTAACAGCAAGGGTGTAAGGAACAAAAAAAGTCTACCTAGCCGAATATGGGATTTTTGCCCCATTCATAACCCAAAAAATGCATGGTAATGTATGCAAAAAGGTAAGCGTTTATTTTCATTTCAAAATGTAAAAATGGGGAGAATCCTTGAAGCATTTAGATCCAAGGACTTTCTCAGAATCATCCATCTTTCCCATTTATAACAGTTTCTGAAACGTAGTATTATCAAAGCAGTCTGAAACTCCATTTAAGAGAGGCCAAGTGCTTGCCTTTCAGAAATTCAAAGGTTGGCTGGTTTAATCTGGTTTTGTTTCATATTTCTGCATGACTGCGCTGACCATATAGTTCTACACATCAAGGAAACCATATTGGGTATTAGAGAGTCTTGAAAATACATTTCTTCGAGTCCAAAAATCTCTGAAGCAGTTCCCGCTTTCTGCTTCAAATGCTACAAAAGGCTTACTTACTTGTGACATGCATATTTCTACATTTAGTCATTTTCAGCTACTCACCAAATGTATTTTTGTAGCCAAAAGATTGTGGATAACAACTTTTGCATTTCGATTTCCAAACCCAGATTAAGAAACCTTTTTCCTACCTACCTTGGCTATGTTTTTGGCAGATGTAAAGGCTCTTTCACACCAAAAGTCAAATGAATAAGCCTCAGACTGAAGGAAATGCTAGTCCACGTCTAACAAGTTAACAGGTTGACGTCACCATGACATCAAAATGGACAATTCTTTTTTTTTTTTATGGAAATTTGTAATCTTTAATCAAAATAACTTTAGGGAAGAAAAGACTATCGCAACTTCCCTTTCATGTCGACTTTAAAGTCTGCTGTAAGCCTAGCTATAAGATCCCATGAAAACACCAGGCCTCCTCCACTCTTCTCAGGTCTTTTTATGGCTGGCTGCATGAACAGCATGATGAGAAAGACGTCGGGTCCTCAGACCAGGAGGAAAGGCGGTTATTTTGGCAGTTGGGAAAGTCAAGCACGGTGTAAGCGGTTAATTACGCCCATACTTCAAGTCCAACGGTTCCCCACTCCCAGAATAAATCAGTCCGCTCCTGAGGAATGCGCAAGAAAACAGAGGGAATGCCGGAACGAGGCGCTAATCAATCCCACCGACTTAATTACGCTTTCCATCTTCGCAGGTGATTCTCATGTGGAATTAAACTCCACAGCCTTCCAACCACAGCAGGTGAATAAAAGCACAGCCTTCCGATTATCCCTGCTCATTGTTACGACCCAAAACACACATCTATCAGACGTGAAGCTTGATGAAAGGGAGAAGACCGTCTAGTTAATGAAAAGAGAGTCGTTACACAGTTCTGCCATTTTGTATTCATAGGGAAACATAGTGTAAACTCGTGTTAATTCACCTTGACAATCTGTTACTTCCCGCTGGTTTTTATATTTACTCTAGAGGTTGCATTTGGCTGTGGATTTCCCATTGGATCCTCGGGGCGATGTACGGTAAAAAAAAAAGGTGTAGAGAAGCACCTCAGCATTCTGGCTCTATAAAGTTTCCGGATCCTGTTCGCAGTCAATCGAAAGCATTCGTTCTGTTCTTTGCTCCAAACGGAAGCTCTCAGATCCACGTTCCACAGAGTTGATATGGTTCTTTGCGGTCTAATCTTTAATCATATTTAGAGAGATTATCTTTCTAAAATTACCCCAGCCCTTTCTGACAGAAGCGTGAGAAAGCGTCTTGTTTATCTAATTTTTCAGATTTGCGTGTGGTTGTTAGCAAACAGAATGGCTTATGGCGAGGATGCAACGTTTGCACACAAGCTTAGGATGGATGACGTCACGACGGAGGAAAAAAGGCCCAGCTGCCACTTGATGGCATTCAAGCACAGTGCAGAGATGTGGGCTGCTCTCTGTACTGCTGCTCTCTGTTTGCTTTAACTATCAGGAAAAACATGAAACAACAAGAGTTCTTTTCACGATTAAAGATACAGTCTGAGATTTTGGCATCAAATGGAACTGGTTTTTCACATTGGATTCCCAGACACTCCCACTGCACCTTGAGCCCCGCCCCCATCTGCTATTGGCCAGATAAAAAAGAAGCCCCACCCTTAACTTGCATCATGGTTGATTGGAAAGACATCAAAACTACTTTGGATTTCTGTGGACTATATTATTGTGTAAAGCAATAATGTTTTTGATTTGTTGCTTTTCACAGCTTTGAATACTATTATAATCTTATTAATTGCTATAATAATGAATATGAATATTACATTTAAACAATTAAACTAATTAACTTATTTTTAATTTTAATGCAAATTAATGTATTTGACAGCCCTACTCAGAATTAATTCCATTTACTTTTTTAATATAGAATTGTATTAATTGTGAAAATAATGAATTAATATTTCAATTAAAATAAGCAATTAATAAATTAGCATACCATGGGATTATATTTTTTATTTAATTCATTTTTATTATTACTTATAGTTTAATTTTGTTAATTTTATATTTTAACTATAAATCCATTTGTTTGGCAGAGTGAACGTTTTATGTTTTTCTGTTACGTGTTTTACTTTTCTCAATTCTTATGTTGGTGTTTATAATCGTTCCATCAAAATGATTCTGAAACAACTTTCCTATTCGGATGAAATCACCAAGTCCTCTAAAATGTCAACCCCTTTTTTAATTGAATATCCTGATTAGCTTACAAATGCATTTTTACAGATGCAAGATGTAAATGACATTGAAATGGGTCCTTTTATGCCCCTTTTAACATGATGTAATATAAGTCTCATGTGTCCCCAGAATGTGTCTCTGAAGTTTCAGCTCAAAATACCTCACAAAACATTTATTATTATTAACATGTTGCAAATGGCCATTTTTGAGTGAAAGCAAAAACATGCTGTTTTTTGTGCATGTATCTTTAAATGCAAATTAGCTGCTGCTCCCCGCCCACTTTCCAGAAGAGGGCGGAGCCTTTACAGCTCGTGCCTCAGATACTCTAAAACATCTTTTTGGTTTTGATTATCATCTCTATCGAGGTCACACTCAGATGACATTGCAGTTCTTCATTGTCATGAAAGTTTATTATCTGTGTATATTTTAAAGCCATATCAATCTAAACTTCTGATGTATGGTTTTCTGAGCGAACACATCCGAAGCACGCGCACAGAAAGCCGGATGTCAGACGGCGCGTCCCGTATTAAACTAAGATCTCTTTCACGTCTTTTTGCGCTTAAATTGTCAAAAACACAGTCGGTTATGTCTGTGAACATAAACAGCAGGGAAAGAAATCGCATGTGTATATTAGATCTGTGTATTAGCAGCGTAATATACAGTATTTAATGCTATATGCTGTTAATATGAATCAAACAACAAAAGAAAAACAGAAAATCCCTCACTGCTCTTGACTGAATAACATTAGTAGCTTTAATAAGGGTAACACTTTACAATAAGGGTAATCATGTACTAATGCCTGAATTAATAGTTACTTCAACATGAACTCATAATTAGTGAAGATATGAACTAATCATGAACAAATGAAGAGCTAACCTCATAAGAATTCATACATGAATAACAGCAGCCTTAACTACAGGTTAGTACATGTTTGATAGTTAATGCATTAATTAACACTTAGGGGTAAACAAAATCAATCAGGCTCCGTAAGATAGAATAAGAAATATTTTGACTTTGAAATACATTTAAACAATTTATTACTGTCATAATGTAAACTATTGACATCAGCAGCTTCATCATAAACATTACTGAGAGGCACGGGATTAGTTTGTCATTAATTTCACTGATCCTCCTTATCAAACATAAAAGAAATACACTAATAATTCATCTTAAAAGGCCTTAATCTGTTTTGTGAAATTCTTTTTCCCATCAAACTAAACCTACTGTGAGTTACAACAGTTCCTGAGGAACCGGTTCCCAAAAAAATAACCAAACCGGAAACATGAACACGGTCAGGGGAACGTTTGCTGGGATCAGTAGTTCACTCTCCATCCAGATAGAAGCTGTGATGATACTGTACCTCCGTTCTCTGACTTTTTGAAAAGCCACACAACATCACTTATCTGGGCTGAATACTAGTTGTAGTACATGTGTATTGGATAGTAAGTTTATGATAAATTATGAGCTGAATTTGGTAACTAGTTAACAATTAATTAATTATGATGTGCCCCCTCATGTAAAGTCATGACATTATGATGCATTAACAAGCCATTAGTTGATGTTAGTGTATGGTTAGTTAATAATTAGTTAATTATAATGTGCCCCTTCAAGTAAAGTCATGACACAGTCATGCATTAGCAAGCCATGAGTTGATGTTAGTGTATGGTTAGTTAATCATGAGTTAGTAATGATGTGCCCCCTCAAGTAAAGTCATGACACAATGATGCATTTACAAATCATTAACTAAAATATGAATAAACATTTACAATAAGAGTGCCATCCTTATTCCTTTACACCCATGGTACAAAAAAAAAAAAAAAAAAAGATAAAAATTATTTGTGGTTATTTTATTTGTATTTATATAATTAAACATATATGGACTTAAAAGAAAGCCCAAACATACCTGTAAAGACACACATAAGGCACATTTACATGTAAAATATGGCACGTCCATAAGATAATGCTAATCGAAGCATATACATTCAACGACAAATAATGCAGTTAATTACTGTACATAACTTCTTGAAAACTCCTAATGCAACATACATGCAAACATGTCTTTAATTATTACCAAAGCAGTCAACATTTATTAGATTAAAATGCCAGCATTACCATAGCAAACACAACTAACATGCCGAGAAAGCACTGAGTGGGCCGCTATTGAGTGTCCCACCAGAAACAAATCCCACATACTGTAGTTCCGGGAAATGTATCTATTACTAAACATAGTCATAAATGAAGTATAAAAAATATCAAATCAAATCAAATCAAATGTATTAGTGGTAGTTATTTTACTCTATTTTCAACGTTTGGTTTGATGGATGTGTGTAATTAATGGCTAAATTATCACATACCATACCAATTATTTGTCACAAAGCTGCAGATGGCAGATTATGATATTAGTTTAAACTATGGCAGTATTAAAATATTTGTTTAATTCAAATTCAGATTACTTATTTATTCTTATGAAGCTGAATTGATTTTGTTTACCCCTAAATGTTAATTAATGCATTAACTATCAAACATGTACTAACATTTAGTTAAGGCTGGCTGCTGTTATACAGGCATGAATCCTAATGACTCCTGTCTTAGTTAAGATTAGCTCTTCATTTGTTCATGAGTTCATGTTAAAGTAACTATTAATTTAGGCATTAGTACATGATTATTCATGTACCCTTATTGTAAAGTGTTACCAATAAGAATATATTTCTTGCTTGAATGCTGCTGTTAATGCTCTGGCGAGGAGATAAACATGGCGGACTGTGTTCAGATCACTGAGGGGAGGAGCTAAGCTAATAGGGCGGAGTCTGTCAGCAGTCGTAGGTGTGGCCTAAGCATTTGTGACGTCACAAAAGGTAGAATCTGCAAACGGCTAATCAATGACACTGATTATGATTTATGGGGATTAAAAAAGAGAAGTGGGTGGATTTTTACCATTATAGGGCGGTTGTGAACACACACTGCCCACACACATTTATGTTCAAACACCACGTTAAAGTGAATTTTGCATAATAGGTCCCCTTTAAGATGGCCAGACTTGCTTCTTAACGCAGCTTGATTTGGTTTTAAGTGCTTAAATGTGTCCGAGATTGAAGGTGGACTGCTATTTTATAGTTCATTGACTGCAACTGAATCCATCCACTTACGTCCTAATGCAGTGAACGTTCTGACTGATAGTCTGTTAGCATACCCCGGCTCCACTAAATTGAAAGATTTACTGCTATGATGTCTTTCATAATCACTAATATTACAATAATGGTCCATCCATTGCTCTCAAGATGGGCGAAAATCTACACCCCTACAACGTGATATAAGGTTTCCTTCATCCAGCGATAAACACGTCTCATCCACTTGGCAGCAGCCGTTTCTGTGTGAAATGATCTTCCGAGAACAATCTCTCAAATGGGAGGTGCTCTTCGATATCCGTGGGGAGGACTTGGCAACACATTGCACCTCTTTTCAGGGATTTTTTCGCAGGCACAGATGCTTTCAGAAGGCGTTTTCTTTTGTCATGTCTGGAAAAGTAGAATGAGAAAGGAGCGGGTGGGGAAGGAATATATATATATATATAGAGAGAGAGAGAGAGAGGGGAAAAGCGACAGAAACAAACAGATGTAAATGCTACTTGGCATGCTAGCATGTAATCCTACTCAGATGCACGTGGGAAGTCAATGGAGGATGTGCACATGCATAAACATGAAGGTGCGTCAGGTTTAATTAGAATATCACAAAGCCTAAGAACAGGAGAAAGGAGCAACGGAAAGGAAGTGAGATGACTGCCGGCCCAGCCCGCTTCCTAGGGTGATAATGTAGAGGATGGCGCAGAAAACAGCGGGAGAGAAGAGAGAGAGAGCCTGTGGTGGAGCACCGATTAGTTTGTGCAAGGTCTGCAGTAATGCATTATGGGAAATAATGGTATGAGGGGGCTATAATGGTTTGTCAATGAGACAAAGCAATAAAAGCAGAACATAAAAGGAAAAAGACGCAGCCTAACAGTTTATGATGGTAAACTTATTGGCAAACTTATTATCGAGGCACAGATCATGATGTGAATGTATCGCTAAAAAATAGCATTTTATTGTTTTCATTTCATTAATAAAATTAGGCCTACTATTCAATGCATTACATGCATAATTACATGGATTACTCAAATTTAATTCAATCTTGGCCGGTTGGAAAAAACGTGCCTGTGGCAACATTTATGTAAAATTATATCACGTTGCTTGTCCAGTAAGCAGTGTTAATAGTTCATTTATTTTTCTCAGAAACAGATAAAAACGGATGTGGCAACATTTACGTAATTTGTTGAATGTATTGCAGCAGTTCGCAAATGAAATCACATGACTTTTACCTGATTGCTCCACATCTGTTCCAGTCGAACCCATATGGAGCTGGATATGTGATGCAAACGTCAAAATATATATGCTAAAAGTGTTTTGATTTGAGGTCATGACATAGTATTGTGTAAGGAACCACATGAAAATAAGTATTTATTAATCGATTATCTGCTCCCGCAATCATAAATTGTGTGAAAAGGAAAACAAAAGTTGGTGGTGTTTTACCACCTCTAGTGTTCATCTCACGGCAATTCGTACATATTTTAGGAAGTGGATAATTTGTACGTATTCATACGACCTCACTCGTACGAATTCGTAAGATTTTTACTAAATCGTACATATTTTACGAGTTGCCCAATTCAAACGAATTAGTTCGAATGATCTACCCCTGACCCCGCCCCTAAACCTACCCATCACTGGGGTTGAGACAAATCGTATGAATTAGCCACTTCGTACGAATTCGTACAAATTAGTCGTGAGATAGCGTTGTCATTTGAAACCTGCTGTGAATTGTATGTTTAGGTACTTTTTTGGACAAAAATTTAGGTAACGTCAGGTTTTTCCAATGAGCCTATGTTGAATTAACCACATATGAAAGAAAATAAAGTGTTTTTTTTTTTTTTGTAAACAACAAACCAACACTTTCGGTATTCTCATTAACAAGATTGTTTCACAATATTGTCTTTCACAGCAGTAATTCATTTCAATAAAATTAGAATATAAATGAGAACAGACTCAATAAAAATGCCATTGAGTAAGAACTTAAATTGCAATAGCTTGGCAGTTAAGAAAATACATTTGTTTTTCAAGGCTATTAAAGATATGAATAATACATCATTAGCAAATAAAGGCAGAGTAGCCAATGGCAAACATGTTTGTTAATCAGGGGAACCAGCTTTATAACTGGCTTTTTATCAGCAATGGAATCCTGGGCTGTTGCCAAGTAAAAGTATCTGCTGAACTTGTGGGAAATAATTGGAGGTGATAGTCAGGTTTGTTAGAGATGCATCACAGTGCTGTGACTCATAACACAGGTGCTAGTCAACGTGTCTATTCTCTCAAGGCTTTCAAAGCTTTTGTTTTCAAACTTACAAGGAAAATCTAATGAGAAATAGGATCGGATTCTTCTGAACCCGAACCCCAAGAATCTTAAGCCTTAAGAGGTCTGAAATATCTGGAAAAAATTAGCATTTTCATGCATCTCAGTGGAGCCAATCACAGCGGCTGTAGATGTCACATGATAAGTCTCACTGGAGCCAAAATACATCATGAAAATGCTGAATGGCAGATGGCACCAAAAGCAATGCTTTCAATGTGACCTACCAGCATCAGTTACGTCACTTCACTGCCGTTCACAAATCCTCTCCCATGGACTCATGGGATAGTTAAGTGTCCATTGAATGCGCACTTCAGAATCTCACCACAAGTAGGCCCTAGTTGGTCATCTGGGTACTTTTTGCCTACTTTTTTATGAGAACTGTGATTTCTGACATTGTCACATGGTGTTTTTCGCCTACTATATAGTAGAGAAGTATGCGATTTCGGATGCAGCCAATGTCTCGCACTTGTAACAAAATGGTAAGTGCATTAAAAAAATGAATAAATAACATAAATTTAACATTATTCAAAACCATCTGTCATGGAATTTTAGTTTTTTCCTTGGTTTCCCAAACATTTTCATTATGGCTATTAAAGTCATGCACACTTATGTATGAACTCAAGTTAACCTAGTAGTGCTGTCAATCGATTAATCATGATTAATCACATCTAACATAAAAGTTTGTAAATATATAATATATCCGTGTATATGCCTAACATTTTTAAGTCATTTCAAATTAAATTGCATTAACCTTACTTAAAAAAAATTGAATCTTGTATAACTTTTATAACTTATATAAAACATATGTTGTCATAGCTTATTGATCATATAATTTTTTACTGTGTATATACACACACACACACATACAGTATATATATATATATATATATATATATATATATACTGTACATATATACATATATGTATATGCAATTAATCGATTTGACAGCACTTTTAATATTATACAAAACACAATAAGTACCTGATCTGTCAGCAACAACGTCGCAGAAATAGAGAGTTAAAAACAATCCCAATTTCGCTCGCCGTGGCTGGTCAGGACAAAACCACAAAGCAGTGTGTGACTTGCTGAAATCACACACTTATCTACAATACTCACTTCTCCCATTCAATTTTTTCTTTGAGTTTTATGTCTCCTTTGTAAACCATCTCAGGAATCAGATGGAGGATATCTATAGTCAAATGACAGTTAACACAAGGCTGTTCATTCTTCTGTAATGGTAGTGCCGTCAGTGAGGACGCATTGGTGAAACAAGCCTGTTTATTTCTTTTGAGAACTTAACAGCAGCAGTCTTAAGTGCCGGTTTGTATTCAAGATATGAGGGCCACGGGGTGAATTAAAGTGCTGTGTAATTACGTGAAAAAACAGAAATGAAAAAAAAAAAAATAAGGGAGCAGGGCGCACATGACTGAAATCACTGTTATTAATATGTGAGCAGATTCAAATGATGGGAATTAAAAGCCTCTTCTAAGTGCCATTTGAGTAAAATTAAGAATACATCCACAAGTAATGGCTTATTAAAAATACAGAAGCAAGGGAAATAATTGGGAATGAATGTGATGAATGGTAAGGAGAGGGAAAATGGGAGCAGTTTTGCTTGGTGAGAATTATTTAACTTGATCTGCGGTTGCCTTCGTTAGTGGAGATGGACATTTCTGTTATTGCGAAGGAGGAGAAGGAGTGATGGTGGACTCGGGCAATGAAAGGAGATGTGTAGAGATTTTCTGTCAACCCATGATGAAGCTCATGGTCGTTAATGAGGCTTTAGCAGGTGCGGTCTTCATCGCTGGAGAGGGCCCGGAGAAAAGGCCATTTGGGGGTGGACTGGAGCTCCAGGAAATCACTGATTGATGGATTGTTGGTGTCTCACACAGCTGGATGTTCGATTTAAAGACATCAGGGATAGGTATTCTACAGCATGGCCTCTCAACTTCAAGTGACGACTTGCCAATCGGATGAATTTGCTTCAAAAACTATTTTGGTTTGGTGCAAAATTATTTTTTTTTAGATGCAGAAGTAAGCTTTTTCCTGTGAATTTGCCAGGCTTCCTTCGGTAAATAACCAGAAGAATAACAAAGTGCAATAAACGTAAAACTGCACTACAAACCCGTGGACTTATAATTTTATATAATAATATGATAAATTCCAGTTATCAACAAAACTTTTATCAGCCCAAATCAAATACGTTGGTGCATTATTAATAACATCAAACCTCACTGGTGCTTGTCATGATGTTAAGTCATGTGACATGCAAGAACCAATTAGTTTTTTTTTACGTTTTGTATGTCAGTATATTTGAATGAATTGATCAATGATTTGATTTAAGAGTCAAAGCAGCTTTACAGCGACAACAGGAAAATAATGCAACAAAGTTTGTTTCTGCTGTACAGCAGAAAAGTATGTAAGTTCAGTGATGGTTCATGTTTGTTGTAAAAAAGTTATTAATTTACTTTATTTATATATATATATATATAGCCGCTCTGGAGAAAACAGTGATGTCATCGTCCAGCTCAGTTCATTTCTCATATAATGGTGTCAATGCAGGCAGATCAATAATATTGTTGAATATTAAGTGTCCCCAGCTAAGCAAGCCAAAAGCCAAAGGCGACAGTGGCAAGGAACCAAAACTCCATCAGGAGACAGAATGGAGAGAAAACCTTGGGAGAACCCAGGCTCAGTTCTCCTCTGGCCAACGAACGAACAGTGTATGATTCAGGCAGCATTACAGGTCAGAAGTCAGAACATTCAGAATGTTTATCCAGCTTGGATTAAACTAATAGATTACTTTTACGCCACCTTTATGTCCTTTTGGAGCTTGTAAGTTTTGGTTTCTGGCACTAAGAAATCAGCAGCAGATCCTTCATGTCTTGTAGGTGCGAGGTGGAGCCGCCGTGGATCGAAGTTGGGTGTGTTTCCCAAAAGCATCGTTAGCCAACTATGTTCTCAGTTATCAGTATAGTTCAACGAGTCATTAGGCGCGTTTCCATTACAGATTTGCGCTAAACTTTTGTGATTTTTTCTAAATGTCGACAAAAAACTATTGCGAAATGACGGTGTTTCCATTAACCGATGTTATGCGACTAAAACTTTTTTTCCTCTCGCGATAAGTAAAATCATTCCAAAAAACATGACAACGGACGTAGGTTTCTGTACTATATCCCAGCCACTGCACTAGCCATTATTATTAATCGAAGGAGATGTATGTGTGTTTTCCAAGCATTAATGGTAAGGAACGACCCTTAGGCTAGTATACTTGTGAGCGGCACATATGAGGAGTTTCTGGGTGTTTCTCCCTCATTTCTGATTCGAGGTCTTGATTGTGGCATTTATTTGAGGTTTAGAATCCATTATTTCTGTAATTCTTTTGTCTTATAAGAATTTAATAAAGAACTCTGTCTCATATTCTGTCCAAACACACCACGTCATCCACGTCAGGTGACCCATAAATGCGCAAAAACTGTTTCCATTGCAGTTTTGTGGAATATTTCTTTTTCGAATTGCCTGAAAAACCACCCAGCTATAAATGGGAGTTTTTGTGAAATTTTCAATTCGTAAATTTCAAATTGTGCAATTTGAAGGGTAATGGAAACACGGCTAGTGTTTCCCGAAACCATCGTTCTAACGAACATTCGCAAACAGCATCACAAAGTTGTTGGAACGACAGCTCTCGAGCTGTGGTTAGAAGAGTTTCTTGTTTGCATGACATGTGGACCTAATAAATCCTTATCTTGAGCAAAATAAGCAAGATGACATACAAGACAATCTATATATTTTATTTAGAATACATACAAATGTAATTTACGTATTTTAGTTTGTCAAGAGATTTAAAGCACCGTTTTTGAAGAGTGCGCATGTGTGAACGTGCTCGACTATGTAAGAACGAGCCTATGATCAAATCTGTAAATAAAGCAAAATAACTGAGAAAAATGAGAAATAGTCCTCAGATGTCATGTCTGTAATTTACAGTAAAACATCTAGCGTTAATTCGATCTCAAACATTCATTAAGAGTAGTTATTACTCCACCACGTGTGTGACGTCATAAACCAACGTGGTTGAAAGACCAATTTATAATAGTTTCAGGAAACAGTCGCGACTAGCTAGTTGATTTCTTCAACGATGCATCGTACTATGGTAGTTAAAGGGATACTTCACCTCTGGAAAGATGAATGTATATTTAAAATAGGTCATTTATGTAGAAGAAATGTGAAGAATTTTTTTAATTTGGAGCTTTCTAGACTGAGAAAAGCCAGAAAATGTATTTTTGGCTCATGTGGATGAAAGACAACAACTCCCAGAATGCACTTGCTTCGCTGCCCTAGGAGGCCACGCCTACTGGTAAGAGAGCGCAGTTTAAAACAAGGTTAGGCTACCAGTGAGTCTCCGTGACGAGTCTGCCTGGGATTTCGGGATCGCCCAAAATGTCCGGGATTCGGCTTTTGCGTTCTACAGTCGCCATTCATCATGTTTACTGTGGCGAGCAGGACGAGGCTGACGGCCGCGGGAGAACGGCGCGAGGCCGGTGGCGTCATTACTGAGACGCGCCGGTCTCGCAACGGAGGTGCGGGAATTTTCTTAGCAATGGTAAAACGCACATCAACCGATCACTTGTTTAGCGTTCATGTAAACACTACATTCAGATTCACTGATCGGAATGAATTCAGTTAGATTGAAACAAAAGGTGTGCATGTAAACAATGAATGGCGACCGCAGAAAGCAAAAGCCGAATCGCGGACATTTTGAACTATCTCACCCGCCGGACAAGTCAGGGAAAAGGAGGATGGTAACCCCTACTTACTCAGCTTTCTCCACAGAACAAAAGCCTGCTAGCTTAGCTTCCAAAGAAAGACGGCTGACACTGTGTGCATTCTGTGAGTGAGATCCCACCCTGTATGGGCGGGTTGAAAACATGCGGAACAACGCCATCTACTGGCTGTAGTCTTTAGCCTCTGGACAGAAAATCCTCCGATGACGCAAAATGACGATTTTTGCGTCATCGGAGGATTTTTTCCAGACAAAAAATACATAAATCTCTTGTCTCAGGGGGATATGAGGGTGGAAAGCATGGTAATTCGAAAATACTACAGGTTTTCTACTAATACAAAGCTTAATGCTAAATCCTGAAGTATCCCTTTAAGCAGCGAGTTACGTCGTTGTTCGGGAAACGCACCCCTTGTTGGTCCAGCACATCCCACAGATGCTCAATTGGATTGATATTTGGGGAATTTTGGGGCCAGGGCAACACCTTGAACTCTTCATCATGTTCGTCAAACCATTCCTGAAGAATTTGTGCAGTGTGGCAGGGTTCGGCGTGAATGCCGCGAAAAACATACAAAACACATCTAAAATGGGAAAGAGCTTTGCGATTGACTACAACCAGATTTGACAAGAAATCTGAGGTATATTTTTACAGACTGCTGAAAGCTACAGAACAGAGAAGCAAATGGATCGCTGTAATTCACAGAAACAACTGGACTCCAGCCAGCGAAAGGTGGATTTGCAGTTATCATTTTGTGTCAATATGGTGAATTTAGGGGTAAAATCATACCTATATATTGTATTGTTACATATTGTATTGACAACTCCATCCATCTTATATTCTGCCTAATTGGATGTTTTTACATAAACAGACAAAAAAAAAAAAAAAAAAAAAAAAATATATATATATATATATATAAGTTTTAGGGCTGGACGATATGATGATATATATAACACTGATATAAGTGATCACCCAGATTTAGACCTACCTATATTGTATTTATATAGAGCATTCACAGGCAAATTTGCTTTATGTATTTCCCCGGCGTCAAAGTCAGGGACATATATAAATGTCAGGAAACATGATTCCTGGCTTCATGTCAATATCCATGGATCATGATCTTTGGTAAGTTGTAAGGAACACTATATAGAGTCCAACCTTTAGTTAAAACTAATAATGATTTGTTTTACTCGCGTTTTTGCAGTTTCCCCTGTTAAATCCAGTCATGCAGCAGCTCTTCTGCCACTCAGTCCAGTGGGAAAGTAACCTAAATGCAATTATCATTTATCATCTCCTAACAAGGCCGTATATAGAGGATATGTGGCGTTGTTAGGAGATGATCAATGATAAGTGCTTTGATGATAATGTTTTGAATCATCTGTGCATATAAGAATATTTTGACCAAACCAAAATTAAAGTAATTAAAATAGTAAAATAACTAGACTTACAGTTGTGAAGAAATTATGAATAGTGTTTGCTATGAAAACTGAATACCATAATCCTCGGAGGTTGATGAGAAGTTTTGTCTGATTTTAGTTATTTTTTGAGGGGATTGTGAGGATTTTCTGAGTGATTGCTAGCGCATATCATCTACTAGCCAAAATTGTGAGTCATGTCTGTTAGAAAAGTAACAATCCTCAAAAAGCTAGCTATATCATTCATGCAGCCCAAGACACACTGAAGATTAATACTTAGGTTAAGGGTTAAAATAGCTACATAATCTCTTACCTTACCAACAGTCCTGTCTTCAAATCATCATGTGTTAAAATCGTACTCAATAAATATGTATTTATTTCACTCCCATTTATATACATAAAGAGATAAGTTCAAGAGGAAGCCTCTGTCAAGCAGTTGTTGAACGAATGTGCAAGCGATGAACGGTTATTCCACATGGCTGGCGATTGTCACATAATGTAATTAATATTCATGATCCAATACATGACCGGCAGAGAAAACATCCTGAGAACAACAGAAACCGTAGAGAAGATAAGTCAGAAACATAGGTTTTTATATTCATAGTTGTTTCAACGATAATGTGTTATCTCATGTATATCGTGTATCTCATGTATATCTAAAAACATGAGCATGATAGAAGAGGCATATTCATTACAGCATTGTAAATATGAATTTAATTTTCATTGTATTTTAAAATAAATTAATGAGTTTAAATGAATAGAATCATTGACCCTCTGTTTTTATTATTATTCCCAACATGCTTCAAGATAGGGAAATTCATTTGCTAAAACAGTAAGTATTAAATTAAAATAGATATTTTAATCAAATTCCTCATCCCCTCAGTCATGTTTACACACTATCCTCATGTCTTTGCTGTTTCTTTCACTGAACAACAGACTTTGCCATTGTGAATGCATGAAGGTCTGGTTTCAGTCATGATCCAATTTTAATCAAGTTGCAAACAAACAATATGGGCAAACATCTCCAGAGATTCTCCATGGTACACTATTATTCATGCAGCAAGCCTTGTGTACAGATAAACTTTGCCGGTGCCCACAGTATTCCCGTATTCCTCCTTGGGTCCATTAATGTCAGTTGCAGTTTATCCTGGTATATGATAAGGAGAGTAAAATGTTGATTCACTTCCCTCTCTGGTTGAGAGCACCAACTTTGTAAGTACAGCAGTCATTGCTCAACGGAGATGAATTCCATAAGAGGCTGTCCATCAAAAGCTCCTCTCGCCTGAGGTATTTTACTCGTCAATTTTTAAGCGTCTCCGGTATGGATTGGAGGTCATACCAAAATTGCGTGCTGAGAATATTTAACCTCGATTTGAAATAATTCACCTTCATCTGTTGTATAAATTGCACCAGATGTAGAATACTGTGGAAAAAGAAAACGTTATCTTAAAAACTTGGAGATCTTATAAATGTAACACGTCAAAAAAAAAAAAAAAAACACGACATCAATATTCCATAAAAAAACAAGAATTGTCAGTTTTGATTTCATGGTGACTTTAAATTTAATGTAGTTTACAATATGGTGTAACCGGTAAAAAAAAAAAAAAAAAGGCTTTGAAACAATTTTCTCTCAAAATTGGCAAGTAAATTTCACAAACGGCAAGTAACAGGGAATTAAACGTAAAAGTTTGAAGTAGAAAGACTTAAAGTAGTATTTTCTTGTTTTTTTAACAGTTTAGTAAACAAACTTCATACATCCAGGCCAGCAGGTGTCAGTATAAAGTCCAAAACCAATAAGATCGAATGTGAACAAAAATGTTCTAGGTACACATTTCACCCTCTGGTGCTCTTCAGTCATTTTTGACTGAAAAATATTATATTTGTTTTTGTTTTTTTTAGAATTTGTTTCTTTTTTTCTTTTTCAAAAGGTTTTGGCACTTGCTATGTGAACACACACACACACACACACACACACACACACACACACACACACACACACACACAAACTATGGACATAATTCGAACAGGTTAAATGGTCCTGAAGAATATAGTCACACTTGTACTCCTCATAGTCAAAAATGAATGACGAATTTCACCTAGTGAAAACTTTTGGTATTGTGGCCAAACAAAATCTTACTGAAAGCAAATTTTTTGAGATATCAACCTCAAATTTTGAACACAACTTGTTTAGATTTATGGCTTTGATTTTCTCACAATGTTTTGGAAAATATATATTTCATATACAAATTTAAAATAGTATTTTTCAAATTTTTCAGCAATAATAGGCCAAGTGTCGTCTTTGAAAATAGATCAAACTTAAGTCTGTGCTCTAAAACACTCAAGATTTACAATTACATTTTCAGGTTTATGCACAAAAAGTGAATAAATGGATTTTAAATAAAGCGTAAATATATTTTAGTACCATAAAATCCCCTTAAAGTACAAAATATTAAATAAAAAAATGTTATCGAACTAAAATATAGTACATTCATTTCATTGAAATAAAAAAATATATAATTTCGGTCATTTTTGACCGACACGTGAAGAGCACCAGAAGATTAAAGCTACAATATGTAATTTTTTCGCCCGCTAGGGATCGCTAACCTCTTACAATAACAAAGGCGTAAGTTGATGATGCATAAGCGGAATTATGGAACTTGTCGTCATGCTGAAGGATCTAATAATGTTTATGGATGAGTGAATACATTGATGTTTTTAACATGACGGTGGTATGAAGCAGGGCGCGATTGCTAATGAGAGACAGATATCAGCGCCACACGCAAGTCCCGCGGATATAAAGGAATAAGGACACTTGATTCTACCGAACTAATTTACCCGCAAGTGCAGAATAATACTCACACAGGTCAGTTTATTAGACGAATGAAACTTGTGAGGTAACGCAGCGCTGTTTCACTTGGTCTACACTATCACACTAAACTGCATTTGAGTGTGTTGAAAGTTATAATGTTATTCTATGTGTTAGTTTGTCTGTATGAGACTAGCAGATCAACTTTAAAATAACATACTGATCATATTCTAACATTTCATCATGTTGAGCTATATAACATTGATTAGTTTTATATACATTTGCTCACCTGTCTAATAAATGCAAGAGCGGCATCTCTGTCAAGTCGAAGTTAGTCGCGGACGCTAGCTCTCGGCATCTCGAAAACAACACGCTGATATTGATCCTCGTTTTTATTTCTCCTTTTGTCCCAAAGTCTGCTTGGACTAGGGATAACGTGGATATTTCATCATTGACAGGCGACATTATTTAAAATGGGAATTTCTCTGAAATTAAAAATCTTTGGGAACTTTTCGGATAATGTAAGTACACAAACTGCAGGAAATATATCACACTGTGCAAGTGATTTTTGTATATTTTATTACAAAAATCTTACATATTGCACCTTTAAATGTCTTCATCTTGACCAGAGCATATTTCTGAAAGTCTGTGTGATCATTTCACATGGAGCATAAATTATGTCAGAATATTTGTTTTTTGAAAACTTACAGAGGCACTGCGCAACAGGAATGACCCAGCCTTCATGTTAATGACAACGTATTTAAGTTAGTAGCTTCGCCACTTGTAGTCCTCTGTCTGTTCCTTGTTATTTTGAGCCCTTATGGCAAAATCATGGAGTTCAATGGGAGCACGATTCCAGAGTGCATTACAAATCCCTCTCTATAGCGGCGTACTGTGGCGTGAGGCAAATGAAGAGCATCGAAATTTCTTCATTTTAACTGGTTCTCTGGATGTTGCCATCAGCTATTTTCTTTCTTAGCAAGTGCTCCATTTATCATGTGGAACTGTAATGCCAGTCAGATTATGCGTGAAAGTGCAGTGATGGGACAGCAATGTGACAAAGCAGAACATGGCATAAACACCTACAGCGCTAAAATTAAATCACCGCTCCGTGCTGGCCCGGCCAAAACAAGACATAACGCTACACTCAAAAAAAAAAAAAAATGATATGTTGGCTTTAATTACCTTTTTTATGTCAACAGGTTCCACATAACTGGGTTACGTTAAACAAACATAATTTGTTCATGTAACTTCAACTTCAACACCATGGAATTAAGTCATTTTAAGCGAACCATTTAAGTAGTCTCAAAGTGAATTTTTAAAGGCTCCCTGACATGATTCAGGTATTCATATTTATTACATTCATTCCTCCATTAAGATTTCATTTATTTTAGTAACATATAATTAAATTGATAGACTAGAGATAGCTATTTGCTAGCAGTAGCACATATTAGCATCTTAAATGTTAATATGTACATGCTCCTTCAACCAAAGCAGTTGAATCAGTCCACAGACTAACAAAATGCTCCACTCTTCTCCACAATGGTAACCCACTGTAATTTAAATGGTACAATTCCAATGTAATTGAACATTAAACACAATTACACATATCAAGTCTTCCTCTTTTCTCATTTTCTCAAAAGAAACAAACATAAAATAACACTTAATTTTAGCATTTATTCTCTCTTAATTCAACCATATGCAAAGCATGGTGGGAACTAACAAGCACCGCCCAGTTTCAGTTAATGCAACACAAATCATTCATGTAATCCAACACAAACGGATTAAGTAAACTTAAATTTTACATATATTTAAGCAGACTGAACACAATCAAATTAAGTTAGGGCAAAATGGCTGTTGGTGTCGCACTGTACTGCCACCCTCTGGATGTACAAATCTTTTACTTAACATAAATGGTTTGTGTTTAGACAAGGGGTTAGGATTTTGTACTGTTAAGTTGAGACATAATTACATGGACCTTATTAGGAAAAAAAAAACATTTCAAGTCAACAAACACAATTATTATAAGTAAACTAAATATAAATATATTATGTAAAGTGCACAACCTTCCTTGTAATTTTTTTGAGTGTACAGGAAAACTATTATGCTAAATCTTGCTCATGGTTGCTTGGTAAAAACTGTAAGAAGTTGAGTCTAAAATGAACATATCACCACCAGAACTATCACAAATGAGGACTTTTTAATATCTCAATTGTTTCTTCCTCATAGCAATTAGATTAAACCGAGGGTCTCTTGGTTCTCAGATCTTTCGACTGAGGGAAAAGACCCAGGATCTCAAACATCTCTAGAGTTTCTGAAGGGATCGCAACCATGTCAGTGCTCAAATTTGCCAAGTCTGCAATCAAAAGCCATTTCAATATGAGCTCAAACGTTTCTCCTCAAATTCTGTGATATCCACATTGTTTTATAGCTCTGTACTCTTACTGTATTTCAGAATATTATTATCTTATGTCTGTTATTATTACTTTTAAAGATTTGCAGAAAAACACCCGAGACCAAGTTGATATGTAAATGAGACATAACCGTCAGATGCATGAGCTATTATAGTATCTGAGTTATTATAATAGAGTCATTTGTGTGTTTTAATTCCTTCAAATTCATTTGAAGAGAACCGTCTGAGACAAGTTGATACTTAATTGAGACATAACCGAGACATCCATTATCTGAGCTATGCTATCAAAATTATCCATACTTTTACTGTCGCTTTTTATTTATCCAAAGGAGTTTTAAGAGAGATGTTTGAGACAAAATTGGTACTTAAATGATAACCAAGAACTCAAAATTACTTTTATAATTCTATAAACTTACTATTAATGGAGAATCATCTCATCTTTGTTTGTTTTTTTCTCCAAAGGAATTTTGCGAGAATTATCTTAGGCAAAGTTATTTTATAGCGTCTGTTTTTATTTCTCCAAAAGAATAAAAATAAATAAATAAATTGGTACTTGCTGTAAATAAAACATACTGTTTTTGAGAACTCCTCAATTCTCTCATTGTTTTTAATATTCTAAAGAAATTTTAAGAGAAATATCTTAGACAAAGTTTATATTAAAGTAAACAGAAACAAATTAAATTGCCTGTGCTCTGAAATAGCAACCTATTCCCTCTGGGTGCCACAAACATGAGGTTGACAGACAATAATAAACTGTTTTATTAAGTGTCGATCAGTTCATAAATCAATACCTTTTAGAGTTGACGTTAATTGTCACTAAAAAACAGAACATCAATTTATTGTCAATTACCAACTGGAAGAGTCATTGTAATTGCATTGACTGACAATCTTACAGTCGATCAGCAGACGCATTAATATAATACGTGTGTGTGTGAGGGAAATGAAGGGGGAGACTGTACCTGGGAAGTTGATCATTATATCACTCAGTAGCACTAATAGGATTAATTTAATCTAACACTCAAGTTGCCTTCGGCCCAGACAACAGTTCATTACTCAAGCAGTCTCCTAGCAACCTTTGATTGCCCATTTATAAAGGACCCAAATGAATCAGGACGTAGAGGATGTCATCTCAAAATATCCTTTCCTTAATCAGTATTTGTGTCTGTTTTCCTGTAAAAGTATCCGAACATCCTTAACACAAGATATTTTCTTGCTATTGAGACTTGATTTCAGAGAATACATACTAATTTGGGTTTTCTTTCTCGTTAGGAAATTTGTGTTAAGCATTAATCTAATAAAAAGAGGTTTATGCTTTAAAAAAACAACAAAAATGTGGTGATTGCATTCAAGATATGTTCTGTGAAAATAAGGCTTACGATTAAATTTGTAGGTAAATTACAGGTTAGCTGATCTGAATCAAAGTAGTCAACATTTGAAGTGGATCAAAAAGTTTTGATCCACTTCAAATGTTGACTACTGTATATATATATATATATATATATATATATATATATATATATATATATATATATATATATATATACACTCACCTAAAGGATTATTAGGAACACCATACTAATACTGTGTTTGACCCCCTTTCGCCTTCAGAACAGCCTTAATTCTACGTGGCATTGATTCAACAAGGTGCTGAAAGCATTCTTTAGAAATGTTGGCCCATATTGATAGGATAGCATCTTGCAGTTGATGGAGATTTGTGGGATGCACATCCAGGGCACGAAGCTCCCGTTCCACCACATCCCAAAGATGCTCTATTGGGTTGAGATCTGGTGACTGTGGGGGCCATTTTAGTACAGTGAACTCATTGTCATGTTCAAGAAACCAATTTGAAATGATTCGAGCTTTGTGACATGGTGCATTATCCTGCTGGAAGTAGCCATCAGAGGATGGGTACATGGTGGTCATAAAGGGATGGACATGGTCAGAAACAATGCTCAGGTAGGCCGTGGCATTTAAACGATGCCCAATTGGCACTAAGGGGCCTAAAGTGTGCCAAGAAAACATCCCCCACACCATTACACCACCACCACCAGCCTGCACAGTGGTTACAAGGCATGATGGATCCATGTTCTCATTCTGTTTACGCCAAATTCTGACTCTACCATCTGAATGTCTCAACAGAAATCGAGACTCATCAGACCAGGCAACATTTTTCCAGTCTTCAACTGTCCAGTTTCGGTGAGCTCGTGCAAATTGTAGCCTCTTTTTCCTATTTGTAGTGGAGATGAGTGGTACCTGGTGGGGTCTTCTGCTGTTGTAGCCCATCCGCCTCAAGGTTGTGCGTGTTGTGGCTTCACAAATGCTTTGCTGCATACCTCGGTTGTAACGAGTGGTTATTTCAGTCAAAGTTGCTCTTCTATCAGCTTGAATCAGTCGGCCCATTCTCCTCTGACCTCTAGCATCAACAAGGCATTTTCGCCCACAGGACTGCCGCATACTGGATGTTTTTCCCTTTTCACACCATTCTTTGTAAACCCTAGAAATGGTTGTGCGTGAAAATCCCAGTAACTGAGCAGATTGTGAAATACTCAGACCGGCCCGTCTGGCACCAACAACCATGCCACGCTCAAAATTGCTTAAATCACCTTTCTTTCCCATTCTGACATTCAGTTTGGAGTTCAGGAGATTGTCTTGACCAGGACCACACCCCTAAATGCATTGAAGCAACTGCCATGTGATTGGTTGATTAGATAATTGCATTAATGAGAAATTGAACAGGTGTTCCTAATAATCCTTTAGGTGAGTGTATATATATATATATATATATATATATATATATATATATATATATATATATATATATATATATATATATTAGTGTCAAATGTTTTGTGCTAACAGATACAGTAATTAACCAGGGATACTAAATGCTTATTTATTTCTTAATTTAGTTATTTAAATGCATTTTAATGCCCCTCTCTTAAAAAAAGTTCATTCCATACACTGAATGTGTCTAACCAGTAGGATATTCTGCTAAGATCTTATAGTCTCGTCCTTGACGGGCATCATTAAAATGTTTTTAAGCTCATGTGAAATGTGCTGGGTAACGGTGAGAATGCAATGCTGCATTTCAGCGCTGTTTGAATTCAAGAGCCGTAACTGGGATCAGTCAGTAACTGAGTGTTAATTAGTCTCGCTCAAGGCCACTTGTTGAGGGAAAGACATTCGTCAATAAATATTCAGTATAAGCTGATTTATGGTTTTAAATATTGACATACACAGAAACCAACAGAAATAAATGGCCACTCCCAAAAAAAAAAAAAAAAAAAAAAAAAAAAAAAAATCATCAAGCAAACTGGGCTTTATAATTGATTTTAAAGAATTTTTTAAACATTTAATTCTAAAAAAAAATTTTGTATCATTATAATTATCATATTAGAATTTTCACTATTAAATATATTAGTCAGTAAAAATGACAATAATAATAATAATATTTATAGATGAGTTTTTAGTAATAGTTTATAATTTATGATTATTTATGATATAACCTATTACTATTAATTATCTGTTGCACAATTATTAATAAATGGTAAAATGACTACTCTATTATAAAAACAGTTAATTATTACAGTAATAATTTAAAACAAATATTTAATTATAAATATTTTTTATTATTATTATATCATAATTTTAACTATTTACTCAATTTATCAGTAATGATAACAACAACAACAGCAACAGTAATAAAAACAACAACACTATAATTATTATTATTATTTATAACTATTACTACTAATTATTTGTATCTTTAATTAAGTTGCACAATTAATTTATGCAGAAATGTTTAAACTGCTACAAAATAAGTTTAAAATGTCAAATTTAAAGTAAAAAAACAACGGAGTTGTCTTTTGTCTATGTCAAAAGTTTATTTAAATTTTTTTTTTTTTGTGATTATATGATTAACAGTTCTTACATGTAAATTAGGAATGATAATTGCCACAGGCACACACACACACACACACACACACACACACACACACACACACACACACACACACTATAAATAACTGTTCATTAATTACAAAACAGTCCCATTAATTCCTTAACTGCAGAAAAGTCTGCAAAGTCAAATGTCAATTGATAGAATATCATTAAGGCATTACTTTGTAGAGGGACTAGTTGCACAGTTAACTAGCGTCCTTCATGTGGCTGTACTGTCATTCTAAATGTGCATTTTATGTGCTGGTGAGCTTCCTGTGTCAGTGTCAAGATACAGCCACCTATGCTGCAAAACTAATTAGGTACGGCAACACATGACGGCCTCTGTAAGGAAGATAAGCCCCTTAATTAAGTGAACTTGGCCTAGCTACTAAATCATCTAAAAAAGCTGTTAAACAGAGCAGCTGCTTTGCCTTCAATTGTTGCAAACTTTGTTTTATCCACTCCACTTGCTTTTTCTCGGAAGAATTTTTTTCCCCCTGCTTAATAAAATCATGTCTTAGTTTAATTAGTGTAAAAATATCTTACACTTCTGGTCTCAGTTGTGATATTTACTCTTGAAAATGAAAAGAAAGCATCCGAAGTGGTTATTTTTCAGCATACTTGAGATTTTTGGAGATTAAAATTAATTACATTTAGGGTGAGATGAAGTGTCATTTTTTAATTTTGCTGCTTTTTGGAATTTCTTCAACTTTATAATATCACAATATCATATTACTGTAATATAATACTGAATTATTAATTAATTACATTACATTTTTGATTTTAGATTTTACCATTATATTTCTGTCATAATTCACATACCTTCATGCAACATTTCAGACCATCCATTAAAGGTGATCATTTGAACCTGGTATAGCTTTACTTTGGTGGAAAACAAAAGGAAGACATTTTGATGAGGGTTTTGTTGTTCATCTTTGTCAACACTTGTGGAACCCACAAACATGAGGTACACATGTTTTTCTTTCTGTAGCTGCTGCTCAACATCTGCAAGCTATAATAATTAGCTTCATCTCATTAGAAACATGATTACATTTGCATACAAAAGATCTGTGTATACACAGGCTCTGTCAACATGATGGTATAAGTGTAACACTAGAGGTTTTCACATCCTCATATTAACTCGCTGTCTGCATTAATATTACAGATCTGTCCCAGGCTTGATAATGTTCAGGGACTTTATCGTTTCTCTAGGAGTGAAACTCAGGAAAATCAAAAATCCTCCCAGAATCAGCTGTTGGTAAAAGAGGCAACAGGTGTTCTCATTCAATTCAACATGGAAATTGATCCTTGAGTTTTTACTAAGAGCTCTCCATGCTGAAGATCTCATTAATTTATACATTTATCGTCGGATATTTATTCTGTCATGAATATTCATGAAACCAAACTAATTAAACTGTTTTCGTCAAGTGCTATTTCAATACAGTGGCACAAATTATTTTTTTTCTTTTGAACAGATTATCAGTGATAGTAGTAGAACTGTTATTATTAGTAGTATTATTATGTCCTGTCTTTTAGGAATAACTTGTTGGGAACTTATTATTCCTTCATCGAAGCAAAACCAGGAGACTTGAGATGGATCTTAAGAGCAGAAGAGATTTATTCTTCCAAGTCTGTAGTCTGTAGTTCATCATCATCAAGACTAACTCAAGACAGTGGCCTTGCAAATTTATAGACATTTAGGGGGAGGGATTTACATTGAGGTTGAACAATGCATGCAAATTAAGTATACAGGTTAAGGAACCCGCCCCAGACTCCAGCGTGTTACCAGTCTCAATCCAATCAGCATAACCATTCAAACGCATATGTGCTAATCCAATCAGCCCAACGATTCAACGTCTGGGCTGTGGCTCTGAGTGAAACTGGGACTCCAAGAGCCATTAAAGACAATAAGGAGAAAACAGGAATTGCAACTTTTCTGAGCAGAATCATTATCTTAACTTTAAACGTTAAGTACAATATTCTTTACTGTGATGTTATGTATGGAAGCATATTTGAAATAGATTTAAAATTTGTAACCCTTCAGGGCTCACATGAAAAGGGGCAAAACCACAGGTAATGAATCTGGTAATGAGTTCCTCGGCCGAACTCAACTACCGCATATGTGCTTAATGATGGAGAAAAGGTGGTCCAAGGTTCACCAATCATGGGAAACTTTAATTGGGCCTAAAAAGTGCACATTGTCACCTCAGAGAGGGGAAAGGAGCTGACATGCAAGCACTACACCCTACCAGTCGTCTAAGTTCAGTTGTTGGTATCTAGAACTTGGAACGAAACTGGTTCCATGGTGAACGTGATTTCACCAAGTACCACATGTTCCTGGATCAACATCTTTGTTGATCCTGGAACAACTTTCCAATCAACCAATCAGATTTGAGGGACAAGTTTACAGTTTAAGTCAAGTTTAGGCTTACAACCAGGGTGAGGTGCTTCAGCATCAGTGTTATTCACCTATCATTTCCCTCTGATTTTAGGGAAAAGTTATGGGTAGGGTTAGGTTTAGGGGTAGGGATAGGGTAAGGACTAAATGTTGGGACAGGAATGTTATTCCAGGATCAACAAAATATGCTGATCCAGGAACATGTCTTACTTGGCAAAATCACGGTGACCTGGTTCCATATGGAGATTGTAAAATCTTGCAAAGGTGTTTGGTGTAGCCCAGAAATGTCTACTAATGAAGCACCGTTCGCTAAAGCTGAGTGAGCCCTCACTCCCAAAGGGCACAGTAAACCCTGAGCCTGGTAGGAGAATGGCTCCCACAATCCAGTGGGCCACTCTTGGCTTGGATCCTTCTGCTGACCTCCAAAGCAGACAAAGAGCTGGTCTGATCTTCTAAAGCTTGATCCTTAAAAAGGGTAGGTCTCCCACCCTCTTGACAGAGGTGAGCGGAGTCAGGAGGGCCATCTTCAGAGAGAGCACTAAGATCAACTGACTGTAAAGGCTCGAATAGATCTCTCTGAAGGGCCTGTAAGACCACCGAGATATCCCATGAGGGGATGAGGTGCGGTCTCAAAGGATTTAACCAGAGCCTGCGGCATGAACTTCGTAGCCCGGCGGGCATAGTAAGTCGCCATGCGCAGTTCGTGCATCTTCTCTGGGTCGGGACCACCCTCAGCAGATCTCTCAGCGCCTTGGCCTGGTGGACCACCAAGAATGAGGTAAACTTACACAGCCTGGACAGGATTCTCTGAGAAATTCCACGAGGTGGAATGGACTGCAATCGCTCGAACGAGAAATTAAGCTCACCCTGGGGTGAGCCACCAAACTCATCCAGGAACTCAACTGGAAGACACGTGTGAGTGGAGGAATGGGAGGCATGTTAGAAATATGCATAATCCGCCATGTAATGCTATTTTAGAGGAATTTGCTTTTTTAAAGGAAATTTCCTTTTTTGAGATCACCGTTGAAGGACCCCGGGGAACTCTTTGCAGTTATCTGTGCTGATGAAGGAGAGAGACCGCTGACGTGAGCTGGATGGTCAATAGATGTGAATGTAGTAGAGACTTCACTGTAGTAGAGACACTGCATTCGGCTCTGTAGAACAAAGCTGAATGAGTGAAACACGCTGACTCTCTTTTATACCTGGGTGTCTTTTACAGGGTTCCCACGGGTCCTTGAAATCCTTGAAAGTTTGTGAATCTGAAAAAATTTAAATCAAGGCCCCGATAAGTTTCTGAAAATAAACAGTCATAGATACAGGTCCTTGAAAGTGCTTGCATTTATTTTGTGCAAGAAGTTTTCTGGAAAAAAAATCCTTATTATTCCCTCCGGTCCACTAATGTGTTATTTCGCCAACACTTCGAGGCCTATGCATATTAGTTTTATGCAAAACAGAAATATGACTAATAGAATATTAGATCTCTGTCATATGGCAAAAAAAAAAAAAAAGAAAGAAAAAAAAGAAAAGCATAGTTGTGTTTGACACAAGAAAACTGTAACAATGTGTCTTACAAGGTAACACGATGTAGCCTTGCTCTCACTTGAAATGTGTCCCCACATTAAGTCCTTGAATTTTAGGGTATTGGACCTGGAAAGTCCGTGAAAGGTCCTTGCTGGAAAGTCCTTGAAAGGTCCTTGAATTTGAAGTTAACCAAGGTTTGGGAACCCTGCTTTCATAATGAGTGGCCAGACATGCAAATTTCACCTGCCAAATCCAATGGCCTTTTCTGAATGTGTCAGAGGTGTCTGTATTTCGACACAACTTTGAAAGTGACTGACAGAAAGGGAACCATGAAAATATCTCGAGCTTGTTTTAACCACAGACCTTATTTTAGGCATTTAACCAAAAATCCATTAAAAAATCCATTGAATTTGGGATGATGGAGCTGGAAGTTCAAAAATGCTAACTCATTTTCGGGGTTTAGGACTCCTGTAGCACTATTCTCATCTCAAAGACAATTGCTCAACTAGCACATATTTTTCACATAAGAAAATTTTGATCTTTAACTACAACAGATGGAGGCAAAACTAAAACAAGGTTATGTCTAAGACATAATTTTACTGTCCATTGATTTTCTTTTATTATTTGGTTTGAAGCCATCTGCTGAAATATAATGTTATTTGTCTCTCCAAAGAATTCCACCAAACTAAACAGCTGAGATCTGCCAATGCAAATGCGAAGCAACATTATCTTCATCCTGTTTCATGCCCAATTATCCATGTTTGCAATTGAAAGGGAAACTATTTGTTCGTCATCACACCTTTTGTTAGAACAGGCATTTGTGTGGATTCACATTAGCTGGAGTTCATTGCTCACAGCCCTTCCAAGGCTCTCTGCTGGGCTCAGATCTGTTTTGTTTGCAATGTGTCTGTGGTTGGCTGCCTTCTCCACTCCCTGTAGGAAGCCAGTGAAGCGCTGGGTTTTTGACGGTCATTATACATCACTGTCAGGTAGTTCCGGGATAGGGCCAAAGGAGTATTTTGTTCCAGTGATCAGAAAGATTCAGCACTGGAGTTCAGTGCTAATGTGACAGCTTTCACGAGTCATTTCCTGCCTTCCTTCAAGTGTGGAGCCATACAGTGACCTGAAAGTCACTTAAAGGGAGAGTTCACAGAAAAATGAAAATTCTGTTTCACTGTTTCACATCATTTACTCACTTGTGTTTTTTTTTTGTTTTTTTTTTTTGGTTCACAATGCAAGTCAATAGGATTTTCAGTTGTATGAGCAAAAATAATACAAATAAGAAACATACAGGTTTGGAACAGCATGACGGTGAGAAAATAATAACATTTTATTTTGTGGGTGAACTATTGTCACAGTTGTGTCCTGTTTAGTTTGTTTTCATTGGTCTTGTCTGCCTATCTTCATGTCACGTGTCATTATCAGTTCATCTGTTTCACCTGGGTTTAGTTAATCATCGTCATCATCATCATCTGTGTTCTGTTAATCAGTGTTCATCTGTGTTAGTATTTAAGTTCCTTCAGTCAGTCTTGGTCAGTTCTTCATTGTATTTTGTGTGTGTGAGAACCTTCTATCCGTTCTGTACCAGTTTAAGTTTTATTATTGTAAGTAAACGTTTTGCATTGGAACTTTTGACTCCTCATCTTCTTCTGCCTGCACCGCACCCTGACAGAAGAACGGACTGCCCAAAATGGACGATAGGGCAAGAATAATCGTCCTGGCTCAGGAGAGCGCTAACCTTTTTTATCAGGGCAACTTTTCACCACCATTTTGACCTCCCAGACACCACAGGACTGGACTGGAAAGAGACCGTCAATAGGTGTCTGGAGAGCGTTGTGCCCCGATCCAGAACACTGCCGGACCAGCCTGTTCTTAATGTCATGCCCGCCATGCCTGAGCCCTCGTCTTCAGCCAAGTTGGCCGCCGCCTCACCAGCCAAGAAGGCCGAACCCGAATCTTCTGTCCCTGAACCTGAGTCTTCTGTCCGTGAGTCTGTCTCTGTCTCCACCGTGCCCTTCTGTGTCCCCGCCTGCACCTCAGTTGCCAGATCTGGCGGCCCAGCCATGTCCTGCTGGATCATCGGCGTTGTCTGGACTCATCGGCTCTCCGGCTCCACCCTGGTCTCCTCTCCCACCTGCTCTACCCCCATCAGTCGGCCCCCTGGAGTTGTCAGCCCTGCCTCCTCCATGGCTCCTCCCTCTGTCGTCTCCGCCCTGGCCACCTGCACAGCCTTCTCTGACCTGGCTGCCTTTTCTAAACAGGGCAAATTAGCCTGAAAAGTGGCGATGGGAGTGTAAAGTTCTGCTTGTGATTTACTGACAACACGTAAATTAAAGAGCCCAGACATAGCTAGATGATTTCCATAATGACCAACACAGTCTACCAAGAGCAATGCAAATTTGTGTCTGGTTTAAAGGTGCATTGTGTAATATTTAGGAGGATCTGTTGACAGAAATGCAATATCATATACATAACTATGTTTTCAGTGCTGTATAAAGACCTTACTTAATGTACCGTTATGTTTGTATTACCTTAGAATGAGCCATTTCTGTCTACATATGCCGCGGGTCCCCTTATATTGAAATGTCCCGACATGTTTCTACAGTGGCCCTAAATAGAAAAACGTGTTTTGACACATGATGTTTCATTAACAAAGTTCGGGAGGAGCACGTTCAAATAATCAATCAATCAACTCATCAAACAATTACCCTATCAGCATGAGAGGAAGCATATATATTCACTCTGTCAACTCGCCTAACTTCCTTGACAGTTTTCAGCATCCCTCCACCACCCCGACTCCTCACTCTTGGCTTGTTCTTTTACAGCCAGGAATACGGGGGGAGTACTCTGGGTTCGGGCCGAATACCGAGTCCGGAGCCCTCTCCTCGGACAGCACGCCAAATACGCATTTATTCTATCTGACTTATTTGTAAGTGTGAACTCGTGAATAAGTTGTTCTTCATGCAAAGAAGCTAGCTAAAGTTAGCGAATAAAACACTGACACAATGATGAACAAGTAACAATAATATTTGCAATAACATATCGTTTTACTAAATAATTAAGTTAACCTAATTTCCTCTTATCTTTGTAAAGAAACCATTGCTTAACTGGCTACTCTCAGACTGCTGTCTCAGACGACGACAACTTTTCCTGTCGGCCACCGTAACTTCTACTGGTTGCAATTCGCAACCTCACCACTAGATGCTGCTAAAAATTTACACAGTGCACCTTTAAGACATGATAATGGCGCAAATACCAGTAAATTGATGAGCGTAAACCACCTTGCATGATTCATTTTAATACTCTCCTCTTATAAATTTTGCATCTAAAAGGGAAATTCCTAGGAATGCATATGCAATAAAGTCAGTCTCAAAAATAACTGTCCACGCCTTTTCAGTGCTAATTTTTCACTGCATGTCTGTAGTAAATCCTGACAGTAGTATTTTAACGGCAAAAGAGGGTTTGTGCTGACTCAAGCTGTTAGTAAATCTTGCCCACTAAGTGTGGTCTCACCATTTCCCTCTATGAAGATGGATATTACTTGACACAATAGAACATGTGATCAGCAAAGGATTCAACAACAATTTGAACTAAAAATGTCCAGAATGTCAATTGTTGAAACTTATCCTCATTCACCTCAAAGACACAGAGAATTCCCTATGAGACCGTTTTTTTTTATCACGAAAAATGTCATTTTAAACTTTGTGCCTATAAATTGTCATATAGGCTGATTGATTGAATTCTTGATGCCTTGGTTTAAAGGAGTGTGCAGTGCATTGCTTCCATGCTGTTAGTGAGCAACTGGAAGAATCACTTTTAACTCGATGAAGATCCATTTCAATTTCCAGAGATATAGATGTGGGAGTTTCCCTCTACTGTAGCTTTTAAATCTAATGTGCACTTGCTCACATTCACATCATGCTATGCTTGGCGTCAATGAACGTCAAATTTCCAACATAGGCTCATTGGAAAAACATGCCTCTGCCTATATTTTGCAAAAACATTCCTATTCCCTGCAGTTTCCAGCTGAAATAATCACTAGTGGCAGTAATACACCAACTTCTGTTTTATTTTATTTATTCTTTTATTCTTTTAAATACAAATTATGAATACAGGGGCAGATTATCAATTACTTAAGACTTATTTATGTGCTGTTCTTTGCACAATACTATGTTACACACTTTTACCATAGTGCATGATTTGTAAACTAACACATTTTTGATGTTTGCATCACAAAACCAGCTCCATATATGGCTTTTCTGACATAGTAAACTTGCTTGATAGTTCACCTGGTACAGTATTGCATTTGCAATGCAGCTCAGGTACAAGTCCAAGGAAACAACATTTTTAAACACGATAAAGCAATAAGCTTTAATTTCCGAACTGCTACAACACGTACAACAATCAACATAATACAACAATGCCAGATTCACGTTCATCTGTTTAAAATTTGTATGCATTTTAGGCACTTTGAAAATGGTGCAAAATGTAAAAGAAGAGACAAAATATAATTTTGCAGAAATGTCGTCACCTGCACGTTTTCCCAATGAGCCTAGATTGCAAATGTCATTGGTTCCTGAATGTCTTGTGACTTATTGTCATAGACATCAAGGCTGGGGCAACAAGTTTTCAAGCCACAGGTTTGAGTGTGCACAAACTTGAAGAAGATTTAAGAGCTTTTCTGTAAATAATGACTTAAATTAGGGTCTTTTTTCATAGTAAGCTATCGGATGGTTTCAGAAGACTTGGAATCTTGAAAAACGTAACATCACAACTTATGTGGACTACTTTTATCATACTTTTATGGTGCTTGTCATCATTTTTAGAGCTCGACAGCCTCAGTTCTCATTCACGTCCATTTCAGTGAAAAGAGCAGCGTAAACATTCTGCTAAATGTCTCCTTTAGTGTTCCAAGGAAAATGAATAGTACAGGTTTGGGATTAACTGTGGGTAAGTAAATTCTGACATAATTCTCATTTTGGGGCGAACTAACTTAAAACCAGTGTTCGTCTTTTTTCTGACTTCAGGAATTGGTTGATTTGTTGAAAGCAAATTTATTGCAAATGGAAGTGAAAGTATTTTCTTATTTGTTTGTTACTTTGATTTATTACTCTTGTAATTCATGTCCTGTGAGTTTCTCTTCCACCAGTCATTTGTTGCCTAGAGCGATTGTGGCTGCACAGAGGTGTTGCCGCTGTTTTATTTTTCCCAATGATTGCCAAGGGCCTCGTCTCTGTTCTCGGGACCCCTATCCCCACAGGATCCATACAGGCTTGTAGTCTAAAAGACACTTTGTGATGTTCAAATACCCAGAATTACTGCCATGAAGCCGCACTTTATATCTTTCTTGTGATATAGTGTCGAAGGAAGGTGCAGGTTTCTTTAATGAATGGGTCAATGACAATGAATGTCTGAAAACTTGCCACATGCATTTTAAACTATATTTTCTGGACATTCAATGCCATTGACCCGTATCACAATTCGATATGTACCGTTCTCAGGGCTGCTAGACTGCAGATTGTTGGCTCGCATCTCTCCATCTCTGGCACTCACGATTGCTGGCCAGACTCGCTTGACCTTGCAAAAGGTGGCAGCACCTTGGAGACCCCAGCTGTCAACGTTGGCTCCTGCAGACCCTGCATTGTCCAGGCCTCCATGCCCTTTAAAATGAAACCTTGAGAGGAAAGGGCCTTGCTGTGAGCGCTCAGCAGAAAATGAGGCCCAGTTATCACCCTGCACTGACATAAGGGCGCTTATGGCCTTTTTATGGTCGATGGATCCAGTTTAAAGATAAAATCACTGCAGTCCCGGAAAAAAATCCTCGGTTCAGTCTTTTATATTAACTCAGTCATGTTCAGTGAGTTCAGAGAATATGCTACTATTACTACTTCCAAAGTTTCAGTCTATTCTTCTGCAAACTTTCAGACACAAATAATCTGCCGGGTTTTGAGAAATGGCTTGTTATTTACTTTAATAACCACAGCTTTGCACAGAAAGCTCAGGCACTGCTCACCATGAGTTTTGCCTCTGGGCGGCTTGTGAAGAACTCCAGAGGAAATCTTTTATTATTTCTAAGTAAGAGTCAGTTTGTGCCTCGACTTCAAACTAAACAAAACATTGTTTTGGTGGCCCTGCACAATATGTTTGGAATTTTAAGCATATATATATATATATATATGTATGTATGTATGTATGTATGTGTGTATGTTTGTGTGTATGTGTATGTGTATATGTATATATATGTATATATGTATATGTATATGTATATGTATATGTATATGTATATATATAACTAACAGTTCTGTGAGAGCCGGAATTCTTACTGGTTGGTAGGTGATAAAATACTTATGTCATGCAATAAAATGCAAATTATTTAAAAATCATACAATGTGATTTCCTGGATTTTTGTTTTAGATTCCGTCTCTCACAGTTGAAGTGTACCTATGATAATAATTACAGACCTCTACATGCTTTGTAAGTAGGAAAACCTGCAAAATCAGCAGTGTATCAACTACTTGTTCTCCCCACTGTAGCCTATACTCTGAATATGACATTGTCCACTCTAGAATACTGTTGATGTTAAGCTTAATAGCTTAGCTAACATAGATAGCTAACTGTGGTTAGCAAACTGTTGCTAGCTAACGTTAGATAGATGTAATGAGCACCAAATACCTATAAATATGACTTAAATGACTTATGATAAATAAGTATACTACAGAAAGACACTACAGATATGATAGTAATATGTAATAATACATACCCCACACAGAAAGATCACCTCAAACAGAAAGATCACCTCAGTTTTCTTGAGCTGTAGTATTGTTTACCTCAGATCTCCATGGCGACCATTGAGCACTGTTAACCACTTTATCCAACAAAAACAGATGTGCGGTGGCACCCCTAAATCATCATGTACTGGAAAAATATTTTGCATGTGTTGTTTCTACATATATTCAGTGTTTGGAATAACGCCGTTTAAAAGAACGGCGTTAGATAACGACGTTATTTTTTCAGTAACGGGGTAATCTAACTAATTACTTTTCCCGTCATTACAACGCCGTTTATATTACTGGACTTTAAATGCGGTGCGTTACTATGCATTGATTGAATAAACTGTTTAAAACGAACGCACCCCTGGCTCGCACAGCTAGTGAGGAGGTGGGTTAATAACGAGGTAAGCGATTATGATTGGCTAAGGCAGAGTCATGTGTTTCATGGTAGCCAATCAGAGCCAGTGTTTTACACACATGCCAGCACACGCGCCACACACACACACACACACACACACCAGACCAGCTAAACAGAGATTCGATGAAGCACCAGAGATGGTGAGTCAGGAGGAGCAATCCGATGAAAAGTTGGCATTTTCAAGGTGGAGATATAAGCACTACTTCAAATTCATTGAGGTCAAAGGCAAGAACTAGGGGTGGAACGGTACATGCATTCGTATTGAACCGAAAGAGAGAGAGAGAGAGAGAGAGAGAGAGAGAGAGAGAGAGATAGAGAGAGAGAGAGAGAGAGAGAGAGAGAGAGAGAGAGAGAGAGAGAGCGAGAGAGGCGCGGGCGTGATCGAAAAGTTGCAAAGTGTTTAGGCTACGTGTGTGTGTGTGTGTGTGTGTGTGTGTGTGAGAGAGAGAGAGAGAGAGAGAGAGAGAGAGAGAGAGAGAGAGAGAGAGAGAGAAAGAGAGGCGCGGGCGCGATCGAAAAGTTGCAAAGTGTTTAGGCTACGTGTGTGTGTGTGTGTGTGTGTGTGTGAGAGAGAGAGAGAGAGAGAGAGAGAGAGAGAGAGAGAGAGAGAGAGAGAGAGAGAGAGAGAGAGAGAGAGAGAGAGAGAAAGAGAGGCGCGGGCACGATCAAAGTCGCAAAGTGTTTACATTTGTGTGTGTGTGTGTGTGTGTGTGTGTGTGTGTGTGTGTGTGTGAGAGAGAGAGAGAGGCGCGGACGTGATCGAACAGTGGAAACATAAAACATAATCCGTAATTTTGTTTATACAGGACATTCAAACTGCAAAGTGTTTAGTTACTGCTAATTAAAATTTTAAGGAAAACAAATATATTAATCTGAAATTTAGCAAATTAATTTTCAATTCATTCAGGTACAATTACCAAACATATCTCAAGGTCTTTTTGTCTTTTTATTAATTTAATTAATAAACTAATTATATAAAACATATATAATGTTATATAATGTGCACAGTCAGTGAACTATAAATAAACTGGTTCAATGCATTTACTTTATTAATAAAACTTTTAATAAAAAGTTGAGAGAGGTTGATTTAATTTGCTAGAGTTAAATGCACTTTATCTGGTGTAACTGTTTACTTTTCTTACAAAGATAATGCTTGAAGTGCAGGATAAACCTCTTGCTGTCTGTCGACGTGCAATAAATATCGAAAGTTATGTACAAACACCTGTCTGTTCTACTCATTTCAACTGACTTGTGAAAACTGCTCAAAAAAAATCCAAATTCTTTGACATATAGCAACTTTTTTTTTTTAACAGTAACGCAAATAGTTACTTTCCCTGGTAACGAGTTACTTTTATTATAGAGTAATTCAGTTACTAACTCAGTTACTTTTTGGAACAAGTAGTGAGTAACTATAACTAATTACTTTTTTAAAGTAACGTTCCCAACACTGCATTGCATATATTGGAACACTTTTAGCACCCAGCCATATCAAAATTCAAGAATTGTGTTTTTTGATGCACCCTAATATATATATATATATATATATATATATATATATATATATATATATATATATATATACAGTATATGAAAAAAAAAATATCTGGAATGAATCTGCAATATGGAAGAAGCCAGCGAAGCAGCTGAAGAGTTCTTTGAGGTTGTGTAGAGCAGAAATGAAAGATCTAATGCACACAGGTGAATGCATCAATGCGTTATTCTAATGCAGAGATTGATCAGTTGGCTGATCAGTGTTGCAGACTAACAAGCACGTCAGCCGCTGGAAAATATTGCCGTTTCAGTCGTGAATGACTCTTTCCAGTGAACCAATCATTCTCGTTTTTGTCCATCGTACTTGTAAGAAATATATAGATGTTCATTCTCAAAATGTTACTACTTTTGGTTACACTTTATTTTAAGGTGTCATTGTTACAGTGTAATTATATATTTAAGTTCTTGGTAAAAATAATTAACAACATGTACTTACTATTGGGTTAGGGTAGGATTAGAGCTTGGTTTAGGCTTAATTGCATGTAATTATGCATAATTTACTGTTATTACTATGGTAAGTACATGTAACACATGTAACAAGGACAATGTAAAAAAAGTGTTACCCTACTTTTATTAAATTTTAATACTTTTATGTTGTTTAGAAATTAAATGCCTCATAAAGCCGCCATCTCTCAGATTTTCCTCTTCAGACCCACAACCTAGCTATTTGGGAGCTGGGTTTTGAAAATAAAAACGGTCGAAAACACACTTCCTCTGCATCTCTGTGTTTGCAACGCTAGTTTCATGTTTCAAGTTATCAGATTTTGATTAAAGAGTGGCAGTATAGCGTGCTGTAAGATCGTAAATATGATCAGTTTTTGTTTCATGTTAAGTTCAAAGCATATGACATGCCTTTACAGACTGACTATAGAAAGAATAAACATGATTCGAGAATCCCCAGCGCTATTCATTTGAGAAGTGCATTATTTTACTATAAATGTTTTTCGTATTACATTATACTTTCCTGTTGAAGCGACTGACTTTGAATTAGCAGCATTGCAGAGTTTGTTCATAATTGCCTACTTCATTATTGTAGAACAAAGGTGAAAAACAGAGGTTTCCATCCTTGTTATTGTCTCGGTTTCCTTTTTTTTTTCTCAACCACTGCGTCATTGAGCCAGTGCAGTGCCAGTACATTTCTCAGCACACGCCTCATTAGATCCACTTAGAGCAAACGCGAGCGGATTTCTCTCTCAGACCACTTATTTATCCCTGACGCATGGCTGAATCTCATCCTCAGGCCTGAGCAATGAAAGCCTGCTCTCTTTAGAGTGAAGAATGCAGCATGCAAAAGGAAACTCATGGAGGTGATGGTTTAGTCTTGCTCAGATGTTGTCATATCTCAGGAGACCCGATTATCAGTGTGGCCTCTGAGATTTCTTAGAAGGTGGCAAAATAGACAGAAATAAGACAAATGTTGTGTGTAAAATGAATATGTATAGTGTAGCTCAGGTAATTTGGAGGAATTTTGAAGAGTTTATATTCAGATAGGTGACTTTCAACTGAAAACAGTTCTACCAGAAAGACTCGGGAGAATAAACACTGTGACAATTATACATTTATTAACAGCCCAGCAAGCAATACAGTTCTTTGGCGTAGGCCCCATCCGTAGCTCGCAATCTGAGGGTCCGGACTCTGCATATCCTGCCTGAAGATGAAGGCAGAGGCGCAGCCGACCCCCTGTGAGGTATGGGAAGGGACCATCCTGGTGGTGGTTTGTGGTGGGGAGGATGGAGGGAAGGATCCGTCTTGGAGGTGGTGGGGAGGATGGAGCGAATGGAAGCGTCAGCATCTGCGAACTCAAACGTGTGTAAGTACCAATCTTTTATACCACGAGTATTAGAATGTGATTGGATAGATGAGAAGGTAACGTGACGTAACAATTGAGTCTTCCCGCCAGAACTTATGCTAAAGCTTTCATATCTGAGCACCATTTAAGACATTGTTGAGACACGTGAAATAATGGGCTGTCAGGGAGAGCAAATCGAGATGCTATCAAGTTATTTTCTATTGATACAGGTGATGTTCACGGGAATTTCAAACTCTTAATGTTTTAAAACCTAGTTTTTGGTAATCTTAAAGGGGCTATATGCAACTTTTTCCCCAAAATAAACGTAACAATAGCCTTTTTATTTGACCATGTATGACTCAAACATCTCCTGATGAGCATACTGACACCTTGTCAGCTCACAGTGGGTGCACCTATAAGCCTGTATCCTATTTTTCCTATTTTCTGTCGGGTCGGATTTTTCGCGCGCTGTCTCCGGATGTGACGTCAAGCGCGTTCATGTTAAACGTTTCAGATCACTCTGCCACCACCGCTAGTCAGCAAACAAACTTAGTTTCTCAAACAATATATGTATTTGACTGTTCTTACCTCTGTAAACATAATGTTGACTTCTTTGCAGCGGATGACTTGTGAAGTGTGCACGTACGAGAGCGAGCAGAAAGGAAGAGCAGTTCCGTTCCGACTGACACCTGTGGCCAAAATTTCCCAAAATTTCTGAAGTTTAAATTTCAGAAAAAAGCATATAGCCCCTTTAAGGGGCTATCAGTTTAGCATGGCAATTCAGTTAATTTATTTATTATTTTTATTAAACAGTTGTATTAAATAATTAAAGAATTATTTAATACTTTTTTATATTAAATAATATTTTAAAATTACTACTCAATAACTGAATTGCTTAATTATAAAGAATTATACAAAATTATGCCTTCAACCTTTGTCATCTTCAATTTTAACGTATTTTATTAATTTTATTTGATTATTTTAATACATTTAAATTAATTAAACTGAATTTTATTTTATTGACATTTATTAAATAATATAATTAAATTATTTTAATTAAAATCAATTCATTGTTTTAGTAATTCATTTTATTTATAATATTTATAATATTTATTTCATTCATATAATTTAATTTAATTTTTATTTTTAATAGTAATTTATTTTAATATTTTATTTATAAATAATTACAGAAAAAATGAATGGAATTAATCATGGATTCATTCTCACATTCAGGCAAGGATGAGCAGAAGGGATTCACAGCAGTCTTTTAATCAAACGAAACAAAACATGAAATCACAAGAGTAACCAAAGGCGGCGTAACAGCTTGTAAAAACTAAGACAAAGCAATTCTGGATGAAGAACAGAACCATACTCAGGACTGGGAATTATGGGAAACATGTGCGTAACATAATCAGCAACTAAGGAAACTAACTAGTAAATGCAGATGGGCGGGCAGGCAGGAGCTCAGACTCTGGGACGAAGAGGGCCTCCGTATTCAGCTCCAGCACTTTCTTTGAAGCGGGCTCAATGTCCCAGTCTGCGGTGGGCTGAGGCTCTTTATTCATGGTGGGCATGGCTGAAGTCTGGCTGGCCTCTGGGTCTGAAGTGGGGCTGGTGTTGTCCTCTTCCTCAATGTAGATGGTAAAAGAGGATCCACACTGGACCAGCGCCTACTCTACCTTCTGTGCGAAAGTCCCTCAAGGACCGTTGTTGGGTATGAATGCCTTAGTTCGCTCATTCAGACTAGTCTGTAAAATACAAATAGGGAGCAATCCAGGAAATGTGTAAGCCGCGACAGCTTGACTGCTGGCAAATCCATGTGTTTTTTGGGTCCGTTGGGTCCATTCCGTTTTCTTCTCTGTTCATTGTCGGTTGTTGTCCGTGTATAGCACGCTGTCTCGCATGTTGGCTTGACATTTTGAGTTTGTCATAAATCTTATGTTATTTCATGATAATTTTATGATCATCTTTGTCTTCTGTGGATTTGAGCGCTACAGACCAACCCTTCTGGATCGGGGAAAACTATCACCATCCCATTGGCATCCCAGCCACCATTGAACTGAACTGTAGGGATGCCGCCATTAGGTGTCTGGAGAGTGTCTTGACCCCGTCCAGAGACCAGCCAGACCCAGAGCCCGAATCACCACCATCAGCCACAGAGAATTCATGTGTCCCGAGGAGAAGAGGACAGAGCTGACCCACGCCCTGGAAGTGGAGCTCCATCGTGAGTCTGACCAGGGGTGTGAGCACACGACATCAGCGGACAAGGGAGTAGTGAGTACGGAAAGTGAGGCCTGTCTGATGGACTTCAATAAGGAAGTGTTGACTCCCACCCTATCCCACCCGGTACCTTCATCATCGCTGTTTCTGGACAGCACTAATGACTGTATGAACTTTGATTTCTTCATTTCATCGATCTGCACGGACTGTGTTATGCTTACCGTTGTTCTGTCAAGTTTTGTGGCACCGCAAAGCTCAGCCAGTCCTCCAGCCCCTCTGCTGCCGGAAGTCTACAGCCCTGCGACGTCTCCGGGGATTCCCTGCCGTGACGTCGAGCCGAAGTTCTTGCATCCACCTGCAGCGCCCATGCGAGAGGATCCTATGGATCCACCTCCAGCCTCTGTTCTCTTTGCTCCATCTTGGCCTGTCGACCTGTCGGCTACGCCTTGGCTCCTCCCACCTTCGGCTCCACCGGAGACTCTCGGCCTTGCGACTCCACCGTGTTCCCTTGTCCTGCCAGCTCCCCCTTGGTCAGTCGTCACTCTACTTCCGTCACGGACTGACGGGCCGTCCTCTTCGCTCCATCCCTCCTTCGTCTCCGTGGGTCGTCCCCCATTTGTCATCAGCCTCTACACCATCTTGACTCCTCCCTCCCTCTACTCTGCCGTGGTCTGTCGGCACTGGGGAGCTCTGGGTCTGTGCCATCGACCTGTTCCTATCATCGCCGCCAGTTGATCGTCGTCATCCTCACATTACTCTTCTGTCACCACCCCTTCGCCAACTCCTTGTCCACCTCCTAAACCCCCTCCATCCCTCCCTCTGCCATCTTTTTGTTACGGTTGCGCCTTGCCGGAGGGGGGTGTACTTTCACAATTATGTTCAGTTTGTTTTAGTTCGTGGACTTTTAGTTTGTATTTCATTAGTTCCTGTTTTCCTTTGTTAATTTTCCCGCTCCTCCTTTGTTACCATTGTCACCATCATTATGAGTTTGTGTGATTAATTACCTTGTTTGTATCTGTACTTAAGTTCCGTTTTCTTTGTTCATGGTCAGTTAATTGTTCGTGTATAGCACACTGTCTCGCATGTTGGCTTGCCATTCTGAGTTATTATTTTATGATCATATTCGTCTTCTGTGGATTTGAGCGTTACACAGACAGGGCAAACCAAACTAAAACACAAAGAAACTGAACATAAACCTGATACATGTCATCTTTTAATTGAACTTAATTTATTTGTATTACTTTATTGTATACTGTTAACATCAAAATGAATTAAATTAAATTAATTAAAGTTAAATTAAAGCTAATTATAAAGATTTGCATAAAATGAATGCAATAAATGAGAAAGGGTTTTTTTCTGAGCAAATTTATATTATTTTATGTAATTTAATGTTTTATTCAATGTCAAATTTAATACATTCATTGGTGTAATTTCTTTTATTTTTATTAATTGGTATATCATTTAAACATTTTCATTAATTTGATTAGAATATTTAAATAATTGACAGCCCTAATAAACATTAAACTCGTCATCCAGACTCGGTTTGTACTCCACATGGAATCTAGTTAACAGATATTTTGATGCCAAAAGTGTGGCCGTGTGCGGTAATCTCTCTGAACTGCTGTTCATATCTCGTTCCTTCATTCATATTTTAGCATCTACTTCTTACAGTGTGATGTTCACCACGGCTGACTTTCAGAATCACAATCTCCCCTGTTCCATTCGGTTGCCATGGAGATCAGCAGTACTTTGATGTTTAAGTAATTCTGTTATATTTAATATAGATTAATGCTATTATAATCAGCCAAATTATACTTAGAATGGGGAACATTTTTAAACTGTATCACATGAAATACTCTGTAGGACTAAGGAAAGCATCCCAGATTTTACTATTTAATTTTAATGGTCTGATCACAGAAGTTGAAAAACTGCTTGCCAGAATTTGGAAGTAATTTAACACCAGGTTGAGTTTTGTTTAATGACCGTGCCAGATTTCAACAATTCCCTCTGTTTTTTAAACTTGTGGAAATATTAAAACCTTTTTGGTGTGTAGGATGTTAAAAAATAATCGATCACCTTGCGTTTATTCTGTGGAACACAAAGGGTGGCCAATCTTTTCTCTATAATGAAAGTGAATGGTCCTTCAAAAGCACCAAATTGACCAAAAAAAGCTTTTTTTTTTCTTTTTTTTTCTTTTTTTTAATCATTACCTAACTCTGCAAAGCCAAGAAACATAAATTTCAGTCTGAAAATGTTCTCCTCACTGCCAAGTAGTCTTGAGAATGGGCATATCTCCACTTTATCACTAAGATAAGAAATATATATATATATAGATAACACTGGGTTTGCCCTCAGTTGGCCAGGAGCCTGCTGGGCTTTATGCCCACCTGTGTATGCAATGAAGATGTTGGCAGATACTGTCTTTCACATCTGAAACCTGCTATTTTTAATCATGAGCACAGAAGAGCAAATGACGCATTTATAAATCTTGCAGGGCAGTTGTTTTGGATAATAACTGATCGACGTTGTAATATTTTGAGATTGTTCTTTTATTGCAAGCCATTCTTTTAAGTAGGCACAGAAAGAATAAGAAACACTTTTTTTTCTGTAGATCAAATTCAAAAGTGACATTAAGTAAAACCCCTTGTGGCAAGAATATCATCACTGCATTAAAAACACACTTCACCCTTGCTGGTCTTAAGGTGTGATCACATTAACTGTTGCTCAGCGTTTTTTTCACCATTGAAATGCAGTAATTTCTATAGGAATCAGGAGTTTTGGGTGAAGGCGAAATATTTCCCCACAAAAATGTCCTTACGAATTGAGTTGGTCACACAAATCTGCCACGGTGACCAACAGAAAGCTGCTTGGTTTGAAGGTTTGGTCATATTAGTGACATTTCATGGACCATTTGTCTGTTGTCAGTAGTGTAGACGTATGAAACACAACTCACACAGAAGTCGCTTTCAAACCAAGCAGCTTTCTGTGTTGGTCAATGCAGCAAAATTATGTGACCAACTTGAACATGTTGTAAAATCTGCGTGGCAAGATCTTTCCTCCTCACACGAGATTCCCAAATGCGTGGATTCATATTGAAATGTCCGGACTCATTCACCTTTAGTTTCATTTCATGGACTTTCAGTTTATTTTCATTCATCACGTTTTCCATTGTTTGTATTTTCCCGCCACTCATCAGTAACCATGGACATCCATTCATCACAGCTATTCATCATTTAGTTCGTCACCACCATGTATTTAGTCACACTTTTATGTTAGCACTTGTTTGTACTAGCTGTTAGATTGTCTTTAAACTCTGCTTTGGAAACTTTATGCCTGATCATCTTCTTCATCCTTGTACCTTGCTGACAAATGACTAGATTATGTCAGTGAAAATTTGCCAAATCATGGGAAACGAGTCAGCACTTTTGCACACAGTTGAAAGATTCCAACTTGATCCCTTTGTGAAATTTGTGTGGGGAAATTGGTGGTGATTGCTTTCGAAAATGCAGAAATGTAGGAATGAGCCTGGCTGGGTTGGATATTTATGTTGTATATATTAAGACAATGATAAATGCACTTACATATGTCATAAATTCCAGTGCTCCTGGTTCTTCAACTTTTCTTTTCTTTTTTTTTGTGTACAATAAACACTTGTTGGGTGTAACATCTGGGACTGGAAGCAAAATTACTGAGGTGTGTAATGGTAGCGGAGTGATCACACTCCCTCTGTGAGTTTTGAACTTTCGACTTACATAAGACCCACATTTGAGACCTTCTCAGCCGTCGTGTTCTTAACCCTAAAGAAGAATTTTAGTGGGCTGGGATAAAAGCAGTTTTAGCCAGTTGAGTTAAATCCCCACTGACAATAGCAGTGCCAATCTCAGCCCTCGGCTGCACAGATAAGTCTCCTCTTCCACAAAAGGACTCCGTTCCCATCTCAGTATTAGTCACCTTGTCTTTCCTTGGACACACACTTGATTGAGCATTCGTCTCCCAGGGCTTTATTTCAAAGGAGGTTGGTGGGTTTTTGCTGCAGCTCTGAAGCATGTAATAAGAGATGGAGAAATTCAACGGTTCGATACTTTCTCTGCTGGTCTCATTCCTGTTTGTTTTTTTTTTTGTTTTTTTAGTCTGATTTGGAGACCGAACCACTGATGTAAAATAACACCCAAATTCCCATAATCCGTAGTACTTATAAGGTCAGAAAAACTTGAACACTTATGCAAGTGTGCCATTCTGTTGAATATTCTCATAATATATAAAAAAAAATATAGAAAACAGTGATTTTATCTTTTTTGCATTTACCCAAAATGTATGTTTTTCTTGATTTCTATATTTGACGATGTCTGTTTATGTCAAATATTTTACAATGCAATTTTATGTTGTTTTATGGCACTGTTGATGGCATGTTTTGAGAATTAGTGTTGATGTTCTTAGAGTAATTTTTTAGGTCTAAATAAATCAGATCATCATTTTTTATACAATTTGAGGTTTAGACTATATTTGAGAATCCAGTTAATGTTTGTATTTTGATTACATTTTCCTTTGGAAAATGCGTGAATGAATATCCCGGACGAGCCCCCAGATACGCCATGCATATGCTGTAGTTACACTCATTTGTAGAGTATTTATCTCTCTAAATAAATTGTGTCTGTGTTCAACTTACCATCATCTACAGAGAAAACCGATATTGCACAATGGAATAAAGTGGAGTTTTATTTTATTTATATAAAGATGGAAACTCATTACTGTAATTACATGTCAAAATACATCCTCACATTCAAGTTAAACATTTTTGATTGACTCTTGATTGGTGGATCTTCTGCATTCAAAACTCATTCATTTTAGTAGTTGTAATTTGATTTATTGGTGTCCTTGCTTTAATGTTCGCAGCAAAAAGAGATCAGTTTCCTCAAACACTTTCCTTCCAATGCATGTGTATGGCAGTGTGTGGATGGTACTCAGTGGTTTTGGCTGAAGAGCTAAAAGCATGCGGTGGGTCATTATGCTTTTTATGTCTTCAAAGTGCAACATCCTGATATCCGCTCGTTGAGGCGCTTTAAACGAGCTTGTCGAACCTGGCCAGTAACGGACAGGCTATGCCTTTGATGTGCTCGTTAAAGAGTATGAAAACAATAGTGCATTAGACGTAAAGAAGGCCAATAAATTCAAATGCAGGAAAATGGGCCTACAAAATGACATTTTCACTTGTGCAATCAAGCAGATGGAGATTTTAGGGGGAGTGTAAAGTAAAATGAGCACAGAAAACCATTTGAAATTTTTTTAGAAAAACCTGGAATATTATATATAAAAACAGAATGATCACATAAAATAATATTCCAAATTAAGTACTTTAAAACTCAGACAGCATTTGTGGTATAACGTTGATTGCCATAAAAATCTGGGTTACAGTAAGGCACATGCAATGGAAGTATTCATACATATTTTATTCATACAATAAAATGGTTTGAAAAAAAAAAAGCCTGTTCAAAATAAACTGTATTTGGAAACAACATGTAAAAGTAAAAAGGCATAAACTTAAACTTTATGTGATGCATATTTGTTAGTAATAAAAGGTTAAATGAAACGGGTAAGATTTCTGTACTTAAAAAAAATCATGGCATAGTTTATTATTATTTGCATCTGTTTTATTTGCATAATATTATTTTAAACAATTACATTTATTCAGTTAAAGAGTATGACCATGGTTTAAATATGGCTACATGTGGAACAAGCAATATTAAATTAGTTAAAATGAATGAAATTGAAACGTTGAATTGGATTTATTGATGATAACAAATTTAAACTGGTTTATTGTGTTTAAAACGCATTCAGTTTATTAGTACTATTACAGAAATCTTACCTATTGTTAAACTTGTGTAATCTTTACATGTTACATATATTACATATATACATATATATTTTATATGGAATTCAAATGCAAAAATCCAAAACCTACTTAAAATATGTAATTTCATAATGTTAAAAAAAACTCACCCTTTCAACAGTATATGCATATTAACATTATTTTAGCGTGCAAAAAATACCAACCTTTTCTGTGTAGTTGTATCCAATTTAAAACATTTTTTTGCCATGACAAAAAATGAAATAAAAAATAAACAGCACAAATAATACACAAGTTTTAACAGAAGAGTTAATGGAAGTGCACACTCTAAGCTTTAAATCTCTGCTTTTAAATTTCTCCAAAAACTGGCTTCATTCACTTTCATAACTGTAACCTAGAATCAAATTGAGTTTTTGTATAATAAACATTGACACAAATTTGAGCTTAACTTGTATTGAATTAGGAGTTTTGCTATTGTGCCATTTTTGGTATTTTGGTAGTGTGGTAAAATATGATAGTGAGTTATAAGACATGAAATAGTGACGCGTATTACAAATTACACTCCTTCCTTGTACTTGTCGAATGGTTTTTATCTGAAATCGCACCTGATAAATTTACCAATTATTCTCTATGACAAGCCATCAATAATTTCCCAGTGTCTAGATGCAGTGCATTTAAAAAAAACAAAAAAAAAACAAAAAAAACCTTGGAAAGACATTGTTTTAAATTGAAATCCAGAATCCAGAACGTGGCCTCCATAGATCAATACCCTTTAATATGAACAACAGTTTATTAATGCAACTGTAGATCCCATGCTTATAAAGATGAAATATGCATCCATAATATGAAGTGTTTTCTCTGTGGCAAAGATTTGTTATGCCCGACTGTAAACATGTCAATACCATGGGGGTTAATGGACTCCGAACAGCCACTTCAGCCAAAGCATATTTGTTTGTTCACAGATTGACTGTCCCCTCAAATTTACGACCGTCACACGACCATAAATCTTTGCAAATACGCAGAGGTATTTTCAAATAGTTTAGTCATATTTTCTTCTGTCTGCCCGGCCTCCATAACCTCTTGATCCATCGTGAAAAAATGAGCAATCTCACTCTCTTTCCCTCTCATTTTTCATTATGATCAATGACTCCATCATGAAAGGCTGTTAAGAGATTCTGTGGGTCTCCATCATGCCTCATAGGGATTCTGATGCGTTTCCGGCTTGTTTTGATGGTCTCTATAAAACTCGCATTAGTTAAAACCCAGTGGTGAAGAATTTACTGAAATAAAAAAGTTAGTATATGGTATTTCAGTGCTAAAATCGGACTTAGAACCGACCCTTGTGAAAAAGAAGTGCGCTTAATTGTGTTGAATTTGCACTTGTAGTGTACTTCAAATTGTATATTTTTTAAACTACTGTATTTGCAGATAATATAATATTAATTAATGTATTAATGTAATAATTAATTAATATAATATTAATGTAATGTAATAATTAAATGTCAAATTAAAATCATTATGTTTTGATAATCTTTTGCTGTGTTTTTAAGAAGTGCACTTATTTTGATGTGTTAAACTTGTTAATATAATTTTATATTGTAATAATTTCATTGTGTTAATCTCCAAATTAATGTAGAAACAACATATTGACCTAACACGTAGGAAATATTCCGAAAGTTATCAAACACTTATCAAACAAGTCTTTACTGCATATATTTAATATAGATGAATCCTTAATGTTATTCAGTCAAGAGCAGTGAGGGATTTAAAGTCAGAATTGTGAGATATAAGGTCGCAATTGCAAGTTATAAAGTCAGAATTTTGTTTATTAAAAACTTTAATATTAGGTGCGACTAATCGCGATTAATTAGTTTTTTAATTGTTTGACAAAATACGTACTGAAGTCAGTCAAAAAAGTACTCTAAAGTTTAGTTTTAAATTTAAAATATGTTTTAATTATTTAATATAAATTTAAACTATAATACATTTTAATTTAAAGATGCAGTAAGTGATTTCTGAGTAACGCTGTTGAAAGTGGATCGGGAGCATCAAAACACACTTGTAGCCAATCAGCAGTAAGGGGCGTGTCCACTCATTAGAGGGGAGGTGGTGCCTGTGTTGCATATTGTATTTGTTAATTTGGGGGCGGAGCTATCAAGATTGAAGTGTGAACCTTTTGAGTAGGTACATTGCTATCTCATGACCAATTCCTATGAATTCGTATGAGTGAGGTTGTACGAATTCATGCGAATTAGCCACCTCGTAAATTGCCGTGAGATTAGGTAATATCAACAGTGTTTCTCAGAAATTGCTTACTGCACCTTTAATTACAAATAACATGCAATTAAGTGTCCAAAAAACATTACATCCAGTTCACACTTAAGTATAAGCTTTTAAAGTAAATTATTTCTGTAATAGGTACTCTTTTATTTTAAAAGTATGCCTCTTTTTCACAAGGGGATTCTGGATCAAAAGTGGAGTGAACTTTACACTTCAAATCGGCACACAATTTTGGGAGCTACACCATGCAGACTGCGTTCAGCAAATAATTAAAAGTGCGGCATATGCTTAGCAAATTCCACCCGTAGCTTATTCAACCTCTCGGCAATTCGTACGCATTTTACGAGGTGGCTAATTCGTACGAATTCATACGACCTCACACGTACGAATTTGTACGATTTTTGCTAAATCGTATATATATTTTACGAGTTGCCCAATTCGTACGAATGACCATGCCCCAATCACTGGGGTTTAGACAAATCGTACAAATTCGTACGAATTAGCCACCTTTTACTCACTCGTACGAATTGAGATACGTCGTGAGTTAACGTTGGCTTATTCTCTTGCATCTCAGGTGGTCACTACCCACGTTTACTCTATGACTTGCTAGATTGTTCTTCTCTGAGCCATTTACCATCTGGTGGTCCGTCTATGGCTGCGGTAACTCAAATGCTCCTGCTGAATTTCCTGTTCCTTAATATATTTCATTACTTCACCCTCTCTCTTCCCCCTGCATGAAAGAAAATTAGATATCCATAGGGAAATTAGATAGAAAATAAGATCCAGGGTTCCAGTAGACTTTTGTCTATTGGTCTGTTTTGGGTTCAAGGCCAATGTGGCATCCATAACCAGCCATGGGAAACCAACTTGTCAGCAACAGCAGAGCGTTCTTTCATCCACGGTGTTATATGAAATTACATCGTAGATCAAATCGGCGTTGATAGTGCGTTATTCAAACGTTGCTGACATTTGACAAACTTGTATTGCAATATGGTTCAATAATGCTGCTAATGAGAAGTCTGATCATGCTGCGTTTTGATGGATGAAGCGCTCCGAAACTCTGATTGATTTTTTATGTGAGGCTGAGAGCGCCAGTCTGGCTTGATCGGAGCAGATATTCACAGATAACTGTCTCCACGTCTGCAAATATCAAATAGCTCACGGATTCAACCGCGAATGGCAATTCCCTCATGAGCGGAAGAAGTGGCATAACGGGATTTGCTGATCTATTAAAGAATCGAATAACATCAGGGCGCGTCTTTTACGCTCTCGCTGCGTGTTGCTTATCGAAAGCTGATTCAATCAAGCGTGATTGCTGCTCTTGGGTTTCACACGCACCACGGGACAGATGGCTATGGGAAGTGCATGCTGTGCCACAGGAACAATGGCACGACACGCTTTCTGTCCTCATGGTGTTGACGCGCAGGTTCAGGGAGGTTTTAAAAGGGCATCTACAGATATATATATATAATTTAAATTGCAAGCTCAAACTTTTTGGTTCTGTAAGATTTTTCAATGTTTTTGAAAGAAGTCTCTTCTGCTCACCAAGGCTGCACTTGATTAAAAAAAAAGTTGTGAAATGTTGTTGCAATTAAAAATAACTGTTTTCAATTTTTAATATATTGTAAAATGTAATTTATCCCTGTGATCAAAGCTGATTTTCAGCATCATTACACAGTAAAATCCCCAGTGTTAAATTAACACGGCTCAGTGTTTATATAATCCACACTCAGAGTGTTATAAGTAACACTGAAACAGTGTTAAAGTTAATGAGATAATTAAGTGATTAATTGAGAGATGATTGAGCATTATTGAAGACACCTGATATTAACAAATGTTAAGTCACCATTATGGTGATCGGTGTTTGCTTTAGTTGGGCTCTTGACCCTTACATTTTTAACTTTAGATTTAGTTTGGTTATTGACACTGAATTATAACTCTCAGATGAACAAAGAGAAGAAGTGATTTAATTGTGTTAGATGTGTTTCAACATAATATTTTTTGACTTGTATGACTAATTTAGAGAGCCTAATCTCTGAGTTAGATTTACATTATTGATTATAACAGTACTGTTCTTGCATAGCATAATATGTTTTTTTTAGCATTTTCAATGTAATCCAATGGATTTCTTAAAGATGTTCAGTAACCAAAAGTTTTTTAGACACATAGACATCAAGAATCAGCCTGTGAATCTCAACAATGGTGACAATAATAAAGCATGTTGCAGTGCATTCTGGGTACCACCAATCAAAACTTATTCATGGCTCACATCATGCATTGCTGCATGAATAAATAATGAGGTTAATTTTCTTGTTAATTTCCTTTATTCTTACTATTTTATTTTATTTCTGTAGTTTTTATGTGACTTTTTAGTCGCATATTTATGTTCAGAGTCGATCTGTTTATCTGAATATGCTGTTTATCACCATTGATGAGATTCATACGTTGAATCTTAATCTCTGTGTGTGTTTTTGGTATCAGAATAACTGCTAAAATTGAAAATGCTAAAATTATTATACTGTAAAAGGCCAATGCTGTTATAAACAGTAAAGTAAACGAGTTCAGTGATTCAGCTAAAAAAAAAATATTATGTTAAAACACAACCAACACCACCAGATCACATTTTCTCTTTGTTCATCTGGCTGTTATAACTCATGTACAGCAGCCAAACTAAATCTAAAGTAAAAAATGTAAGGGTCAAGAGCCCAACCAAACACTGGTCACCATAATGGTGACTTAACATTTGTGATTTTTCTCGTTCAGTGATTCTGCTTGTTAATATCAGGTGTCTTCAATAATGTTCAATCATCACTCAATTAATCACTTAATTATCTCATTAACTTTAACACTGCTTCAGTGTAACTTATAACACTCTGAGTGAGTGTGGATTATATAAACACTGAGCAGTGTTAATTTAACACTGGGGATTTTGCTGTGTACTCCAGTCTTCAGTGTCACATGATCCTTCAGAAATCGTTCTAATATGATGATTTGATGCTCAATAAACTTTTCCTATTATTATATCAATGCTGAAAACAGTTGTGCTGCTTCGCATTTTTGTGGAAGGTTTGAGACCTTTTTTCAGGATTCTTTGATGAATAAAAAGTTGAAAATAACAATATTTATTTGAAATAGAATCTTTTGTTACATTATAAATATTTACTTTCACTTTTGATCAATTTAATGCATACTTGCTAATAAAAGTATTCATTTATTTAAAAATCTAATAAATAAAAAATAAGACTGACCCCTAACTTTTGAACAATTGTGTATATATAGACACTATTGTATATTATAATATATTACAATACTTGTTTTATTTTTGTTTATTTTATATTTAAAAAGAAAATAATGTTCGCTTGAATTAAGGCAATGCACCACAGGTGAATATGCTAAAACTTTTAACTAATACATGTCATACTTCCCCAGCTGATTAATCAGAGTTTAAAAATGAGCTAAATATGCTTGAATTAGCATACACTTCCAACACTTCCAAAAAAAAAAATGACAGATGGGATTTTGGATATCTCTTTTTATCGCTCCATAAATTAAGAAAATAATGTCAACAGCCAGGAGCAAAGAAATCACCATATTTTATGGGGGACAGTCTTTTTTTTTAAATCAGGGGAATGATATATGAACCCCTCAATCTTTCAGATTAAAGATAGGAATAAAACTGTAAAATGTGGTGTTTGCTGCTGAAGTGGAGATTTCTTATGGATGCTTGTTTTCGCCACAAAATAACAAACGAAAAAAAACAACAACGAATTGCGACTTTTTTTCTCTCGTAATTCTGAGTTTATATCTCAAAATTCTGAACTATTTTTTTGTTTTGTTTTCATTGTTATGGAAGCATAATCTCACAATTGAACAGTGCATGAAAAAACAATGTTTTTTGCCTGTATCTTGCATGAAATTCATCAATGTACTTTATGTGAGGCCTGGCCAAGAGAATAAACCAGGCTGATTTGTAATAGAAATGTATATACTAAGATTTATATTCTGAGTTAACTCTGTTATCAAGTCCTTGGTTAAATTGCTGGTCCTCAAACAGACACTATAATGAATGGAGAAGGCAACCCTGGATACAAATTTATTGATAAAGTACTACAAATTTACAAATACAGATTTAGCAGTCTGAAAATGTAGAATCCAAGGAGGGAATAACATTTACGGCGTGCTTATGCAGCTCCATGGGTCTCTCTAAGAATCAGTGTGAGGCAATCAAGCAAGAAATGCAAATAGGCCTATTGACATAATGGTGTGTGCCAAGCAAATTTACTGAGACTAGAGGTGAGATCTACCAAATGAAGTGGTTAAAAAAAGTAGTTATTTTTTTAAATCTTAAATAAAGTTTTTTTTTATTTTTATTTTTTTATAAATGAGTATGTAACATGCTCAGAACAATATATACACTACAGTCAATGAAAAAAGATTGATGTATTTATAAAAAAAAACAAAAAAAAACAAACAGAAATTGCTGGTAAATTCCACAAGTAATTACAAAGAAATGGCAAGTAACACATTGAAATGAACATACTTTAATAGTCTTTGCTCTATTTACAACTTTCAAGCTTATTTTTTAGAGTACAACAACAATAGATCATGACGCATGTTTTAATCAATTTAATAAATATAGTGAATTATATTTTTAAATATGCAAGTTTAATACTTGTTATAATATAAATTAATAATAAAAAAAATATTAATAATATAATATTATTGAAATCTACAATACACTTATATGAACTTATTATTATTATTATTTTAACATTTAATTCTACTTTCATGAAGTTAAATTCAATACAATTCTGCATCCTGTTTGCTGCCTGAATTGAAGGTCTATTCCAATCAAATTCACAAATTCTAACAACACTAATAGGCATAACATATGACACTCACAAATATTGAGAAAAATGCACAATTTTTAAATGGACCTAAATATTTTGTTTTATCATTACGGTTTGATATAAGCATTTATAATTGGATGTGTCTATTTTGTATTCTTCATAATGGATATAATCATGCTGGCTGCCTTTTAGTACAGTGTTCTAGGAGTAAGAACATAATGCCTTAAAATGAATGAGATCATACAAATTCATATGGATTAGCCACAGATGCACCAAAACGTGAAATAGTTTCGACTTACCATGAGATTGTACAAATTCATACAAATTAGCCACCAATTCACCAAAACATAAGATAGTTAAAAAATTATGAGATCGTACAAAGTCATATGAATTAGCCACCAATGTTCCAAAACAAAAGGTACTAATTAGCAAGAGATCGTAGAAATTTATTCAAATTAGCCACCAATTTGCCAATATGTAAAATATAAATTACCATGAGATCGTACAAATTCATATGAATTAGCCACCAATGTTCCAAAACGATAAAATAGTTACAACTTACCATATCATAATACAAATTCATGCGAATTAGCTACCTGTCACAGAGTCAGCCACAAGTCACAGTACCAATCATCACTCAATCAACAGGACCCGCCCGCTCGTTCACAATCACCAGAGTACTGACTCGCTGCACCTGCACTCCCTCATCATCACACTCTTAATATGCCCCGTTCACCTTTCACTCCTTGTCTGGTCTTGTTGCAGTATATGCTGCTTTATGACAGACTCCTTACCAATCTACTAATCTGAGATTCCTGTCTCCTGTCATCATCCTCTCACCATAATCTGGTTCCTGTTGTTCCACCACCACTCTGCTTTTAATAAACACTGTGTGCACCTAAACCTGTCTGTCTCCTCCTGTGTTTGTGACAGAAGACCAGACCATCATGCACAGTCCTGTTGGAACCAGCGGGGAGCATTCACCGGATCAGTTTGCCGAACATGTGCAGGCGGTTCAGCAAACTCTCCCTTCTGCACCACCTGCTCCTTCGCCACCTGCCTCTGCCAGTCTCATGGCCCGACTGGTGACATACAACAGTGAGGCGGAGGATTGCAGCGGGTTCCTTCTACAATGTTCACTATATTTTGAAGTGCAACCACAGCTTTTCTCCACTGAACAGGTGTGTATCGCCTTCATGATTTCCCTGCTATCTGGCATGCCAACGGACCGGTCACAACTTCATTGGCATCCTTCATCAGTCACTTCAAGGAAGTCTTCGGTCAAACTGCATCAGAATTATCCGTCCATGATCGGCTGTTCAACCTCCGCCAAGGTAATACTTCTATAAATGCTTATGCTCTGCAGTTCCGCGTGTTGGCAGCATCAAGCGGCTGGAATGAGACGGCCCTGTTGACAGCCTTTTGCCAGGGTCTGAACCCAGAAGTGCTCCACCAGATGGTCATTTATGATGACACCGTCGGTTTGGAGAGTTTCATTCAGAAAGCTGTGCGTGTCTCAACGTCTTTCAGCCCACTCATTGGATCAACCCGCTTCGCATCCTCCGCCCATCTCCCATCTGTCGCCCTTCCAGCACCAGAACCCATGCTGGTAGACACTTACTATCTGTCCAACACTGAGCGTCAAAGAAGACTAACACAGCACTTCTGTTTGTATTGTGGGTTGAGAAGGTCATATCACCAACTGCCCGATAAGACCACCATACCTAGCGGTGAGTACCATCCAGTTTCTACCCAAAGTTGCACCTCTCACTCGCATGCCTGTCCAAATTCTAAACCCAAAACTTCTCACTTCTGCACAAGTGCTCATTGACTTCTCCAAAGACCCAACCTCCAGAGGAAATGCTGCTCACAAGAATTAGCCATTCACACCACCCTTAGCAAGCTGCTGGGCCGTGGTCGTGTCCACCACTTCTCCCCACAGTCACGCTACGTGCCGGCTGACTGCATGAGAAGATCTCGTTCTTGGTGCTGAAAGGATCCACTGCTGACATCTTCCTGGGATGCCCCTGGATGATCCAGCATGAACCCACCATCAATTGGAACTCTGGAGAGATTCTACAATGGAGTGATTCCTGCTTCCAGAACTGTCTGTCATCTGTGATCAACATCCAACATCTTCATCCAGTCTCCAGTTGAACTCCACATCTGTTGAAAGCCCAGAGACTGAGTAAAACTGACCAAGTCTCTGTCCTGGGACCCCTTGGCCACTGAAGCCTTCCAACACCTGAATGATGCCTTCATGACCTCTCCAATCCAGAACTGCCATTCGTGGTCGAAGTCGATGCATCTGCCACTGGGGTTGGCTGAGCCTCCTCAAACTCCATCCATGCGCCTTCTATTCCAAGAAGCTGTCCCCGGCGGAGCAGAACTATGACATCAGAAATCGTGAGCTGCTCGCCTTGTAGAAATGGAGACACTGGCTGGAGGGAGCTCACCAGCGCTTCGAGGTCATCACCGGAACCTAGTGTATCTCCGAGAGGCCAAGCGGCTCAACCCACGACTAGCCCGTTGGGCACTATTCTTCACGCAGTTCGATTTCACTGTGACCTACCAACCCAGTACCAATAATCGCAAGGCGGATGCCTCATCCTGTCTGTATCATCCTGAACCTGAACTTGGCATTGGTCCCTGGTCCCAACTTGGCATTGACTTCCTCCGTCCAACCATCACACCTGTGTATTTGTCGTTGATCGCTTCTCCAAGGCCTGTAAACTCATCCCTATCAAGGGCCTGCCCACCGCATTCGAAGCCGCAGAACTCCTGTTCCAACAAGTATTCCGTCATTATGGTCTACCAGAAGACATCTCATCGGATAGAGGTCCCCAGTTCATCTTCCGGGTGTGGAAGGCCTTCAAACTCCTTGGCATCTCCATGAATCTATCATAATGTGACCATCCGCAAACCAACGGCCAGACTGAGCGCAAGATCCAGGAGATCGGGAGATACCTGCAATCATACAGCCGCCAGCAACAAGACAGGCTTACTCTGTTCCAATGTATCCTTGGCTATCAACCTCCTCTCTTCCCCTGGTCTGGAGAAACATCGGAGGTTCCAGCTGTCAATCACTGGTTCAAAGTGAGTGAGAGGGTATGGGACTCAGTGCACGTGCATCTCCAGCAGTGCGAAGACAACTCCAAGCGGATGTCCGTAGAGCTAAAGCCACCAATGCCAGTCGGGAAAAAGGTTTTGACTCTCCACCTGCAGCATCAGTCTTCGCCTGCCCTGCCGTAAGCCGAGTCCCCACTACATGGGGTCCCTTCACTGTGCAGAGGCAGGTCAATGAGGTCACCTACAGGCTCAACCTTCCACCTCACTACCATGTTTCACCTTCATTTCATGTCTCCCTCCTGGAACCCTTCACTGAACCTCTATCCTCTTCCCCTACAGAACCTACCACGGATGAAGTACCTCCTCCAGATGTCGCTGACTAGGACCTAGTGTACTGTAGCAACAATGGGTTGTACATTAATATTAATATTAACTCAAATGATCTATAGGGAATTTTAATAATTAATCATGAATATGATTATTTTTTTTGTATGTTACAGTTACATTAATTTATCGCAGCTGAACTAGATTGATATATGAACGATTACCATAACGTGTTATGGTTCGTCATGAATACATCAATAGTTCTTATTTCAGCTCGAAGTTATGGGATAACTTTAATGGAATTAATTTAGTTATCAAACAATCTGTTTGTCCAGCAAACATTGAACGTAAGATTAACTTAACTCTCAAGGAAAATTATCCTTCTTACAAACACAAGAAAGAGTATCTTTTCCAGGCCTTGAAAAGACAACTTTCTGTGTAAAATTAGGTTACTTAAATCGTACCAAGATAAAGCATATAGCTAAGATCGAACATTTCAGGGACTAAGTAACATGGGCAATTAAAACAGAGTCAGTCAAGGACATATGGAATTTAATAATTAGACTAATACTACATCGAACTAAGGAATACAAGTTCTACAATTTACACGAGTAAATATGTATGTACAGGACACGTAAACAAAATACAAGACTAAACGGATAACAGATGAGAGAGGGAGAAGATGAAAGGGAGAAAGTGAAACTAAAGTTCAGGATGAGAGAGATCACCGAGATGATCTCAGCATGGCAAAATCACAGACAGTAACCCGTAAGAGACAACAAAGAAATCACATTGTAAGTTCAATTCAATAATCGATACTTGCATGGCACATGGTTCTCTTTGTATGAGGGAGGAAGGCAGGGTTCTGCGTGTCTTTCAAGCAGCGTGAGTCGTCTGAGGGGAGGCGTGCGCGTGCTGTGTCTTCCGGCGCGCGTGCGAGCGCGGGAGCTTCAAAGAGTCTTTCTTTGAGGTGAAGTTGCCGGGAATGATTCAGGCTAAGTTCATTCAGCTCGTGAATGAGCAGAGGCGAATAGGAAAACGAAAGAAATAAAAGGGAATAAAAGAGAAGCAGGCCGAAGCCGGTCCGGGCTTGGGTTTTGGAGGAGGAAGAAGAGCGTAGGAAAATGAGAGAGAGAAGAAGGAGGGTTTGGACTTTTTATCAGTGTCCTGTGTACGCCTCCTTTTTCGTGGATGACGAATCAGTTTAGGGCATTCCGAGCAGGAAGATCGCCTGGGTGTGTTAATGCTTCCCGACCCTCGTGTGGAATCACGAGGGGGCAAAATATGATATTATGCTCAGGGAATTAAAACGCATGGAACCATAATGTTTATCACAGTCTCTTATCAAAAATCTTCTTCGTCATGCCGAGGGGATCCAAACAATACTAAGGACGAATATTGGCAAAGATAGCAACATAGAGATACATTATTTTGTTGACACAAAGGCACTTTAAGATTACATTACTGTAATTCAAAAATACAACTACTCTAATATCATTCTGGGGAACATGCAAATCACCCAGAACACTCTTTATACAGTTGTAATAGTTGGTAAAATTAGATTTTACTATTGGAAGTCCATATATGGTAATGTGCGTGTCTGCCTGTATCTGTGAGTTTTGGGATGTGTGTGCGTTGGAATGTTGCGCCCCCCCCCGTTATCAATGAGATCGGGTTACAGGATGCGATTCTACTGGGAGAACATTCTTCAGAGGCAAATACATTTCAGAGCCAACACTCGAAGATCATAACTATATGATCACAACAACATTAATCACACATACATACAGGAAGTTCAGATACAAGTCTGAGTTACATACATTAAAAGGATATTAAGGTAAACACAACAGATGTTTGTGTGTGTGTGTGTGTGTGTGTGTATGTATGTGTGTGTGTGTGTCATTCAGAATTCAGGCTGCTTTTGTGAACTCTTGTCCTTTCCCCCAAGGTGCAATAAAATGTCGTAAAAGTCCATTTGTTCCAGTCTTTATGGAGCCTGGCGTATGATTTGTAATTTCGAAGTCAGGAGGTTACGAGCTCTGATAAGCTTAGCAAAGAACGTTATGGGCAGGAATGTGCTTAGAAAACACAGAGAGTCCGAATTTGTTAATTCAGAATCAAACGAACGAATGATTCAAATAGCCCAGTCGCTACAGTACCGAGTCCATACCATCCTCGACTCACGGCGGTGGGGTGGCCGCTTGAGTACCTGATCAACTGGGAGGGATATGGTCCAGAATAAAGCTCATGGGTGTCTCGGGATGACATCCTGGACCCGTTGCTACTCACCCAGTTGCAAAACGATCACCCTGACCGTCCAGCCCCCCAAGGCCGTCAGGAGCCGGCCATGGAGGCGGGGATACTGTCACAGAGTCAGCCACACCGTCCCAGCCCCAATCATCACTCAATCACCAGGACTCGCCCACTCGTTCACAATCACCAGAGTACTGACTCGCTGCACCTGCACTCCCTCATCAACACATTCTTTATTTGCCCCTTTCACTCCTTGTCTGGTCTCATTGCAGTATACACTGCTTTGTCAGACTCCTTACCAATCTACTCACCTGAGATTGTTTCGTCCTGTATCCAGTCTCCTGTCTGTCTTCCATCCGTCATCCTGATCCAGATCGCTTGACTCTGTGTTCACTCGTCACCTGCACAGAGAATCCACTTCAGTCATCGCCAGCTAAGTCACCATCATTCTACAAGTCATCCTTTCACCATCTGTTGTTCCACCACCACTCTACTTTTAATAAACACTGTGCACCCAAACCTGTCTGTCTCCTCCTGTGTTTGACACTACCAATGTACCAAAATGATAAGATAGTTTACAAACTACCATGAGATCGTACAAATTCATGCGACTTAGCCACCAAGTCACAAAATTGGTAAAATAATTACGAATTACCATGAGATCGTACAAATTCATATGAATAAGTCAGCAAAGGGTAAAAAGTTACGAATTACCATGAGATCACACAAATTAATTTGATCATACAAAATGGTTACCAGTGTCAGATTTTGGTTTTGTGTTCCCAGTTCAAGTGTTTATTTCCTGTATTCCTTAGGGTATGTTTACATGACATGATGTTTACATGATTTGTTTACTCGTTTTCAAAAACTTGCACTTTGAAACACGTTTTCATAAGTTTTTTTAAAAACAGTGTCATGCAAACAGATGACCTGGGGCCCGTTCTTCGTACGTTGCTTATTACATCCGAGATCAAATGACACATCCAAGATGATATCATCGTGCGAATCATGATCTGGCTAACTCGGTTCTTCGAACACACTTGCCGGATATGATTAGTATCGCTGGATTGAGTTATCTGAGATAATTGCGCGTTCATGCGCTGGTTAAAAGGGGATATGTGTCGATAGTAGAAACATTGATCAGCAACGCTGCTATTGGCTGCTCAGCGTGGCCAAAGAGCGCGCTCAGTTTTACTCCTCAGCAGAGCAAGAACTAATAGTCGAAGTTTATTCGGAATTTTAATGTTTAATCAAAACGCCAGGGAACACCTCAAAGTCTGCAAAAGCCAGGAGAGAGGGCTGGCAAAAAGCAGACTATTTAAATCCGTTAGAAGTGGCCATGTTAGATGTTTTTATCACTTATTAGCCTATATTTTTGTATTTTAATAATTGCATAATTACTTTGTGCATTGTAATGTCAGAGTCACCACACTAGAACATGGGAACAAATAAAAGTGAAGTACAAAAAAAATATATTTTTAATAATATTAGTTATTTAATTTTTAGTTATATTATAGTCTCTTTTATAAAAGGCACTGTTAAATAAATGGTGTTCTGTTTATAAAAGCAACCAAATAGAAAAGATCTTAGTAGCCTACACTGTAAAATATTTTTTGCTGCATTAAATTAAGGCCGTATAGTCATTTCAACTGTTAAATCTTGAGTAATGATGAATTGCTTTGACTTGTGAAAGTGAAAACTGATAAACTATTAATGTAAAAATATTTTGCCATGAGTTATTGATCACATTTTTCCCCAGTGTAGTTCATTGTAATGACATTGTGTTTTCCTCTTTTGTGCACTTTTACATAATACACCAACACTTGTATCTGTTCCCAAGAAAGTGGTGGCTGAAATATGTGCAGTAAGTGGACATTTTCTATATAACTTTCCAAAGGAAAGAAAGTATAAGACTTTGTAATGTCCATTTGTTTCCATTGCACTGGACAGTGAATAAACCCTCTCAGATAACTGTCATATGGAGGAACTAGCCTACCTGCAAGTGCATAAATAACTTTACTTCATTTATACTTGTATGCTTTATGGCTGCAATATAAGTTGCAGGATTCCACATCTACAGAAAGGCCCACAGAAGAGTCTGCACAGACAGAGGAGACATAGGCCTACAGGTGGGCAGTGTATGGCCAACTTTTCCTTTTTATTTGTTGCATGAGGCATGTGTCTAATATCTCTTGTTGCAGGCACTTGACCACTGGCTTTTCTTTACAAAGAACAATTGAAATAAAACTCAAGGAACTAAGCATATTTGTCTTTTATTAAACATTTAATGAAAAGTGGGTTTTTTTTTTGGCAATGTTGTGTAATATGGCACATGCAACAATGTCACAGGCCCTGCAGGTGTGCAACCCTCAGACTTTTCAGACACTGAAATCTTCCCTTTAGCCAAAGTTCATTTCATTGTGTGCCCTTGTCCTGGAGCTGCATTGTAACTGGTTTGGGTCAGGGAATGGGGTCATAAAACACCTGTCTGCAGGAACATGTCATAATCACCTATGAAAAAAATGCAGTTCTGTTAGGATCAGCATAAGTGTATGTAATACCGTGAGCTTGATATTTAATTGTGGAACTTTCCTTACCACTTTCAGATAATGTGCATAAATGTGAATCTCTGAAAATTCTTAAGTCATGCACAGATCCTGGCCATTTTGCTTTCACATTTGTGATATGAAAGATTTTAGTCAACTGCCTGTTTTTTATTTGATATAATATTACTAATCTGGAATATTAAGAATCACAATAGTAACTGGGCTGCACATTTACATTGTGAATCCCCTTTCTGTTCACATAATCCCCTTCATTGAGGCCTTGATGGCAGTCTATGGTTTAGCCTATAGTCTATGGTACCAATCACGTTAGTGAAGCCTGAGTGACATATCTGTAATCGGCATGGTCATGATTCTATGATCTTCATAAAAAATTATGATAGCCTAAAAAAAAAAAAAACTTCTTTACAACATTGTGTCTTAAGTGGCTTGGAAATGCCACAAAAAAAAAAAAACTAAACCTGTTTTTTAAACATAAAAGTGACAAAAAACGACAATCTCACGAATCACGAGAAAAAATATATATCTCAGAAAGTGCACTATCGCGCTGCGCTGGACTCCCCGAATCAGCTCCTCTTATGAAGCCGGGATCTAATCCTGTTAACATGAAATAAGCCTGCTCGCGAGCAGGTTTAAGTTTGCGCACATGTTGCTATGACAGCAAGTCCAGGAAGAGCGTTGAAGAACCAAACAATCCAAGATCATGCCAAATCGCCAACAATCAAATCCAGCTAACTGAGTTAGCGACGTACGAAGAACGGACCCCTAGTTTTTTCCTAGTGTGTGGCTGTAAGTTACCATAGTAAACGATTGTGTCCACCTGCACCTTGTTAATTCACTTATTTAGTCTGTGTAGACATACTCCCTGTTGTTCAGTTCCTTGTCCTTGTCTTTTAGTACGTCTTTGGTAAGTGGTTCTTTCTCTCCATGAGGTGTATATTATCCTGAATGTTTGTTATTTTTAGTTATTGCTAAAGTTGACTGCTGCATCTAGATCCTGCCTCAACTAATCTTTGCTGCAACCCCACTGTGACAACCAGGAGGTCGTACCAATTTGCCACCAATTTGCCAAAAATGTAAAATAGTTACAAATTGCCATGAAATTATACACATTCATACGAATTATCCACCAATTCACCAAAATGTAAAACAGTTATGAATTACCATGAGATTATACAAATTCATACAAATTAGCCACCGATGCACCAAAATGCAAAAATTGTTACGAATTACCATGAGATCGTACAAAACTAACCACCAATTCGCCAAAATTAATTACGAATTTACAAGAGATTGTCAACACAATCTCATTTGTAATTATCTTACATTTTGGGAAATTGGTAGGTAATTTGTATAAATTATCTCATGTCAAGTCATAATATTTAATATTTTGATGAATTGTTGGCTAATTTGTATGAATTCATGCAATCAAATTTGTACATTTTCGTACAATCTGCTTGCGACCCAGTGGCAGCTAGGTTTGGGATGGACCTTCATGCCAACTGTTTAATGAAAATTATACGTTTGAGTATATGAATCACATTGTATGAATTCATACAAAATCACCACCTCGTGAAACAGTTTATTTATTTATTTTTTCTCATGAGATCAGGTTGAGCAGCCCACTAGGGCTATGTCCGAAATTGCCCCCTATACTCTCATTCACTATTCCCTACATTACTCCACTAATATAGTCCTCTTGAAGGAGTGACTGAAAATGATTGAATTTGGACAGTGAGTGCCAGAAGGGCTGCCGCTTTTGCATAGCTTATGCTTCCTGTTTAATAATGTTTAACAATGAATGAGTACACTCGATAATGTCCACTATGGTTTCGGACACCACTACAAATGTCTGTTCCCTCAAATAGTCCTATTTAAGGGTATAGGGGGCGCTTTCGGACACAGCCCAGGTTTTGAAACGCAGCCCATGTCTGTCGTTTTACCCCAACCCCAAATCAGTGCCAATATGATGCATCAGGTAGAAAGAGAGAGGTACAATTTTTCTGTGGTTTCCAAGCCCTCAGATGTTGTGCACCAATCATTGGACTGCTCTAATTGGCCTCCTGATCTGCAGCACCTTTGATGTTCAGGTACGAAAGAGAAGTTCACTGCAAATGACATCTTGAATCCACGACGCTCCCGTTTGTGTGGGAGAACTGCACCTTTGTACCTGATGCCCGCTGTGAAATATCTAAAGGGTAGTTATTTTCGAAAGCAACAGCACATGAAAGAGTAAAAGGAAAAAAGGAAATTTGGTTGTAAACTGTAGTAGAATGACATTATCATTATCATTTTTTTGTAATTAGACTGAGGGCGGTCGAGCACACAGCGTTATACAGCCATTTCATTGTGCCATTCTCAATGTTTTTTTTTTATCTCAAAAAACGAAGAAAATTAGAAAGATGTTCAGTAAAGTATTACGCCAAGAGGAGATACAGTACCTTTGTATCTTGCTGAGTTAAACACTTTTAACAGATGTTGATTAAAAGTGGCTTGCATAGCTCTGTTGGACTGCACTATTAAAATGCATGTGCCAAGAAAAGTGCTTTTTCATGCAGGTTTTAAAAAATAAAATATAAAACATTTTATTCAAGAAAAATTTAAAGTTAAATGATTAAGAAATAAACTATTATATCAAGCTACCTGTTAAGGTTTTCGTTTTTAAGAATTTATACATTTTTAGTTGTATTTTTGAATAAACAGTAGATCTGGAAAAGCAACAATAAAGTGAAATTTGTGTATCACTGTAGGGGAGAGTGGGGTAAAGTGAGACATTTTTTACATTTGTTCCCCTCTAAGTGAGCTAAAATGATATATCAGTCAAATTTACACATTTCCCATTAATTCAGGATGTTTCCTAGCAATGGAAATGATTAGAATGTATTCAGGATGAAGGGCAGTGAAAATATGAATGGTTTTTAAAAAGTGGTCTTGTGTCTCACTTTACCCCAGCTTAGGGGTAAACTGAGACAGACCAGAGAAATCAAGGGGGTAAAGTGAACCAGCTGGGGGTAAACTGATCCACTTACTTTTTCCACTCTGAAACTTCCATAACAACACATGTTGTAACAGTTAGAATCCTGACAGCTAGCTTGACAACCACACATTCTAAAACTAATGTCGGACTAGTAACAGAATCATGGGGATTGGTCAATTAAGCACATTTTTTTGATGACCCGCATCCAAGTGAAGGTGCAACACCCTTGGCGTGCTAAGGGTAAATGGCACACTGGAGGAAATTCCTCCTAAAAAAAAAAACTATATCCAAAATATTGTGATACATTTGGAAGCTCAATGCAGTCAGACCTCCCCTGTCCAGCCCAAGGAGGGTGGCCCTTCCTGGGCCAGATTCGGATTTGTCCGCCACCACTGGAGCTCCGTCTGGAGCAAAGTTGGTCCTAAAACGGACCTTTGGGTCTTTGTGGAGGCAATGCTCCACTTAGACAAGGAACACGGACCAGAGAACCATGGTGGTCAGACCGGGTGGGGAAACCGCCTGACCCAGCCCAGAGAAAGTGCACTTTGTGCGGGCGAGACTTCCAGTAAATAGGGTCTGGTTTGGACACCCAGTCCCTCGGTGCCAGGGCGTGCATACCGGTGAGCGTGCACCATCCTGGGTGAGCTAGGGGTGAAAGACACACTGGAGGATATTCCTCCTCATAAAAATGTCCAAAAATATCTTGTATTTGAAGAAGAGCTCCATGCTCGCAGACCTCCCGGGCCAGCCCCAGGGAGGGTGGGTCATCTCCAGTCAAAGTCAGATCCGTACACCTGCTGGTGCTCCTGCTGAAGCAACGACGGTCCAAACACGGACGCTCATGGTTTTGTGGAGGAGGGAGACGACACTCTCTTATCGGACAAGGTAATGGAAAACAGGTGCCTCAGGGTTGCCTGGGGCCCAGAGGAGCGCACCCTCTCCTTCGGGCCGTCAAGTTGGGGTGCCCGGTCGATTGGAGCTTCGGACGTGCCGGTCGAGGGGCAGCTTGCTCGCAGATTTGCGCGTCGACATGAGACCTCAGGAGACTCAGACGGCCCGTCTGAAATGGATGTCCGCAAAGGTGGCGGTGGCCGCGGGCGGGTGGGAGGATGGGGGGTGTTAGTTGGGGCCCCCCTGGCACGCCTTAAGAGCCGAACTTTGCCCTGCGCCTCCCCCCGCTTTGAAAGCACCCTTCCCGTTTACGGCCTCGATCCAGATGCCTCCCACCCCTGCCCCCGGCGGATGGTTCCTCACCCACCCTATGAGTGGCCGTGTCGTCTCGAGCCCAGGCCCGAGTGGAGCGAGACCCGTGTGTAGGGAGCCTGCACATCGCGGTTCACCGTCCGGGGGCTTCTCGGTTGATCCCGAGGTAAAACGTATGCTTGTCGAATGGTCGGTCTGGATAAACGGCGAAGCGACTCCAGGGGCTTCAGACACCCCTGGAGAAAAAGCGGTGGAGGAAGGTCCTCTCCTCCGAAAACAAAAACGGACAGTGTCTGTGAGGTTACAGATGGACGAGATTCCCATGCTGACTTTACTCCCTAGTAGGCTCCCAGGGAAAGTGCGGAGCTCCTGTCGGAGCGACCTCGGTCCTAAAACGGACCTTGGGGGTTTTGTCGAGGAGGGGACAAACGCTCCATTCGGACAAGGTGAGAGGGAGAAGGTGCTCCACCTCTTTGCCTCAGCTACTGCACCCCAAGCTACTGATTTTTACTTCCCCTTCTCTTTTTGATGGCTTTTCTACAATGTTTATGACATTAAAAATAAAACATGTCATGTAATATTACGTTAAAAATATGTTTAAGACTAAACTTAACTTGTGCCTCATGTCTCACTTTACCCCACAGCATTTGTCTCACTTTACCCCACCGCCACATTTTAGAAAAAAATGATCTCTCTTAGCAATTCAGGCTTATCTTCAGCTAGCATCATCACATGGTTTTATATGTTGGTAGTTCATCAACATGTATGATATAAGTTTTTCTACCTGAATCAATTTGCTTTGGCACAACAGTTGATTAAGTTGACAGCAAGAAAATGTACTTTTACATGCAAAAAAAATATTTTTGTGAAAAAAACATGCTTAATACAGCACCATGAGGTCCTCTCCTTCATGGCCAAGGGGAAATGAGAGGGGCTTGAAAACATAATGGTCAAATGACCAAAATTGTGTTCCATAGCCTAGATACAGGGGGTGTCTCACATTACCCGATGTCTCACATTACCCCATTCTCCCCTACTTGCTCCAGTGCCAGGACTAAATCTTCAGGGCCCGTATTCATAAAGAATCTTAATGCAAAGAGTAGCTCCTAGTGACAAAATTCTAAGAAAATTCTTAGAAATGTGGGCGTTTACTCTTAAATTTAAAGAAAAAATCCTAGTAAAGAAAAAAGTAATTCAGAAAGCATCTTAACCCTTAAAAGAGGTCTTAAGGTCAAAATTGTTAGGAGTACGGACGAGGACTTTTAAGAGGCTTAAGAGTTTCTTTAGCAGAGGAGAAAATGGCAGAAAGACGAAGAGGGAGAAGAAATGTGTTGCAGACAATGGATGACAGTGAGTTAATAAGAAGATATATATTAGATCGTGCAGGGATCATGTTTGTGACTGATCTTATTAGAGACACGCTAACATCTCCAACACAGCGCAGAAATGCCATAGCGCCTGAAATGAAAGTAATCACTACATTACGATATTTGGCAACTGGGAAAATTCCATGTTTGATTCATTAAAACCAACATTCAAACCACCATTTAAATAGACATGCCAACAATCAGTGTAATTGGAAAGAGTGGAACAATTTTTATCATTCTAAGCCAAGCAAATACCTTATAGGAAATTAACAGCATGGTTAATAAAATAAGGATATAATGTGTGTGTGTGTGTGAGAACGGTCAAGTAGGAAAAATTATGCATGTAATTTCAAAGTGAAGGCTTAGAATATATCCTATACTTAAAATCACTTTTTTCCCCTTATTGGACAACCAGCCAATCACAGTCTTCAAAAGATTGTGTCATCCATAGCAACGGGGTCAGCCCCGCCTCCTCACTAAGATAAAAGTTTTTGTCTTTTCCTTACTCAGAGTTGCTCTCAGATCGGTCCCGAATAGCTCTTAACCTAAGACTCCTACGTAAAAGTTTTTAAACTAAATTAAGAGTTTTCTGAGAGGATTCTTAGAATCTTTATGAATACGGGCCCAGACTTTTTCAGACTAAGAACCCAATTGGTGGATAGGAAGACAGAGCAGCTTAGTTAAATTAGTTGTATTTTTATTTAACATTTATGTTTAAAGAGAGATTTTAAATGGTTATTGATTTGGCTGCTCGAGCCCCTGGCCTATTTCAAAATTAATCAAAAGTGCCCTTCTCAAACAAATATCAATGTATTGTGGTCAATGCATTTGATTATAATAACATGACAATGTGTTCAAAACTAAAGTAGCCTAAATTCACGTTTATTTTTACGTATCTGTCAGTCTGAGGTGTCGTCGTTGCTATGGGTTGTGTGTGTCTTGCTTCGGTCTTGACTGACGGGGTTAGTCTCCGTTTTCTATAGGGTTTAAAACTCCGGAGTAGTGTGTGGACGCCAGGCATAACCGTAGCAATAGCGTTTTAAAATGAAAATGAACTAGTGTAGGCTAATATCCCACAGTCTGCTCGGGAACGGATGCTCTCGAACCAAATATGGCTTCAGAGAGTATATGGCTCGACGGCAGGAAAAAAATAAACTTAACAATTTTTTCAACTTTTTTTTTCTTCAATAATAAAAGGTAGTGTGTCGATTTAATTGAAAATCCACATATCACATATTTTAGAATATTACATACTTCATTGAAGCCTGTTTGTCATGTTTAATACACTGACCAATCGTCATCTGGCACAACAAGTTCAAATTTCATTGGACAATGTGAAGTGGAGCGGTAATTTTCCTGTAATTTATAAATAAATCGTTTGAAAATTAACATGGACACACCATCTGCGTCGATCTGAATCTGCGTCGTTGAACTAATGGATGTTAATTGACTAAAGAACTGCACAAAACCAGCATCAAAAGTCGCATCAATGGTAAGTATGGTATTCAAGTCACTTGTATTTAGTCATACACCGTTTACCATTTGATTAAACTATCATAGTTTGTTAAATGAAGCCTCTACAGGACTATTATGTGAAGTGTAGGCTGACAACAACACGCGAAATGGTGACTTTATTATTTTAACATTTTTGATAATTTTGCAGCAATAGTACAGTACTACTAGTCAAAAATTTGCAATTTTTTTTTAAAGAAGTCCCTTATGCGCATCAAGCCTGCATTTATTTGATCAAAAACACAGAAAATAAATTATAAAAAAATATTACAATTTAAAATAATGGTTTTCTATTTTAATACTTTTTAATATCATTTATTTCTGTGATGCAAAGCATATATATATATATATATATATGCGCCCATTTTTTACATTTGAGCCCCTGCCCCTGAGGAACTCCCTGCACGTCCCTGACAAACCCATAAGAGAAGATCTTTTTGATGACATCTGAGAGCTTTTTGTCCATCCATTGAAATCTATGCTGCAACTATCACTTTGATGCTGCAAAAAGTTCATAAAGGGATTGTAAAACTAATCCATATGAATTGAGTGGTTTATTTAAAATTGTGATCACTTTATATGATAAACAGCATGTTTGCCTGATGTGCAAGAACGAATGAGGTTCATTCTCATGTTACGCAGCACGTTTGAGCTTCTGCAAGAACCAATGAGGTTCCTTCTCATGTTACGCAGCACGTTTGAGCCTCAGCAAGAACCAATGAGGTTCATTCTCATGTTACGCAGCACGTTTGAGCTTCTGCAAGAACCAATGAGGTTCCTTCTCATGTTACGCAGCACGTTTGAGCCTCAGCAAGAACCAATGAGGTTCATTCTCGTGTTACGCAGCACGTTTGAGCTTCAGCAAGAACCAATGAGGTTCATTCTCGTGTTACGCAGCACGTTTGAGCTTCAGCAAGAACCAATGAGGTTCATTCTCATGTTACGCAGCACGTTTGAGCTCCTGCAAGAACCAATGAGGTTCATTCTCGTGTTACGCAGCACGTTTGAGCTTCAGCAAGAACCAATGAGGTTTATTCTCATGTTACACAGCACGTTTGAGCTTCTGCAAGAACCAATGAGGTTCATTCTCATGTTACGCAGCACGTTTGAGCTCCTGCAAGAACCAATGAGGTTCATTCTCATGTTACGCAGCACGTTTGAGCTCCTGCAAGAACCAATGAGGTTCATTCTCATGTTACGCAGCACGTTTGAGCTTCAGCAAGAACCAATGAGGTTCATTCTCGTGTTACGCAGCACGTTTGAGCTTCAGCAAGAACCAATGAGGTTCATTCTCATGTTACACAGCACGTTTGAGCTTCAGCAAGAACCAATGAGGTTCATTCTCATGTTACGCAGCACGTTTGAGCTCCTGCAAGAACCAATGAGGTTCATTCTCGTGTTACACAGCACGTTTGAGCTTCTGCAAGAACCAATGAGGTTCATTCTCGTGTTACACAGCACGTTTGAGCTCCTGCAAGAACCAATGAGGTTCATTCTCGTGTTACGCAGCACGTTTGAGCTTCAGCAAGAACCAATGAGGTTCATTCTCGTGTTACGCAGCACGTTTGAGCTCCTGCAAGAACCAATGAGGTTCATTCTCATGTTACGCAGCACGTTTGAGCTTCAGCAAGAACCAATGAGGTTCATTCTCATGTTACGCAGCACGTTTGAGCTCCTGCAAGAACCAATGAGGTGCATTCTCATGTTACGCAGCACGTTTGAGCTCCTGCAAGAACCAATGAGGTTCATTCTCATGTTACGCAGCACGTTTGAGCTTCAGCAAGAACCAATGAGGTTCATTCTCGTGTTACGCAGCACGTTTGAGCTTCAGCAAGAACCAATGAGGTTCATTCTCATGTTACACAGCACGTTTGAGCTTCAGCAAGAACCAATGAGGTTCATTCTCATGTTACGCAGCACGTTTGAGCTCCTGCAAGAACCAATGAGGTTCATTCTCGTGTTACACAGCACGTTTGAGCTTCTGCAAGAGGCCTGTTCTCGCACGTCAAGCAGGTTTGGTTAAGCTTCTGTTTATGTCAGCTGATCAATGTTTAAATGTGAATAAAAGCCTAAATTAAATCTGTTCATCATATAAAGTGATCAAGCTCAATTCATATGGATTAGTTTTGTGATCTTTTAATGAACCTTTTGAAGCATCAAAGTGGGTTAGCTCTCAGAATACATCAAAAAGATCATCATTTGTGTTCCAACGATGAACGAAAGTCTTACGGTTTGGAACGGCAGTAAATGATGACAAAATTTTCAATTGTAACAATTGTAGGGACAATTGTAACAATTGTAGGTTACCACTTTTTCCAGTGTAAGGAGTTAGACTCTGAACATTCCATAAATGACTATGTGATCATCAGCCTTATATGAATTAAAACAAAAAACAAAAAAAAAACCTCACTATATCAGAACAGTCTAAAGGTCTGTGCTGAGTTTTGTGGATGTAGCTTGAAAGCATTAGGAAGAAGCAGTCTTTTGGAGTGTTGGGATGTCAGTCGGGCGTAAGCAGACCGTACGAAAACGCATCAAACCATCAAAATAAAGTGAAACCTATGATACTCACATTTGTACAGTTGCAATGCTGTCAGGTGCTCGACTCTGTGGGTGTTACAGTCATCTGTTGTACACTATAACGTCAGACTGATGCTCATCACACAAAACTTGCAATGACATGGAAATTACTGTAGAGATGAATGGTGCAACAAGACAGCGAGTGAGAAAAGGTTACGGGGATGCCGACAAAAACAGATCCATTTTTACATAAGCAGGGCAGCTCTTCTACGAGTCTTCAGAGGGGAAACTTTACATCTGCATCTGTCTTCTGATGCCAGACCACAGAGAGTTCAGAATGACGCAGGGAGAAGTATTTTTAGATTGTGTATGAATTTCAAATAGATCCATCTGGAGTTTGATCAGACTCATAAGTCAATTGATGTTTCAGCTAGCTCGAAAAGCAGATTAGATACAAGCAAGCCTGAAGATATACAGTGGCCCCATAAAGTATTTGGACACGTAAGCCGCACTTAAAAATGCATGAATGTCTTCACATAATATAACAAAATATCAAACCATGCATCACATATTTTAAAGAAATATAGTCTTTTCAAGCAAAACTTTTTACAAAAAGGAGTTTGCTAGGTTTAAAATGAAAAAAAAAAAAGAATAGTTATATTGCTCAGAATGGTTGTCAAAAGTTTGTGGAACATCTATTAAAAGATACTGTGTTATCTAACAGAATGAAATTCATACATTAAATGAGTTTTCGGCTTCTCCTGATGTGTCAGAGTGCAGTGGTTAAAGTCCAACTGAAATCAAAATTGACCCTATTTACTTTGTTAGCGCATATTACTAGTCTTGTGGTGAAAAATTAATCCGTGCAAGTTAATACACAGAAAACATTTGTTTGTCGTCGTAATCTTTAATCAAAGTCTGAAAAGTTACTTCCGGTCTGGAATGGCATTCCTTCTCTGATGACGTTAGTTTGACGGCTTGGGTTGGGAAACGCTTAACCACTTCCCTCAAACCGTTAGTCTGAGATGAGCGAGAGATGGAGAGGAGGAGCGCTAGAGTAAAACCCTGCCCTCTGTTCAATATTCCTTTTCACTGGGAAATACGTCACAACACTGGAGAAAAGTCGTTTGCAACTTCTGGTTCACACGGACTTGAATCCACAAGGGTCTGGCACGTTGAGCTTTGGTGCACATATGGGCTTTTCAGGTTCGAGTCCAGCCTGCAACATGTCCTAATCTTATTCACCTTCACTCTTCTGCCCATGGAATCTGCATTCGCCACGCTGACCAACAGAAATCATCTTTGTTTGAACGTTCGCCAAAATTTCGCTAGTGTGACAGCCCCTTATTAATCAAAGTATCAGGTCTTTTTTTTTTCATTTCAGTGGCGATGTTCAGTGACCATCAAAAAGTCTTGAGGGCTTTGGTTTTCCTATTGGATGATTATTGATTTATGTGATTGTATGTTGTGTCTTTTCTGAGAGAAACATCCACAGTGGTGCTTCCAGGGTTGTATTGCACCACAGGTTTCAAACGCCCTGAAGGCAGTAATTTTGTAACCTTGAAGTGTTGCGTCCAAGTCAACATGCCCATTTTAGAAGTTTTTGACGACCGCTGTCAAGTGGAACAGTGTTCATCTTACCTTTTAAAACGTTTCACTTCAGTTGCTTTGTAGAATAGGTGGTAATGGACAGATTGCGTGTTTACCCTCTAATTTATGTCATGGTTGTGGGTTTGAGTACCAAGAAGTCCTTCTTAATGGATATTTCACTAATTGCGAATACACTACACCATTAGCATGACAAGCTCAAATTGCTTTCTCCTTTTAGGACCTTTTAGTCTTTTAGAACAGATTATGTCCGTTCTTATAAACGGGAGGTTAATTTTGCCTCTTAAGTACTGAATCTTGAAGTTTCATGTCTATCCATGTTGTTTTCCTCTGACTTTCAATAAAAGTGGGGGAAACCTGCAAAGAGGAGACTAGATATGCGAATTGAAAGGAAATGAAAACCTTTTAGCAATTTCTTTTTCAAGCTGTTCCTCATACAAACACATCCCACACCATCTTATTACCACCACCCCAATTTATTCAGTTCATTTTAAATTCAAGCTTTGCTGAGCAAACAAGAAGTAATTGAGAAAGGACGAACAAACGTAGAATGAAATGTATAAATTTGAGAAGTGACAAAAGTGGAGACTGCAACATGTAGCAACTTGCCGCAGAAAATCCCATTTTAATTTCCTTTTTACGTTTGCTTTGTGGTTATCATCGCTTCCATTTTGTCTGTTTGCTCATGGCTGGGATGTTTACGCCGTATCCTTTTTTCCCTCATGGCTGTCTTTGCTGTCTTTTGATATACAGATCTCTCTGAAGAAAAAGAGCCTTTTCTACGCCACTGCTGACTTAGAACAAAGAGTTGGAGCTATCAAGGAAGAAGGTTTGAAAGTTTTTTTTTTTTTTTTTTTTTTTTGTGGAAAGCAAAACAATTGATTTCCTCTTCAATACCTTATATAAACAGTATAAATGCACTTATCTCGAAGAAGTTTCTATGCATAAGTTTCTTTTCTGCAGTAAATTTTAGCAGTAATTGTATACTACCCCCTCACAAACAAATAAAGTCTCACTAGAGCATATGCTGTTGTGCGTCAGATACTGTATCAACATATGTGGCTATGTTTTTTTACAGCTCCTTTCCAAAACCTATGTCTACAGAAGCATTGACGCAAAGGCTGTTCTAAAAGGTAGGCATCTTCTAATATATCTTGTTTAGCCTCTAATATACCTTGGGTGTTTCTCAATATGCGTTCTTCAGCGATCTTGCGTCCTTGTGTTCTCGTTTTACGTCATCATAACCGTCGAAGTTCAGACCCAATTCTCAAGAACGCAAGTACAGAGGACGCATGAAAGAACCCGGATGTGTTCTTGATACCGAGGATGCATCGAATGCAGACTTGAGCTAGTACTCGCCTGGTGTCCCAGAAGTCATTGCGGCCGGTTCCGAGTTCGTTCTTCCAAGGAAGCTTGGCAAGACCGGTCTCCACGAGAACACAAGTCCGTTCTCTGCGTTCTTGGAATTGAGAAACAGCCCTTGTTTTCGTGACAATCTGAGTGGAAACAAAATCCAAGATGGCGGACAAGCCTCCTAATTAGGGTTGGGTATCGTTTTTTTTTTTTTTCAATACCGGTGCCAAATCGATACTTTTAAAACAGTACCGGTGCCTGAATCGATACTTAAATAAAAGAGAGCCTCAAAATGATGTTGAATAACATTAAAGAACGGCTTTTTTATTGAAAAAACTATGTGAACGATTGTACGCGCCAAAGGGTTAACTAGCAATCACATGCGGTGATGAAGCTTCTTACGTCCGTTTTGGAGAACCAGAGGGCAAATATGTCAACCGACAGCTGAGGCATTTAAGTGGCACCGAAATCTGCATTTTGATTCGGTCCGGTTACTTACCGGTTACTTAGGCACCGGTTTCATATCCGTGCCCGGTTTCGGTACCCAACCCTACCCCTAATTCATCAAAAACTGAAAAGATTCTAATTTGGGTCATTTGACCCAATATGTGTGTGTGTTATGCTTGTTAGCTTAGCAACATGCTAATGCCAAACTAAGTGGAGTCTCCCATGCAGATTACTATTTGTGTGGTGTGTGAAGTTACCTACAGTATTTAGAGCAGGGTTTCTCAAACTCGGTCCTGGAGGGCCACTGTCCTGCACAGTTTAGCTCCAACCCTGATCAAACACACCTAGCTGTGAGTTTCTAGTGATCCTGAAGACATTGATTAGCTTGATCAGGTGTGTTTGATCAGGGTTGGAGTTAAACTGTGCAGGACAGTGGCCCTCCAGGACCGAGTTTGACAAACCCTGATTTAGAGCGCTCCAAATTGGTAACTTCACAATCACACTGATTTAAGCGCTAGGTTGCCGTACTGTTGGTTGCTAATAGGCATTTCTACTACTGGATGCCTTAACATGCGTAACTGGCAGAAAAGTTTTTGAAAATCTGATCACAAATGCAGCACGAGTTACATTTGGAAATGTGTATACTCAGGGTCAGGAGTTTGTTCAAATTCATAACCAGTGGTAGTCGTAGGCCTACTTGAGTAAAAGTTCTGATACCCTAATAAAATATTACTCTGTTAAAAGTACAGTAATTTTCAAACGACCAGTATTTCTTTCATATCTTTATGTATGAACAATTGTGCTAGTGAAAATAGCTTTAGCAAACACCACTAATAAATAATAATTCTGCATGTGTTTATTTTGCATAACTGTAGGCTGTTTACAATGTTACATTAGTATTTTGATTTTAAAGTCGCAACTGTGCTTTTTATCAATAATACATCATTCAAGGGAAGTATCTGAGGACATTTGGGCAATACTGCAGGGGTGATATTAGTGGGTAACATGGAATGGTACAGTGGAACAGACAGGAAATGAATAATAGATCATCAGTTGGGATGTTTTCAGCAACGTTGATCAGTTACTCAGGCCAGCATGTTGCTGTACTGTATGTAAAGTCAGCTGAAGTGTTTGTGAGTGTGAACGTGCTGACTGCTAACTGTTGCCATAGTCACCCGTAAATGTGGGCGGAAAAGGGGAATGTTGTCTCTAATCCAGAGATCCTCTTATTTACAGACCGGTCACACTAGCACTTTTCAGATAATGGCTACGTGACAAATGCTGTGATTGTTGAACTGTAGAATTCAGTGTAGTGTAAATGTTATAGCATTTGTTTATAGAAGCAAGGATCTTAAGGTCTTGTATAATGCAATTAAACTAACCCCACATGTCAAAATGCTCATATCATATGATTGTAGCTGTGCTATTTTGTAGGTTTTTTTTTTTTTTAGTAGTAGTAGTTACATACTTGTAAGTAATTTATTTTTGCCATACAAAATGCTGCTGTGTTGCTATGGTTTAGTGGGTAGTTGCCAGGGTGTTATGTGCTTGCTAAGGCGTTCTGTATACTTTTTAGCTTGGTGTTATTTGGTTGCTAATGTAACGGAGGCCGGATAGTAGTTGCTGTGCGAGTAAACCTCACTCCTCTGATCTCAATAGGCACTATAGCGACAGACGTCTTTAGCCTCCTTGTTAGAGCGCCTGACTCTCATCCGACCCGGGTTCGAGGCCCGCACAGAGCGGGGTGAGTAGCACCCGGGTGGAGGGGTTACACTATCGTAGTATCATATCACACTATCGTAGTATCATATCATATGTGAGCAGATGCATAAAATAACAGCATTAAACAGCTTATTAATCAAAACTGCCTAATGTTACTGAATGAAATGTTGATCCAGGACGAGTTATCGGACTGTGAAGCGGACTGTGAAGGGGTGTTGATCATCGTTCTGAATGTAGTCTTTGACAAAAATGTGATATTTCTCAGCTTTTTGCTAAAAATGTTGCTATTTTTATGCAACTTACCAACATATGACCTCACTCGTACGAATTCTTATGGTTTTTGCTAAATGATTAAACGATTAAATCGCTGCGTTGCCTCGGGTGCCTGACAGGGCAGTAAGGCAACAAGTCAGCTGCCGAAGCTTTCGGATGCCGCCCGTGTATAAATATCTAGATGCTAATGTGTTCTGAGTGCTTGTTAGCATTGCTAGCTCACTTAGTAGTTTTTCAAAATGGCTAATTACATTTTACGAGATGAAATGGTTCCTAAGAAATGCATTAAAATAACCTCAGCAACATGAGAACTCAAGCTCAAGTTCTTTGTAGAAAGCCTCTTAAACAGACATGGGAAAGTACCCTCAAAATATTGACGTTTCTTATCCTGTCTTTCAGACTTATCTTGTCATGTGCTCCTTCAGGTACTGCTCTGCAGGGGGCATCACGACTTCAGTGCAAATCTAACCTCTCATGCTTCAGTCTGGAGCTGAGCGGGGGTCTTCAAGTCTGACTTGAAGACCCTGTGGTCCTTCCCCTCCTACACAAGACTCGTGACTCATTCTCTGAGCCTGAGACAACCATCACAAAATCCCTTCCGTCGGCACCTGGCTTGATTTTTAATTCAAAGGCGCTTACGATTTGGTGGGCTATTACGTTTCCAACAGAATGAATTTGTAAAATTCCAGTTCAGTAAAACCAGGGCTGTCGTCAAGGTGACCCTGTGTGAACTTTCACAGAATTAAATGAAATTTAGTTTCAGAAATTCATCTTTTTATACCTTTTCTTTGCACGTCACACTGTCTTTTATTAAACCATGCAGCACGTTCTTTACATGGCAATCTTCTCTATCCTTCTTTGACTCCAGGGTTTCATCAATTCTAGTCATGTCTGGCGCAATTCTTTGGTCAGTGCATTGAGAGGTATATGTAATGGCATATTGATACGTCACATGCTTGCACCCTCATCTTTTATTTAGCTTCCCGCTCTTGGTGGTGTGAAGGGAGAATTTATAGGCAGCTGCAAAGGGCCCAAACCTCCTATAAACCTGTCACACGTTGAGCTTTGGATGCAGTCACAAATTTTACTATGCCCCTTATTATTCTGACGTTCTCTTTCGGTCTCTGTTTTGAACACCCATTTTCATATAAATAGTTTTTTGGTCATAGACGGACAAATGAAGGCACAAGGTCACAGAGAATTATTGCTGATGATAAAGGATCTTTTTTTTGCAGATTGAGATTCCACAGAATAACCAAAGCATGATTATTTTGCAAGAGTCTTTTTGTCTTTAACTTAACTGTTATAGTTATGTCAAATAAAGTCAAAAGTAAAAATCTCTGTATAACAGGTATAGTTTTGTTATATTTCCCAATTTATATATTTAACGTGTGCCTAATGCACCTCTCGTTTATATGTGTGACTGCCCTTTTTAGTCATTGACCTTATTTCTGCATTAACTACACCTCTTTCCTTTTAGGGGCCGTTTACACGAGTACAACTGGAAAACTTTTTATACGTTTTGGCAGTTCATGTACTCGACAACGCCGTTTCGGGGACCTGAAAATGCAGGTTTCAAAGTGCACGTTTTTGAAAACGATACCGTTTTAGTCTCTGTATAAACTACAAAAACGTGAATTTGTGAAAACGGTGTCGTCATGCGCATGCGTATTACGCGTTCAGTCTATAGGCGCGTAGTGTTTTTTTTTTTACAAAAAGACATCGCCATCTACTGGCCTGGCATGAATAATACAGCATTTTTAATTGTTTTCACAGATCCATGTGAACTGGGATCGTTTTGACAATACTGTTGTCTGTACGTGAAAACTTTTTTCTCTAAGTTTCTCTAAGTCATTATTTTTAATTGTTTTAAATGTATAGGATATTATTAGTCAATTATTCAAGCAATTTCATTAGTTTTTGTAAATGTATTTTATGTTTCTGCCTCATAGATTAATTTAATATGGAAGACCGTTTTTGCCTCAAAGTTAAATAAATCAAAAAATGTAATTGACTTCAAAAATTGCAATTGCATAAATCACATTTTTACCACATATAGGATTACTTTTATTTAACAGAAAGTGACCATACAAGACAAGTTTCTTTCTTTCTTTCTTTCTTTCTTTCTTTCTTTCTTTCTTTCTTTCTTGACAGCCTCATTTCAACTTACTAAATGGAAAGAAGATGCTTGGACATGCTGCATAATATCGCCTTTTGTGTTCCACATAAGAAAGCAAGTCATATGGGTTTGGACCAACATGAGGATCAGAAAGTTATGACAGTTTTCAAATGCAGTCAAACACTAAGCTACCTTCCAAATTAAACCTGCGGTGGTGCAAATCTTGCATTTCCACAGCAGTTTTTTTAAAACCTAATTGACACACAATAGCCCAAAGGATTAAGCACATGCTCAAGTGTGAAAATCATCGTATTCATTAGGAAGGTGTCACTTTAATTACCGGTGAGGTGAAACACTGAAAGCCACGGCTGTTAATGGGTCTATCATTCACCCCACCATCTTTCAATATTTAGTAAACGTACTCTGCTTCCAGTCAAAGCATTAAAACATCTTATGTTGCTTTGTTAACATTTTGAGATGAGCGTAATACAGGCAATTCTAGATATATGGATAGATGGATGGATGGATGGATGGATGGTTGGATGGATGGCAGGTATGGAAATCCACTTAACCATTTGGCATCTTCTAGAGAATTACAAGGCAAGAGCTTTTTTTGGGTTGCTTGTGAAGACTTTTCTTCCAAAAGATCCATGCTTTCTCATTCGAAACTCAGATTGTTCAATTACAAGGTTATTTTCTTGCTGATGTCTTTGATTTGAACTCAAAAATTTATTACAGGTGCTGATACAGACTTTTCATGAACGTGTCTGTTTTTGACAACCATTCTTATTGATGGCACATGAATTGGCTTCTCACAGCACACACACACACACACACACACACACACACACACACACACACACACACACACACACACACACACACACACACACACACAAATCAAACAGTCTGACTTAAATTATTAACCGAGGTACCACTTACGCTTCGATCACTCTCAGATATTTTCTCTCATTGCTTCAAAGCCCCTGCGGTGCGAAGGATGATTGTTTCAATATTTAGTGAAAAGTTTTGTATCGTGTCAGTTACTGCATCGTGGTGCATTCATTCACTTTCTTGCATAGGAATTGCAGTAGATGGATTTCCTTTTAACATTGGGACTGTATTTTCAGAGTTCCTCTATGCTGCAAGATAGTTGCATACTATCTGTATGGCATCTGTTGCCATAGTTACCCACTCATCTGATGAGAGGAAAACCTTCTGGGGAAATTCTTCCTGTATCAGGAAATTTAACGAATGTCACTCCACTTGGAAACATGGGCCAGACCTCAACACGAGAACTGATCTCAGATCAGTTTTTGCCTCTCATATCCAATTTAGCACAGTGAAGTAACTGGGAGAGAGATAAAACTAGATGAACCCAGAGCACTTACTCTGAGATGCTAATAGATTCGGGAATAGGAGGTGTAGCGAGGGCAAGGAAAAAGGATCAGGTTCCGATTTCCCTCCATCACTCTGTCTGACCTAGTCTGAATCTCATATGGACCATGGACCATGATGCAAAAATCCCAAGCTCCAATCTGTTTGGGTGGTTTTGCATCGTTTTCAGGAGTAAAAGTGTAGATGGTTTTTCTCAGTATGCCAGGAAACAAAGTTTACAATGTTTACAAGGCATCAGGTTTCTACAGCAAGCACTTCTGAGGAATACCTAGTCACTGGGTTTATCAAATCTGTGAAATATACTCAAGAGTTTTGCTCAACTGTATTTTTTTTTTTTGTTTTTTTGTTGCTTTGTACAATCTGTGCTTATATTTTAGGAAGGCAGGAACAAACAGTGACAATGTGTTCCCAGAGGTCCAGGGCTTCAGGTGCTTTCTATTCTTTCTAATGGCTTTTTCTGAGTGCCTGCAGACCAGATTTAGGGAAATGGTGGCTTGGTGTCCTGACATCCAGGCACATCGGCTGGGACATGAAATAAAATGCGAAATGAAGTGTTCCACTTCACTTTTAGACACTTGCAAACTTCCCTAAGGGGAACATCCACCACCATTTTGAAGTGTGTTTCACTTCGTCAAGTGGATAAGGGAAGTTTATATGGACATATCCTCCAAAATACTTCAAATACTACAATGCAACATGATTGAGATGTCACAGCAAATCGTGCGTAATTACCTCACCCCATACAACTCTAGTGTATGATATATGATTTATGTTTACTTTATCTGCAAGTAAATTTGTTGCTACTTTAAGATGGCAGTTTGTTAGGGCTGGGTAAAAAAATATCGATTTCTCGATTTTAATCGATTCTCATTTTTACGAAACAATATCGATTCTTAAATCCCAAGAATCGATTAGTCATCCTGTTTTCAGTTGATGAATGAATGGATCATTGTTGCGCGCATCCCATCCAATAAATTGCAATAATCTTTTTGCTTTGTTATTATTGATATGAAACAAAGTCTCAGATTTCAAATTACATCCATTTTCTTACGAAATTCAAAAACATAATTACCATTTTGGCGCTGTGGCGTGAGATCGCTCTGGCGCAGCTCAGCTCAAGAGAAGCAATGGAAGCAACACTTCTGCCTTAATAATACCAGTTACAGCACGAAATAAACATGAATGAGCATCTGAAAGTGTGTTAAAAGATAGAGTACAACTTATCGAAGTCCGTATCATGTCTCATGGATTCGCTCAATCAGTGTTTCAATCGTGCAAAGACGTTAGTAAACAATGTCATATAACGTCACATTTACCTCAGAAAAAACATATCTAGTGACCATAAACTCGTTAGTCAGCTAGAAAAATTAACTCTAGAGAGGAGCATTTTGTTAAATATATGCACCATATTATATAATCATTATCATTTTTAATGTTCTTCAATATTTAATGCATGTTTGAATAAATCTGGAAAGTTTTTTATGACAGCCATCATTTAAAATTTTATATAATTTCATATAACTTTATTATTATAAAAATAAATAAAAGTGTACAGTATTTTAAGTGTTTGTATACAAATCAGTTCATTTTTACCTTCAATATTATAGTAGGCTAATGAAGCCTATAGGCTACAACTGACTCCCATGGCTTACAGCATTAGTTAAGAGATTTGTTTTCCTTGAGAAAATTTGCAATGTATTGTACCTGATAGCCAAAATAATCGATATTGAATCGAATCGAATTGTAATCGAAATCGAATCGAATTGCAAGCTTGTGAATCGAAATCGAATCGAATTGTGAAATTTGTGTCAATACCCAGCCCTATTTGTTACACAGTCATAGTTTATTGTATTGATATTTCATTATTTTTGTAGTTTTAAAAAAATATATTTTCTCCAACAGCCCAAGCATATCTATTAGCTAAATTATAAGGAAACAGTTCAAATAATAAATAAGCTCTATAGCAGATTCCAAGAGATCAAAGGCTTAAGACATTCCAATTCTACCCATTGAATGGGTTCCGCCAGTAATGGGCACTCGTGCAACGTAACCAAGGATGCACATTGCACATTCAAGTCAGTTAGTGAGGGAAGTGCATAAAAAGCAAAGTAGAATGCTGTTGTGATCACTGTTTCATGGTGTCAGTCCATTGGTTTCCAGCTTGCTTTCTTCCTGGACCTGCAAGGGACACCTTGTGCTTGTCATTTGCCAGTGGCAGAGACAATGCTCCTTCAACTTTAGGTGCACCTTGTCTGCTTTCTGCTAGGTGTGCTTAGGGGCTTGAGCATATTAGAGGGGCCCCTGTGTTCAGTTTCCTTTGGAAGTCTCTAGCCATATGTCCTGAGGCTATCCAAGACCTTATGGTAGGGGTTGCCAGCTCTGTTCCTTGAGAGCTACCTTACTGCAGACTTCATTTCCAACCCTGCTCCAACACACCTGCCTGTCACTGTCAAGTAATTCTGATCACCTTGATTAAGTGGTTCAGGTCTGTTTGATTACGGTTTGAGCTAAACTCTGCAAGAAAGTAGTCTTCCAAGAGCAGGGGTGGCTACCCTTGCTCTAAGGCAGTGGTTGCCAACCACATTCCACGCCCCACATTTTGCATGTCTCCTTAATCAAACACACCTGATTCAAGTCATGAGCTTATTAGTAGAGACACCAAGACCTGAAATGGGTGTGTCAGACAAAGGAGACATTGCTCTAAGGTATTGACATGACAGTTCTGTCCTTTCATTATTTGAGGTAAGCTACAAGATAAAACATTTCAGATTTAGCTGCCTCTAAGCATCATACTTAAAAAAAAAACGAACTCTTGAAGATTGGTTGTTTCACATGTTGGACAGATGGCTCCTTCCAGAAGAAGCTGCAATGTCTCTTACGAGACTAACTCTAACCTAAAGGCAAACTGGTTCTGGAACAGTGTTTCTGGAACTCCCCCTTAAACTCAAGAGACAATGAATTGCTATTACCTTATGTAAATTTCATATCTGTCCGGTGGCAGGAATGATTAATTGCTGCCTTACTTGAAGGGCCAATGAACAAAAGAAAACACAGAGGGATGGCGGACCACTCTGTTTCCTTATGTCAGGCTGAGATGAAAGGCTGAGATGTCCCTAATTGTCTGGAATATGCACACATGAATAGATTTTAATACTTTATGGAGCTATGCATTACAGTTGCAGGGAATTATGGCTCCTATAATGAATTGTGCCTAAAAGTGTGTATTTCCATGAGCGTGCGTGTGCTTCCCAGAGCTCATTTGAACAGGGTGAGGAAGTGTCATATGCTGATTCAGAGATATCTCTCTCTCTCTCTCTCTCTGTGGCTTAGTTCCACCTACACCATTCATGGGAGACTCAGTGGTTTTCCCTAATAGGCTAGATCTCTAAAGTCGGACATTCCAGATGGGGTACAGTTAGACACTCAGGGTTTTGAGGGTGTCTGATTTTTGCATGTTCTTCCAAGGCCAGACTTTTCATAATTGGAATAAAATCTTGTCCACATGGGCCCTGTCCCAAATGACATCCTCAGCCCTTTCAGGCCTCCTCTGTACTGTACACTTTACTGCAAGGGCCACTGGGTAATAGTTCAGTGTGAAGTCCCAGACCAGTGAAGCCTCTGCAAATGAGTGCATCAGGGTCTCATAGTGGCCGCAAAATGGGTGCTCTGAAGAACTAAATTGACAAGTGGGACACCCTATGACCCTGGACTCCACAAAAGCATGTGCAGAAAGGCTGCTGGACTAAAAGTCCACATCCCATAGATGAGGGCCAAGCTCCCTATTCTGGCCAAAAACAGTTAAATCAAATAGGAAGACAGACTGTCTGACTGGCATCTAAAGCATTCAAGTTTGTTTAGGTTTCACATGCCATTTACAGGCTTTAAATGTGAAACAGGTACATGGCTTTCTCTAGGGTTTCTAGCCCCCTGGTACTGCTTATTTCTTCAAGCCACCTTTTTTGTGCAACTAATTGCCTCAAAACTGCCAAAGCTTTGATTCCACAGACCTCACAAATGTCTGTCAAATCCAGCGACAAATTCATCCTCAAAGGACTTATCAACCAGGTACCTTTTAAACATTTGTTTGTTGGTCTCAAACACTTAGAAGTTGCATATTGATTGAAGCTTGCATATTTAACTTTGCCATGCATTTTCCAGTGTTCTATTATTGTGCCATCTGAAACGGATGGGAGACCACAGTATGTGATTTCACAATTTTATCCAAGTCAGTTGTTTTCAGTGATGGTTTCTCAGATAGAGGTTAGCATGTTGAACCGTACAATATGGTACTTTCTAGAGAATTTAGTATGGAGAATTTCCTGAAATCCCTTCTACCATGTTGGAGTAACAGATTTTTTTTTGTTCTTTTCCAGATGATTATCTGTTTTATTTAAAGTTGAATATAAATACTCTGAAAGTGAATTATATGAGGGCAGTGAAGTGTGGGGTTTTCCAATTATTGACTGCTGTAAATGAATTGATGTCTTTCAAAAGGCAACACGATAATGATTGCAGTTTCAGAGTACGTTCTTCTCTTCTGATTACAAAAATATGGCTCAATGAACTCAGATGAAAAATGTGAACGTGTCCTCATATGACTACGTACAGATAACGAAAGCTACGGCACTGTTTGTGACAGGATATGAGTGCTTTTCTCCCTGCCCAGGACATGTACATTTTAAGGCCTGTTGCTTGTCATGTACTAGTTAGCTTGCAAAGACAGAGACATGGTTTTGCAATCTGTTACAAAAGGGATAAACTTAACCTGCCCTACTTTTATCACAACATGTGACTAGTTTCCATGAGTACTTTTTTTTGTTTGTGGTGGTCTTGTCTGTAATTACATTAAATCTACCTTGGGTTTCATTGCTGCTTTTAACACACTGCTGGTGAATTGATCTGAGACCTCACAGCAAAAGCATCTCATCAAAGTATGGTTTGCATGTCTAATGAATGTTTTTAGCAAATTCTGTAATAAGAGGCTTTTTAAAAGAGATCAAAGTGTTCTTTGCCAACAACAGTCATCTAGAGCTCCTCATAAGATTTTGAAGCTTCTACTTGACTGACTTCAGACACTGTAATTAAAGGAACATTTCATGCAATATGTTCGGCACATAGTGGGTGGTTATACATCTTTGGTGTACAGGGTTTTTTTTTTAATTTTTTTTTTTAAGGACAGAATTACCTCTTAAAACAACTAAAATAAACCACAAAAGTGAAATAAGCGACAATATAATTAAATTGGACAACAATGGAACAGAATTAAGACCGTACTCTAAAAAATTAAACCACAACACAAAATCCCCTCCTCCTTTGGTTAACATCCCTGTCAGCTGTAGTAAAATATGTAGTTCACCTTTCTTTGCTCACAATAAAAGCCCATTTCTGATATAGGCTATAATTCGCTGTAGTTTTAGCACCTATTGTTTTAAACGGGTAAAGGAGCCTTTTGCCCTACACTAAGAAATAAAAGATCCAAGCGTCAGCAGATCCAAATCTGTTCCAAGCATCTATCAATAGGCCTACTCACGCTTGTCACACAGAACACGCTTGTCGAGAGAGGAACACTGCTGAATCTATGCATCTAACATATGAAAGCAAACTTTACATTTGAATTTTGTATTGTTCTTGAAACAAACGGTTTAAGGAAAACGAATGTACATTTATGTAGAAATACACCTCACCCACGTCTGCACAGGATGTCAATTTATGAATATTAAAATCTGAAGTTTTGACTAATTATTTATAAGGTAACTAAATGTTCCAGGATGATTACCTTGCAATGTCAGTGCAAACTATTTAATATTCATGAGCTCTGATTTCTACATAAAGTGATACCACGGCCCATAACAAAGAAGAATTGAATGTTTGCAAATACACAGAATTCATAATTCAAAATAATAAAGATGTTGTGGACAGAGTTTGACTGAATTAGTTTAATTGTACTAACTAAATGAAAACTACTAAAACAAAGTTACTTGAAAAATTGTACTAACTAAATGAAAACTACTAAAACAAAGTTACTTGAAAAAAAAAAGTTAACTGAAATAGCTATATTTCAGATACATTTCTTATTTTCATTGTTTAACTCGATGTATTAAAGTAACAAAAATTAATAAACTATATAGACACAATGTCATGGTTTAGTTGTGTAAACACACATAAACATGTAGATGATCAAGGTTACTAGGCAGTCTTTAATAAATCCACAGGTAAAGCCATACATGTAGTGAAACTTAAAGTGAAACTTAGTAAACATGTAGTTAAAATTAAAAAACTTGTAAAAAACAAAAACAAAATTACCAATATGTTACAATCAAATTAAAATGGAAAATATATGTAAAAAGAATAATTCAAAATATTAAAACTATAATATCTCGTGCCTAGATTTTCTTTAAATATGACGACTGAATAACTTTAGCCGAATTCAGCTGAACCAAATGTGTTTAAATGTAAAACAATGTTTTATGTGACACACAATTACCTGTTATATTGATTCTTTAAAAGTATCCTTTTGGTTTATTGGTTGCCAATTTTGTACATTCACTGGTTCTTAGGGCTTTTTTTTGGTGGATGTGAAATATATCTTCCTTCTATATCTTCCTACTCATCGCTGGGAGTACTACTGGTGCCTTAGGAAGTGTGATTCATTACCCACAATACATTGCAAGAGGAATATAAGCCTGAAGTAGACACACTCCATTGGCCACCTCCTCAACAGCAGACCATGGGCTGGGTTCTGTCTTGCTTCAGGGTGAATCCAGGATCAGGATTTTACTTTTATGCATCACAGGAACTTTCTACCGTGTAACTCAATGTAACCAAGCATGGATGAGGATGTCTTGGTAGAATTGCCCTAGGACAGCAGGAGGTCATTGATGTCAACTTCACAGGTCTTAAAATGGAAGACAAGCGTTCAAAGAAGATGTTTTTATCGTAATCTTCCTGCAGAAAACGATGTGTTCGCTGTGCCTTTAAACACTGTAGGATATGCAATGTTGGATCATAAAAAAATAAAACGATTTTGGATGCATTCAGCAATAAAAAGTCAAATATGAAATTCAGTAGTTATTGTTTCAGAGTGTATATATAACAGCAAAATAGTATAGTTTACATCAAGTCTCAGTTTTCTTTCCATTTAAATTAGTAGATGTCCAGGAGAAACAATGTGATGTTTCTTTCCTGTAGGTTAATTGGCCTTGATGCAACAATTATTCTTTTTGTAAAAGAGCTGTGTTTGTCTTTGATATGACTATTTGATTTTCCATGTGTATTGGCTTGTCATTAACGGAAATTAAATATCAGAGATTGGACATGGTCAATTTTGTGACTGTTGGCAGGCCTGCTAAATGGTTCACAGCAGTAGCTCTTTTCATTCAAACAATGTTCATGGATCAGTGCATTTCAGAAACAAAAAAAAAATACAAATACAAAACTGGCACAGTGCATGCAAAGTCCCTGTGTGTGCTTAAAGCTATTTGAATTTGAAAATGCTTTAAATCGAACACATTGACACTTTGTTTGTTCTTGCTAAAGCAGCTGTGGCCAGAATGTGAGTGGAAAGTCTTAGCATTGTGGGTGTTGATGTGCTGGTCTTTTACATTTTACATTGGAAATGCTGAAAAGTTATGCTATGTCTGACATTCAAGACCTAATTCTAGCAACAATGGCAGCATTTGAATTGCTGGGTCGTCAGGTTTTTGTATTATTGCTCACTAGTAGGCGTTCCTGCTCATTTGCAGTATTCCGTATCTACAGGAACACGTGATCCCCACTTTCTGTTCTCCCATCGAATTGAATTGTCCAGCTTTGTTGCATTTTCTGTTTCTCTGTGGTTACTGTTGCTCTGATTGCCAACTCTCTTAAATGACAATTGATCTGGGCACAAAAAGGTAATGTGTAGTGATGCATTTGCACAGCTCACACAGAAGTCACTTTCACACCAAGAAGTTTTCTTTGTTGGTTGTTGTCTCCCCTATTCCAACCCCCCCAACCAAGGTTTATGGTGCGAGCAGCTACAGTCAGATCATCTGGACGGAATGAGAGGTAGAGTTATTTGTCATTAGCATAGCAGTGATAGGAAAAAACACGTTTTCTGAATGACAGATTGTAGTGATGACATGTAAATGGAGAAGAGCAGTGGTCCAAGCACTGAGCCCTGAGGCACCCCAGTAGCTAGATGTTGCGACTGATATACACTGATTCTTAGTATAGCTACTGAAGTTATTCAGTCAAGAACAGAATGAAAGCGTAGATCTAATTTACTGACACACATCCAAACTATTCACATTCACTTAAGATATAATGTCTGTGTTTATGTAAACCTTGAGTGTATTTGACAGTTTAGAGCTCTTTAACAGTTTTTTAGTGTGCATGCACTTCGCGTGTACGTGCTCAGAAAATCACTTTCTTCAAAGGCAGATTGTGGAGACAATTTAATCATTCACAATCTAAAATCGTCATGTCGCACATCCGTACTTCTTTTGTCACATACTGTTTTTCACCTACTATTTAGTAGGGAAGTATGCGATTTTGGATGCAGGCTATCGCAGTTACTGCTGCTTCTTTGCTTGTTTTTTGTATCCAGAGATTGTGTACTCTTTCATAAGATGCGTAACCCTTACGTATAACAGTGAAAACATGGATTGCTATATATATATATATATATATAAAATAATTTTTATCTTTTCAATGGACGCTTGACTGTAAAAAAAAATTACCCAAGTGGGACGGATTGTATTCATTTCATGATCGCTGTTTTATAATGAAGTTATGAAGTCTTGGCTAGAGAGGCTTCTTTTTAGGCATGTTGGATTTCAGCAAGCAGTAGTAGCTGTTTTGTACAGCTACAGTAGACCTGGATGTGCAGTTTTGATGGACTAGAAGCCGTGCAGGATGAGGCCACTGGTAGCAGTAAAAGCTAAATTGAAGCAGTTACAGGCAGCCAGTGTAGAGACCAGAGTTGGGACATTACGTAAGAGAATTTCCAGAGGTTAAATAAAAGTCAATCTGCAGAGTTTTGGATGTGCTAGAGGAGACATGCAACAGATAGTTTTGAAACATCTGCAGAGCCGCGTAATGACAACAGCCTAGGAAAGGAAAAGGCTTTCACTCCGTAAACATTGCAGATTTTGTCTGGAAGGATAGAAATAATTCATTCACTCCAGCCTTTTAACTCCACACTGAGTGTTGAGGGATTGTATGGGAAAAAACTTTTAAGGTCAGATGTTGGCTCCAATTTGGAGAATTTTAATTTAAGACTTGCCTCAAAACAGTCCAGTGGAGATGTTTTCTTAGAAACAAGACATTATTAGAATATTTGTATTATAATAAATAATAGAGAAAAAAAAAAAAAAAAAAAAAAAAACAATTGTAAGGCATAATCAATTTCAACTTCTATTTAGAGTTCAGATACATGAAAATTACTTTTTACAAAAGGCCCGTACATACTTTCATACACCGAAAGTGAAGTTGTGAATGGAACTGACTACTGAAGTACTTTTTTTCCAAGAAAATACTTTCAAACTTATATTTAATTCCATGCGTTACTTGCTGTACAAATTGTAATAGTGCCATAACACATTGTTAGTAAACACGTTAAAATAAGTTTTTAGACATGTACATTTTTCCTCATATTTTAAAGATTTTTTTTTAGTCTCACAAAATTTGTTTAACAAGATTATTACTTTTAAAAATCTATATTTATATCTAATAATAATAATTCATATTTAATATTAAACATTAATAATGTAAAAAATTAAGCAGTTTTTGTTGTTTTTAAATGTTTATTCAAATGTTTTCGTTGGAATTGTTCGTACACCCCTGCATGGCATTTACATGTATATGTCAGGGTGCGTAAGTAATTGGTCAATATTTCCAAGTTCTTTTTTTTTTTTTTTTTTTTTAATTAAACTCACTAAATTAACAATTACAGTTAAATGTACAGCCCTACAGTAAGCATGTCATTTTATGCATTTCCTGAATTGTTTTTACACCCTTGCATGGTATTACTATCTGATACATTCACTGTACCATAGCACCACCACAATGTTTTTGTTGAAACTGCTGATAGTCATGAAACCTCATTTCTGATATGAATTTCTACTGAAGCAAACCGTATTTATGAAACCGCCATAACTTCGCTGACACTTCTTGGGCTGTGTAGCGTAGAAAAACTCCTCATCATAACCTAACAATGCATGAAAATATCTGGACAGAGAGACACCTCCAGCAGCATATTTGCACAGTTGTGAAGGATTTTGACCACTGTGGCAATAAAGTGTCAACAAGTGTGTGTGTGTGAGAGAGAGAGAGACGTGTGAGACTATGGGAGCTCAAGCCACCTGCCTGGCCTGGAGGCGACGCAGAGCAAAGGACTTGTGCTAATCAATCACGGTGAGTGCAGCTGGGCTTGGCAGGAGTCAAGATGACTGTGGATATTGGATCTGGTCCATATTACCTGGGAATTTATGGAAATGGTGGACGAGGGAGTCTGCGGGTCGAAGGGGATCCTTGCACAAATTCTATACCCAGTCCTTAACTGAAAATTGTCATTTAATTCCTTTCATTAGTAAAAACCTAAGTTTTTCTGATTTTCTTTTCTTTTTTTTTTTTTCTTTCTGTGGATCGCCAAAGTATACAGTGACCAGTGGCAATCAAGATACAAAAAAAAAAACACCATTAAAGTGTCTTATTCATTTACGTGTGCGAAATCTGCATACAAAGGTTTTTTACACTAACCCTTAAATGCATGCATGTTTAGCCAATCACTATTACATATTCGGGTCTTTAGCGACCCGGATCTGTATCTAACACGGATGGATCTCTAACTATCGCAATGTATAAAACTCTTCTGATATTACAACAGAATAGAATATAGCAGATTTCATTACCTTTTGGAGCTTGGAAGGGTTCAATTTGAGCGGATGCTTTTTACCATCATTACCGTCATCGGCAGAGCTCATTTCCTAGTACATTCAGCATCTGGCTTATAGTCTCCATGTCAAACATATTCTTCAAAATCAATATTTTGATCGCTGACATCTTCACCAGATCCACCATCAAGTGACACTAATATTTGATTGATTGATTTAGTTTTCTGTCTGCAGTAATTATGAGTGAAGCATCACGTCATCATTGTGTATCAGACATTGCCACCTTGAGGAATAAAGAAGAATTGCAGGTATTGCAGTTATTAATCAGGGATTCATGGAAGCTTGTTTCCGCCACAGAATAAAAAATAAAAAAGGTATTTGCGTCTTTTTATCTCAGAATTGCATTATATAAAGACGCAATTGCGTGTTATAAAGTCAGAATTGTGAGATATAAACTTGTAATTGTGAGAAATAACCTCACAATTCTGACTTTTTCTCAAAATTGCATGTTTATATCTCGCAATTCTGATAAATAAAGTCAGAATTGCAAAATGTAAACTCGCAATTGTGAGATAAAAAGTCGCAATTATCTTTTAAAATGTTTTAATCTGTGGAGGAAACAAGCTTCCATAGAGATTGTTGCACAGAAAAAAAACATACTTAACACCATTACATGCCTCGGGTCACTAGAGACCCTATGCACATTTTACAAAAAATGTATTAGAAAACAGACATTATAACTTTTCTTCCTTGTTATATTGTTTATAAGGGACAGATTGAGGAATACTAAGTAGGTTGATGTCTAACTTTAAAATATGAATAAGGGGGAGGGTAGTGAATGACGTCCCCGGTCGATAAAGACCCAAGGTATGCATTTAAGGGTTAATCAATAACTTTTGTAGCAACTAAATGTACGAAAATTTACGATACTCTGGGTGACCTTATTCTATAAACGTGTTAAGGTGAATATACATAGATTGTGCAGAAAACCCTATATGGAGAGGGTTTGGGTGTTTTTTTTATGCAAATTACTAACGTATTTGTTGATTTAGAATAGGCCTACTCCAAATTCATCAACATTAGAACAAGGTTAAGAACAAACTATAAACGTGTGTATATGTTGTGATTTAAGGTCCTTACACAATTTTCGTCCGAAATTTTCGCACGTAAAAAAATAAACATGACCTCACGTTGTGTCAATCACGTTTACACACTGCCTCCGAAACTTTTGTCCGGCATAAAAAAATTCAGATCGGGTTAAATTTTTTGCATTTTTCGCATCTGTAGCAAGCATTTTGAGAGGTGTTTAGACAATTCAGAGCCACTGAATGACGAATACGAAAAAACGCGTATGACAATTTTGGACTCATTGGAAGTTCCCAAATGAGAATAATCCATGCAATTATTAGACAATGAGATCCTATCTTTGCTGAAAATCTCCCGCTTCTTGCAGCTATCAAATTTGCATTTGTGTATATTTTATATATATATATATATATATATATATATATATATATATATATATATATATATATATATATATATATATATATATATATATATATATATATTCAGATAAGCAGTGCGGCACAACAGATTTAAGATCAATGATGCTAAACGCCGCTGGTTCTCTTTCGTAATTCTTTTTTGGATGAAATATCCCTTTAAGCTTAAGGCCAAAGTGTAGAACATAGCAACAATAGGTCAACAATAGTTTTGTGCTGTTCAACATGTTCTGGTAACAGTTCTCCACAAAACCAAAAAGAGGAACAAAAATGCATAAACAAAAATTAGATACTTTACATCTTATACAAAGCATTTTTCCCCATGACCTGCAAAAAACCCCAAATCATCATAAATTAAAGGCAGCACAAAAATACCATGAAAGTATCATGATGTAAAAATACTTAATAATGTAGATATTATATAAAGTGTTTTGCAATACAGTAGTGATTTTTTTTATTATCTTGATGGTCCTAAAAAAGGCTTAATTTCCTTTAAGCGAAATATTTATTTATAAATAGTCATTGCCGTCAGAAGTCATTGCCGTTGAAATCCAACTTTGCAGCCTATTGTACGATGGCCTGATCTCTGCCAAGTGAATCAAAAGGCCATTAGTTTGGTGCTTCACTTTGGTCAGAAGTTGAATGAGCTCTTGTGAGCAGTCAGCACATTTCTGGGATGAAATGCCACGTCAATGGTTTGTCTGTTCAGCAGAACGAGGTTCAACATGAGGTAACAGAGCGATCTGGTTGAGCCCTTCCCGAGTCAGACACACACGGTTCACTGAATATCCCTTAAGACCCAAACTATCCGTTATTGTATTTTTAAAATGATCCCACCTCATATTACATCTCCAGTGTTAACTGAAACATGCATGTGAGGACTCGCACACATACATTTTTAGATTTAATCAAAGCTTGCGCCATCATATTGTCAGATAAAAAAGGCCACAGATAATGGGATTTCAGGAATGGTTTTGCATAAATATACCACCATGTTTCAACCTCAGCACAGATAAGAGTCGTTAATTGGAATGAGATCCAGGCCATTATCATAATATACCTTCCCTCCACACTCAACGGTTCCCATGGGATCTGTTACGATGGAGGTCGGTTGATATTTCACCCGATGTCGTTCGGCTGCTCGCTTCCGGGCCTGCCGTGTTTACTGGGATGCCAGCTTCATGTTTTCTCGCTCGCCGCATTATAAAATGTGAGTAATCAAGATGTGGAGATGCGTGTGCCTGTCTGTTCTTGATAGATGTACGGCAACCTTTGGGAGTGATTGGGTAGTTGGTGGAGATATGAAAGGATAACACATCGCCGTCTAAAGCCTGGACAAAATAAACAGCTCAGGAAGAAAGATGAAAAAAAAAAAAAGACATTCACTGATTAAAAAAAAGGAAAGCATCTACATAAAGCTCAACAGAAAGAAATCAGCGTTCAGACGACAGCAGAACGACTCCCTGATTAGAGATTCAGCTCACAAACAGATTCACGCACAATTACGTGCTCTGTGGTGGAAAGCATCACTGTTTCATAAATGCATGACCGTGAATTTATGAAAATAACTTCTAAAAGCCTATTTGATATTGCTTCAGTTGAATTTCAATTGGCATATTTTTGTTCATCATTTTCTATCATAGCGACATTTAATTAGTCACCTATCGTCATGCAGTTCCGCAATTAACATCGGAAAAAAAGATTGGCCTTGAATTAATTATAATGTGTCATCTGTTTATGCTCATAATTATGTACAAATAAGCTTTTATGTTAGTGGTGGCTTATTGAACTGAATATTATCTGAATTTTCTCTTTAAGCTTGTTTAATTAAAACGGAATATTGACATATCCAAGTATGAAATGTTTCAGCAATTAGAATAATAAAAAAAAAAAATCCATTAATCAAAAACTTATTGACGCTACAAAGTTTTCGTATAGGCTCCCTTTGAATTTTTAATTTGGAGTTTGATTAAAATTGACATTTAAATCAATTGTCAAATTAAATTGACATTGTCAATCTGTTTTAATCTACTCAATAACATCATCCGTGTAGTTCTGGGCAGCATTTCTTAAAAGCACCGTAATAGGCCGTTCACACCACGGACTAAAGCGATAATGATAAAGATAGTTTTAAAAATCATTCTACATATAAAAGAATAGCAGAGTACACACCAAAACTATAATGATAACAGCACAGAGGAACGGTTTCCAATTGTTTTCCAGCTGATAAAGTATAAAAACAGTGGCAGCCAATCAGAGTCCATCCTGCTTTTAAGAGCCGGAGCCTCAAGCATTTAAAGCTGCAGACGATAAACAGAACGATATCATCCGCTGGTGTTGATGCTAATATAGTTATTTATAAGAGTTATTGTTCTTGAAGTGAACTGGCCTTAAGTATTGAAGAACCGTTGGCACCAATGGTCTCCATGATCAACTTGGCTCACAATGCTTTTGAGAAACGCAGAGTGTTTAACATTTAAACACTCTGCAATAATTTTGACCTGTACACCAACATTGCATTTAAAGAACCGGGACGTTCAGATGGCGAAATTGTTAGGCCTTCCTTCTGTTTGCTCATATTTGATGAGATTGATCTCTTTTTTCATATAGTCTTCTTTCTTTTTGTAATTTTTTTTTCCTCTGGATTTCTGAATCCTGACAGATGTTCAGGAAATGAATGAAATACATTATCAAGGGAGACAGCTGGACCAGTCAAACATTGATTCCTCACAATAAACTCATCTAATCTCAGAGAATACTTGGAGATAAAATAGAGAAATCACGAAATATCTATCTTAGAATACTTGAACATGTCCTCCAGGAAGTGAAATCATTCTGGAGGGAAAACCGTACAATCATCAGTAAGTACTAATGGATTGAACAAATTCTCTTATATTTTGAGGCATTAGCTGGTTTGTCTCACCCAAAAACTTTCAGTTTGATAATATAATTATTTCAAATGATGGCTAAAATTACAATGACAGGTAATCTCAATCCATCACTGAGCAATAGCTATAGGTTTTTTTTTTTTTTGTTGGCAATATTTAATTTCTAAATGCTGCATGCGATTCAATTAAATGAATATATGCGCCGCAGGTTTCAGAGCGAAGCGAGACACTTGATGCATGCGTGCAGGTTACATGTGTCTTACTGCGTCTCAGAGTGGCTCCGTTCACAGTAAATGCTGCTCCACATTAACTCATTCTCCGTATGTGCGGTTTGTTTCGGTTTTCAATAATGTGAATTTGGGAACGCATGTAATGTCTGACACGTTTTGTTTCATAGCGAAGTGTTGCACTGTTATCATTTACATGCATGGAGCGCATCTCAGCAGCCTGGTGAACAAACTCCATCTCTGCATATACTGTGAGTTTGAGTTGCTTAAAACGTTCATCTGGGAATGCAACACGCGTCATTTCACCAGATTTGGAACGTAAATTATGTATCAACCTATGCAGACACAGGAGAATACATTAAAATGTTTCTAAATATACTAATTGTCAAAATAAAGGTTTAAACCCTCGCTCTAAGTTTGCATGTTTTGATGCCCTCGTGTTCTTGTTCAATAAATTACAGCGGCTGTAGCAATTTCATCATAAAGAAGGGGCCAAATATTAACGATTAAGTGGAAATTTGAATTAAATCTTGTTTGGCCAATATTAAACAAGAATTTGATCATGCTGTAAAGTGTAACAACAAAAATCACCAGGCTGTTGACATTGTCTACCGGCATTTGTTATAATACGATATGATTGTTTACAGTATATTATGTATATTACATGATATATTTTAACAGTATTGTTCAATAAAATCTAAATAATACTTGCTTTTAATATTTTATTTGAACCAATATTATTGCCTCATTGTTATTATATATGTATTTCAAGTCATTTAATCGTCAAAATAATCAACCGATTACTCGATTACCAAAATTACCAAGATTAGTTAAGACATTTCAAAATAAACCTGCATCATTTTGCATTTTGTGACTTTCAGTTGAATAATTCTTTCCATTGAATAATAGTGCGTCATATAATAGTCAAATCATATTTTTACATATTTCATCATTGAATATTTCATTAAAAAAGTGTTAAAATATTGTCTCGTCTCATTCTCGTGAACCCAATTTTGTGAATTGTCTCTTCTCATATTGCCACAACCCTAGTAGGCCTATTTATTAAATCTTAAAACATTATGCTTTCTGGAAGTTTTGATCCTGACTGTTATAAAAATGAAACATCTCTGCTCTCTGTGGCTGGAAACAGACTGTAACTACTGGCTTGGGAGCCAGAACTTGTTAGATTCATATACTGGCTACAGTAAGCTATATGGTGAAGTGCTAACAGCTTAACACATTGCCCTCACAATGTCTTTACAGTGTTTATCATTAAAATTAAACTATTCCTCCTCCATAGATGTTGCAAAAATGTTGGTGGAACTGTGAAAAGATTCAGCAGTCTTGCTGCAAGAAGCACAAATTCAGATGCATTGTGGGATTGATTTTGTAAATGAGAAGTTTCTAAAAGCTTAACACACTGCAAGACAGTAGCTTGCTTCTTCATGTTTTAAAGTCAATACAGATTTCTTTATGTAAAAGTGTTGTCAAAAATTTAGATTTTTCGATATGTATCCTCTTCTGCAGTATTGATACACCGTAAAAGGGGAATAGCCCATAAAAGTCCTGGCAGAAAGCTATGCATTTTTTATTTTCTTTCCGAAGTGTTGACAACTTAGCGCTAACTAATAATTGTTGCAAACTGGTTCCACCAACAAAATATTAGTGCATTCCTGGAACTGGGCGTCGTTACACTACATCCTTATGCATCGCTTTCTGCCAGGACTTTTACGGGCTTTTCCCAAATCACTGAAGTGACGTTGACGTCCGGGTTAGCGTACAACTCCTGATGTACTTACAAACTTTCCAATGCCTCGTTTTATGAGTACAGAACCTATTTGTACTACTGTAGAAGTTTGGTACCATTCTGGGCATTATTAGTGGGGTAATTTACGAGATACATCCTAGGATCCATTAGTGCCTACACTAAGCCATTCGGCTGATATCTCTAAATAAGCTCTAACTTTAATAATGTTCGACCAAGGGAAAAAAAAAAGCTCTTGGTTGGGTGTTTGGCTCGAGGTCATGGTGCAAAGGACCCTAGGTTGAAATTACTCTTGAACCATCCCTTTAAATAACATTCTACTTACATTAAGAAAACTTTTTACCGGAACTTGAAACCATATAAATCCATGTTCTTAGAGATTAGTGGTTAATAAAATTGTATCAGAAACATTATGCTACACTTTTAAAATTTTAAATCAATCAAACCAATGTCACAACTTGGCAGTATACAAATGCACGAAGATGTAGGAATCAAGTACACCCTGAAGGTAATCCACATAGGCAGTCAAATAAAAACACAACCAGAACATAGATGAGAGCGGACCACACACCTGTCGATTGTAGTAACATTTTCACGGAGACTCGCGATTTCAAACGTGACTTGAAAAGAAAAAAGATGGAGAACGTGTCACGGAATGGTAAACGAGAGTCGAGGATACAAATGCAGAGTTAGTTTATAAGTGATATGCAGGTACGGTACAAACACAAAAACTCAGTAACTCCAGGAAACAAGAAGCACGGACAACGAACCAGCACAAGACTACAAACACAAGGAGGCTAAATAGGGGAACAAACAAAGGAGGGTAATGAGACAGACAGGTGGGACAAATTAACCAATAATCAGATAACAAGATGGGAGGGGCTAGACAATAGACACGAGCACATGGCCCAAAATAACAAAACACCCATGTGCAGCACAAGACAGGACAGGCATGTGACATTACCTCCTCCCTATGGAGCGGCTACCAGACGCTCCATAAGACCAGGGCGGGACGGGAGGGACAGACCAGGGCGGGACGGGAGGGACAGACCAGGGCGGGACAAGGGGAATGGACAGTTCAGAAGGCCAGGGAGGCACACAAAGTTCGGGAGTCCAGGGCGGAGACGACAGTCCATCGGGCGGCCAGACGACCCCTCGGGCGGCCAGGGAACAGGCACCGGCTCAGGAACAGACACCACCGGCTCAGACACCACCGGCTCAGGAACAGATACCACCGGCTCAGGAACAGACACCACCGGCCCAGACACCACCGGTTCAGGAACAGATACCACCGGCCCAGGAACAGACACCACCGGCTCAGACACCACCGGCTCAGGAACAAATACCACCGGCTCAGGAACTGGCACCACCGACTCAGGAACAGGAACTGGCACCATCGACTCAGGCACAGGAACTGGCACCATCGACTCAGGCACAGGAACTGGCACCATCGACTCAGGCACAGGAACTGGCACCATCGACTCAGGCACAGGAACTGGCACCACCGACTCAGGCACAGGAACTGGCACCACCGGAACTGGCACTGGCACCACCAGAACTGGCACTGGAACTGGCACCAACGGCTCAGGAACTGGAACTGGCACCACCGGCTCAGGCACTGGAACTGGCACCACCGGCTCAGGCACTGGCACCGGCACCACCGGCTCAGGCACTGGAACTGGCACCACCGGCTCAGGCACTGGAACTGGCACCACCGGCTCAGGCACTGGAACTGGCACCACCGGAACTGGCACTGGAACTGGCACTGGAACTGGCACCACCGGCTCAGGCTCAGGAACAGACGCCACCGGCTCAGGCTCAGGAACAGACGCCACCGGCTCAGGCTCAGGAACAGACGCCACCGGCTCAGGCTCAGGAACAGACGCCACCGGCTCAGGCTCAGGAACAGACGCCACCGGCTCAGGCTCAGGAACAGACACCTCAGGCTAAGGCTCAGGAACAGACACAGGCTCGACGGCGGCCATCTTGTCAGGGGACACAGGCTCGACGGCGGCCATCTTGTCAGGGGACACAGGCTCGGCGGCGGCCTTCTTGTCCGAAGACACAGGCTCGGCAGGCGTGATGTGAACAGGCTCGGCGGCGGCCATCTTGTCCGAAGACACAGGCTCGGCAGACGTGACGTGAACAGTCTCTGGCTGGGCAGACGTGACGTGAACAGGTTCGGCGGCGGCCATCTTGTCCGAAGACACAGGCTCGGCAGACGTGACGTGAACAGGCTCGACGTCGGCCATCTTGTCTGAAGACACAGGCTCGGCAGACGTGACGTGAACAGTCTCTGTGGCGGCCATCTTGTCGGAAGACACAGGCTCGGCAGACGTGACGTGAACATTCCTGGGAATTTCTAGGATCTTGAATAGCGTCGAAAAATAATCCAACAATGTTTCAGCAGGCATCTTGTCAGGGGACACAGGCTCTGCGGCGGCCATCTTGTCCGGTGACACAGGCTCGGCAGACATGACGTGAACAGTCTCTGGATCGGCAGACGTGACGTGAACAGTCTCTGGCTGGACAGACGTGACGTGACGTGACCAGTCTCTGGCTGGGCAGACATGACGTGAACAGTTACGGAGGGAGCCTTTCTCCTCCTCAAGTGTTTTGGAGCCACCGGCACTGGGACCACCGGCACTGGGTGTCAAGTTCTCAGGGTTTCTTTGCCTTAATGTCTGCCCAAACTTGAAAAGGCTTCAATCAACTTTAAGAGGAGGGTGCATGGAATAACTCAAAGCATTGAAATCTTCATCAAATCAATTTATTGAAAATCTTTCCACAATGACTTGATCTTGTTTCAATGAATATCTCAGATGCTTAGCTTAATAACCTATATAGAAAGACATAAATATATGAGTCACTACACAGAGTATAAATAAATGTACATTCAGAGATATTAAAAGTACAATATTGTTAAACTATTTGCGGTTTATATAGCAGCTTGTAAACAGCCACAACAATGTAAAATCAAATACACCTAGTGCACATGTTCAGTTAGCATGCTAGATGCTAAATGCTAGCATCAAACAACTTTCAAACACAATGAATATTTGTCCTACCAGTAGCACTCCAAGTTGATGAATACATTTGGCTTTTCCCAGTAGTCTTTGAACAACTCAATTGACCCGATGCTGATTTACCAATCTTTCTCATTTGATTGTGTAATCTCCAAAATCCACCAGTTTAGGTAGGAGAAGAATATCCACTGCTCAAAGATCTCAGCATGCTGACAATCACACACACCTGGTCCTTTGTGCCATGTGGAGTTTCAATGGCCAATCAGCTTCCCTGGTTGTTCCAGCAACACTGTGCTCACAGCCAATAGGCTGCACCCATTTTGATCTCAGTTCTTTTAATTAAACAATGATGAATATTTATTTCTCCCTCTTTCCTTCAATTTCAGATTTAACTTAACACTGGGACCACCGGCACAGTTACGGAGGGAGCCTTTCTCCTCCTCCTGTGTTTCGGGACCACCGGAACTGGGACCACCTGACTCGGGACCACCTGACTCGGGACCACCGGAACAGGCACGGAGGAAGTCTTCCTACCTCTCCTCCGTTTCAGGACCAGCGACGAAGGCTTTCCCTTCCACTGACTGCCATCTGCCGTGATACTCTCCTCCTCCAAAGTCCTTTGAGCGCATCTGGAAAAGTACTCCAGCAAGGAAATAGAGGCTCCTTCTCCCTCTCCCTGAGGAAAAATTTCACTCCGCTGTATCCACATACTTGGCTGGTTCGTTCTGTCACGGAATGGTAAACGAGAGTCGAGGATACAAATGCAGAGTTAGTTTATAAGTGACATGCAGGTACGGTACAAACACAAAAACTCAGGAACTCCAGGAAACAAGAAACACGGACAACGAACAGCACAAGACTACAAACACAAGGAGGCTAAATAGGGGAACAAACAAAGGAGGGTAATGAGACAGACAGGTGGGACAAATTAACCAATAATCAGATAACAAGATGGGAGGGGCTAGACAATAGACACGAGCACATGGCCCAAAATAACAAAACACCCATGTGCAGCACAAGACAGGACAGGCATGTGACAGAACGATGGACGTCGTCAGCTGGTTCTTCTTGCGTGAGCTTTGTTTGAGACGCAATCGGGAACAGTAAAATAATTGTAATGACACCACACAATTGAGGAGTTTTGGACAAAAAGTCGTTTGCGACAAGCCTCGAATCGGGTCACGCCCCCTGATTGCTTGGGGATGCAAATCGGCCTCAAAACCGGGCTTAAAATCTTCAAGTGTGTGGAAACAAAGTCCATGTTATGAGTGCGTGTGACAAGCAAACATTTTAAATCAATAAAGTATGTAGAGTCAACAACCCAAAAGAAATGAGGTAATCATGCAGGGCAATGTCTTATAATGTGGCCTAACAGCTCACTTGCCATTAGATGTGATTTTAACTACTTGAACCATCCAACCTTAATAATATTAGTCCCATGGTGACTTCATCATTTACATCTTAAGTGTCTGAAGACACTTAAAGAAACTTGCACAAAGTGAACTAAGCATATAAATGTCAATTACCATGACAGACAACTGAGAGTACACGTCACACGCCTTTTTTTTTTTTTTTTTTTTTCATAAGATGTAAGTCTAAGTGTTTGATAAGTCCTCAGCACAATTTGAGGTATCATTCATGTGCATAACACAGATGATGTAGAATGATTCATGAGGCAAAACTAATACATATGAGCAATAGTAATATGGCTGCTTACAGGCACGACTAATAACACATTTCTCAGGTAGTTTCTAAAAGGGTTTGTGTACTTAGTAGCTGATTAACACTTTATGTGCAGTCAAATTATTCATTGTTTGATTTTAGCTTGCAATTATAACAGAGTTTGTCATTTGGTAGTTTCATTTTTGTTTTCTAAAGTTGCAACGCTTGTTCAGAGATCCTCTTAAATACTTATAATAAAAATATGAATGGAAAGTGCTTTGAATAACATTTTAAATAAATATGAGAAAAGGAGTGCAGTTCATAGCAGTGAAGAATTATTCCTCTGTTTCTCTGAGACCACGAGGGATTGAACTCTCATATTAAAAATGTCACAGCACTGTAAATCTTGACTTTATTGTACCTGGCTACATGATGTGTATATGAGGGCTCTATATATATTCACACAAGATCCCTCATATACACATTATGTAATTTTATTTTCATTTTATTATTTTGCAGCTTCCATTAGTCTTGCTAGTACAGGGATAATAATGTGTATTTATATACAGTGGGAACAGAAAACAGACAATATAGTCAATTAATAAAAAATTGGAATCAAAATTTGACGAATTTGCCATTTAAGTTTTTTTTTTTTTTATCTGTGGAGTTTAAAATTTTGCAGGCACAGATTTAGTTGTGGATTGGTCAAGCTAAAATAACCAGATGGCAAGAGAACTCTTCTCAACTGTATTAGACCCAACCTGAGAATTAGATTATACATTGGGATTTGGGTCTAAAAAGAATTAATCACCCCTCAATGGTCCCGATCCAGACCGTTTCAGGTTAATGAACACCTAAAAATGGATACAAGGCAGTAACTCAGTATTTCAAGTTTCTTCAGTGTAAGATTTACTGTCAAGGGAACAGAGGAAGCACCAAGGCCATGTTGTCTCTCACCAATTACAGTTTGAAGCCAGCACATCTGTGGCAGCAATTGACCACAAATCGTGACCTTGCAAGTCAAGTCCATTCATTTTTTTTTTTCAAAGGACACAGCAAAAAGTAACTCAAGTCCACCTTCAGTTTCCAAAGCTTAAATAGATTAAATCTGCTTACAGCTAAAACACTCCATACTACTAGCAAAGAACATTAAAGGGATAGTTCACTTTGAAATTAAATTTTGGTATGTTTTAGCTTACCTGAAGGGCATCCAAGATGTAGGTGTCTTTTTTTCCGCAGTAGTTTAAATTTTTATATTTTTAGGTCAAACCGTTCTTGTCTGTCAGTCATTTAATGCATGGCCTAAGACACGAAACGAGCGGTTTGTGTGAGAAAACGAACAGTATTTATATTGTTTTTACCTCTTATAACACCACCACGTCCAAGTGATCTGAGGGCGCGGGCGCTTCCTGCTGTGTGACGTGTGCGCAGACTGGTGCATAGATATATACACTAGGTGTCGCCTTGTCTACGGCAGTTCATTGGAACGAATGTCTTTAAGGCGACATCTAGTGTATATATATCTATGCACCAGTCTGCGTACACGTCACACAGCAGGAAGCGCCCGCGCCCTCAGATCACTTGGACGTGGTGGTGTTATAAGAGCTAAAAACGATATAAATACTGTTCGTTTTCTCATACAAACCGCTCGTTTCGTGTCTTAGGCCATCAATGTGTACTTACGATGGGGAATTGTTTAATTTGGACGATGTGGAATTGTTTTAATTTGGACTCTGTGCATGCTCTTTGAGACCGTGACCATAGACCTGCATGATATGACTGACAGACAAGAACGGTTTGACCTAAAAATATCAAAATTGAAACTACTGCGGAAAAAAAGACACCTACATCTTGGATGCCCTTGAGGTAAGCTAAAACATACCAAACTTTAATTTCAAAGTGAACTATCCCTTTAACAATAATTAGCAAAAAATTAACTAAATGATAAATTAACTCAAAGAGTGAGTGAAATGTTAGTAGCACGCTCACTGAAAGTAGATGCATTTTTACCTCGACAGATCCCACCAATTAGCTTGTTTATGGCAATTTTTTAGCTGCAAACATATATATTTTTTCTGTTCTGAAAAACAAAAACAAAAAAACACACACACTTGCTTAATGAACTAGAGGGAACATACAGTATATTTTATTTGAAGTGGATTCTACAGCTTGGCCTTGGAGGCTGGAAATGCAAGACTCTGCTGACAAGGCTGTGAATTCATCAAGTCTTGACGAAAAGGGTCCACGTTTGTTGAAAAAAAAAGGACAGTGGACATGTGCAATGCTTGACGTTGTCATAGGGAATGTCCTTAATTTTATGAACAACACTCTGAGGTACAGATGAATTTTGCATGTTGTAATCTGGCAAACAAAAGTATAGGCTGCTTGGTTGATTGCTTGGTTGACTGCATGATTAAAATTATGTCTATGAAGAAGAAACTTTTGTCATTGACGCCGATGTAATATTTCTACTTTCTTTTTAATAAGGGAGAACTATGATTCTGTCATCAAAGATAGTCGCGCACCTCTTGTCGCTAGAGGAACAAGCACTTTATAGTAGAGGCCAACCCGAGGGAAACCAAGATGTCTTGATGTAAAATGAAACAACTAAAGATCTTGTTCAGAAGATGAAGACGGAGGAGTTATTCAGTTCCTTTTACCAGCCTTTGTGCTCTACTCCCACTGCAGTTCAGACAGCAGATCTGATGTTGAACCCAAAGCTTGTGTGAGACTTGCTGACTTGTCCTTGATAACTTGCACAGCTTTGCTTGGCTAAACAAGTTAGAAACTCTTCCGCAGAAATGAAAGGATGCCCTAACCCTAACCTGAAGAGACACCTTCTACTCTTGTCAAGGGGAAACTCTCGCTTCGATTTAGTCCACATATTTAGAGAAAGGGCAGATTAACATGGCCAGCTACAGTAGATAAAGAGATTCACCTAAGGAAAATCAATGCTCACAATACAGTCGATGCTCAGTTTTGGTAAGTATCCTTCAGAGCTTCTAATGTGTGTATTCCTTCACAACTAGACTTTATCAAGGGATCAGAATTTGGCTAGTTAGCATGGCACTGTTAATCTCGTAAATGTTGCAAGTATACACTCAGTGGGCAAAAGTACAAAGTAGTGTGACTAAATAATTTTTTGTGTGTGATCTTTCTTCAGACTGACTTGGGATGGGTCTACTGTTACTCATTGTTAACTTACTGAAACACCATGCCCAAACGATTTCCTCCACCTTTCCCCATGAAGATCCCTAAAGACTAGCATGGATATCATTTTGCAATGTAATATCATTTTGCAGAAATGTTGTTTTTCATATGAAGATTTTGCACTTAAAGTGCCCTATTTTAACGATCTAAGCGCATGGTCTAAAGTGTAAGTGCACTTAGGGCGTGTCCGAATCCACTTTTGCTAGTTTAACGACGGGGAAAATGGTCGGCGCATGATCTGAAAGGGTTGTCCCTGTTCTCTTAATGAGTAATTAGTGTGTTTTGGGCGTAACATGCAATAAATCAGAGTCTCATCTCCCATTCTCTTTAAAAGCCAGTTGCGCCATGGTGGATTTGCTATTTACACGGCGGAATTTGCAAGTGGAAAAACTGAACGCTTCTCTAGTGAGGAAACGGATCTGCTTGTGCGAAAGGTTAAAGCACGCAAGCAGACCATCTACTGGACAAAGTTTACGCACGTTGTGGACGCACATTACTAACGCGCTTTTTAAATGACAAAAAATAAATAAATATTACGCCATTGATTTTAGACCAGGTTTTTGTTGGTCAGTGGCGCAGTCTATTTCAGTTGCCTCAAAATAGCAACACGCAAACAAATGGGCGCAAATGCATTTCGTATTTAAACAACGTGGCGCAGGACGTGAAAATGATAACTGGGTCGGGCTGAAACTAGCAAAAAACACTTGCTTTGCGCCTGGCGCTGCGTTACGCCGTGTGTATGATAGGGCCCATAGGCTTCAATGTGCAGGACTAGTCAAATAAGCTTTTAATGGATTGGTAAATGTTACTTGGACTGAAACAAAGAGATGCGTTTCTTTGCATTGCAGCTCCAACCGCTAATTAATGCAGATTCAAAGTTGTCGCTCTCGTGTTAGAGCTGGTATGATTAGCACCTAAAGGCTGAGTCTGTGATAACTAGTTGGGTTAGATTAACATAGACTTTGATCAGTAAATTCCTGTGCTGTAATCAAGATGGCTTGTGATGTTTTCTCTTTATGCAGTAACACAAACACACACTTTACAGACCATTAGCCGTTCAGTGCACACACTGCACAGATGGGCACCTTAATGCACCATTAAAACGGCACCCATCAATGAGACATTTACAGTGAAAAGATACATTTTAAATTCAATAGTTACTGATTGTTATCGACATTTCTTCTTTTTTTCTTTTCCCTAACCCTCCGTTCAACCCCCAGAACAGCTGGATCTGCAAGAGTACCTGAGGGAAAACTTCAGTTCTTGGCATCAACAAGGAGCCTGAGATAAAACCTGCTTTGACAAAGACATCAAATGTACATTTAGATTGTCTTAATGGTGGTTGGAAGATGTCTGTGTGGATTAATGGTTGGATTGAAAACATGGTTGGATTTTATTGTTTGTGCTGGGGGGGATGTCAAGGTTTTATACACTTGAACAGACGCTTTGTAGACCAGGCAGTGTCTTTTTGTATAGGGCTCCATGGACACGCCAGATGGGTTATTTGGTGTGCTGCTGCAGATACAGCCTTCCTGTTTATAGTAAAAGTCCTCCGAGGCGCTGCTTGTAAAAGCACAAGGGGAGGAATTAATCAGTTTTGTCCTCAAAGGCTGTTCACTGCTTGACTTATTCTACAAAAGAAATGAAAAAAACATGTTGGAAGAAAGTTTGTAAGTAAGCAGTTTTTTTTTTATTTTTTTTAATTCCATGAATATAATGTCCCTGCTATCTGATAGATAGCACTGAATTAAGTGTCCTGAGAAATCACACTTGTGTCGATGGCGGTCATAGAGCCTGTAAAAGGCAGAAAAGAATCTGGGCGTCACCTGCACCTTAGCCAATCAGAAAACTTTGAGACAACCTTCTGCCAATGGCGTGGGTTTGGGGACGGGGCTACTTGTCATTTTAACAATCAATAGGGCTGCGTCTGAAATTGAGTAGGAATGACTTTAGAATTAGTCATTTTCACTGCCAATAAAAAAGCATGTTTTATATAGTGTGAATGTGTACACTGATGAAAATGATTCTGTGGCGAAGTAAATACTACAGAAAAAACAAATGTAATTTCTACCTGAATAAGTTAGTACAGGCAAGAATAATAAAACAAAAAACTTTGTAAATTCGATATTAGCACTCGATTTAAGCTTGTAGAAATAAAAGCGTAAATATCAACGTTACAAAGTTTAAGTAAAACCTACTCAACTTTCTGATACTGGTGTTTCCATCATGCACTGGGGCATGCATAATTAATAAGGTTGCATTTTTTTATGTTTTCTAACTATATTTATCATTGCTTTTGTTGTTGGGTTTAGTAACTTGCTGTTTTGTGACATCTGGAGTTCATTTTCTACTCAAAATGACACATTTATACAAAAACATTATCCAACAAATATTACCGTTATTGTGTATTGTGTACCATGTATTGAGGTCTCTGTGTTCGGGTGGGTACCGCATTACTTCTATTATGTATATATGTTGTCTATACAATATCCACTGCATTATGAAACTTAGATGTTCTAGTAAAGCATACACTTTAAACCCATGGCTTAATTCACTGATATAATACTTGAGGAAAATGTACTATTGCAAAGTAAACTTCAATCAAGTAGAAATTACTCATACATTAACTTGCCACGGTAACGTTACTTATTTTCTTTGTTAATTTGACTTAATTCCATATCAGAAATGGACTTTAAAAAAATCTGCTTGTAAAAACTTAAGTAAATTTTACTTATTGTTTTTTTTTGTTGTTGTTGTTTTTTATCCGGATACTACATTTGTCATGTTGTCAGTGTCATGTGACCTAGCCACATCAGTTGTGTCACTTCTCTGCCATTCCCAAATCCTCTCCCGTGGCCTCATGGGATAGTAAAGTGTCCATTAGTTGTGCACTTCAGAATCTCGCCAGAAGTATTTTTCGCCTACCGTTTTATGAATAATGTGAATTCGGACGTACCACTCTTTTCACAACATATAAATATTCCATTACATAATTGTATGTTTTGCCAGGAACCAATTTATCATCATTTCAAACTATAGAAAGATGCAAAGTACAATTAATTGAATGGGTATAATGGATACAAATGGATATAATAGATCAGCAACATTTCTTAGCAGGCTGTTGTAGCATAAACAAACAAGAATGAAGTACACCTGGATGATAATGCACAGTAACAGAGTAATCAACAAGTATTTTAGCTATAAGAAATACAGTTTTGACCTCCAGTCAGCTTTTGTGTTTGGTTTAAGACTTTCAGTTCACCTGCATGTACTTCATATGTGTGATTATCAACCGCAAGTTAGTTAAAGTCCCCCTGTAGTCAATAATTCTATCCCTTAAAACTCATCTTTGATCACTAAAATGACATCTTCATGCCTTAAAATAGCTTGAATGTAACTCTACACCGGTGCCTCATTTAGTATACACGGTTCTATGAATATGCAAATGAGCCCCGCCTCCACTCACTCACACCAGCTCAGAGATCCACTAGTTGACGATCACTCATTGATCTGATTGGTTACAAGGTAGTTTGTGACGTCAGAAACACCAGCGATTTCAAACCGTGTTTTTGAGACTGTCTTTGGTTCACTGCAGTTTTAAGGAGGAAATACTGATGCATTTGCACATGGTTTGTCTTAAAGCATATTAAAAACACCACATAGACATATAAACAACATTAAAAGCTTGATTTTCACCACAGGGGGACTTTAAATTACCATGCACTCAGAGGCTGATAAGTGGTATAGCCTATGCAATTTTGTAGAAAAGAAATGATAGAAAATAAATGATTGCAAGCAATCAGGGCTGTGGTTTGTGCAGGTTAGTGGAGGCTAGTTAGGTGTTTAACATTACCTAGCTAGCTTTAGTTAGCAACCTATCTTTGTTAAAAAATATGTTTTTTTGTCAGTTATAGCATACAGCATTACAGAGGAAACACTTTCAGGTAGGAAAAGCTTGCATTTTGGTCTGTTTCCCAGTTTTAGCTATCATATGGCTTCAGAAGACTTGGAATATAGTGCTTCCCAATAATCTGGGGTCAAAAAACAGCTTTATGAAGATTCTTTAAAATGTCTCCTTTTGTGTCTTAGTAAGCAGTTACTCTTGAATCATCTGTGCATTCAGTTACGGGTCAATTTTATGTTAAATAAACATTTTTTTTTTTCTGAAGTTCATTAAAATGTATTCTCCTCTCATAGATATGGAGTGGCATCACTAGTATCACCAGGATGACCAACTTCTGCATGGTTAGCTTTGGCAGTTAACCCCTACTTGGTGGATGCGGTAACTACACTATTATGCTGACTATAAAGCATGCTTCACCATTGTAAACTATTCAAAAGCCACTATATTGTATTATGATGATGAATGCTTTACCAGTGCCTAATTTTAACAACATGAAGAGTATCTCAGTTAATCCCACATACTTCAATTAAATTACACATTTAACACTGAAGGATTTCAGTCCTTCAGAACTCTCTGTGAAGTCAGAATGCTAAAAGGGAGAAATATTAAATATGAAAACCAAAGACTATTAGATCCACAGAACAAAATGTCATACTTTTCTGCCATTTTTTAAAATTATTATTGTAGGCCCATTTTCATGCAGTTAAATATTTAAATGTCGCTTTGTTTGAGGCAACTAGGATCTCTAAGATAATGATCTTCTGTAACAAAGCCCATCTTTTTAAATAGTTTGTCGCAGGCTCTGATAATTACACGGTGCTATAGTGAGTACTGTCACAATTACATTTGCAAATGAGATAACAGCAGATGTTGGAAACAATGCAGAAAAACAGCTGTGCACCGAGTGACCCAAACCTGAGGTCTGGGGAGACGAGTGACAATGCCAAAATAGACAAGTCTGCAATTGTATGCATATATGCAGTAATGTCAGTTTGGCTCGTTGCAGTGCAGCCTCTGTGATTTACTTTACTCCTAACAGTAATTGTATAGAAATATATTAAAAATGCATAACGTTAAATGTTAAGTTTTTAACATTGTGTCCAAGAAGAACAACTGAATGAACTTGGAATGAAAGCTTTATAGGAGATGCTTTGTAAGGAACAAGCAACAGACTTTTCCATCAACACCTGAACTTGATTGTCTCAGTGCCTGAAGTACCAAACAATAAAACTCTCGCATGTACATTTAAATGTGTAGTGTGTAATTTATTCAATGTTGAAATATTACTTAATATATCTCAGCTTAATATGAAGAGACAACTATAAGAAAGCTATTTGTTGAATGACAAGTGTGGTGCTTTTAAAACGTTTCCTCGGTTGTGCCTCCTAAACTGCCCGACAACAGCAACACTGACTCACCAATGGCTTAGGTTGGGGGGAATGGCTATGTTTTAATCTGACCAATGAATGATAAAGATTGTTTGGGGAAACATGTTTGAAAACATTGATTACTTTTGCTGTTCCCTTTGGTGTTGTGTAGTTGAAGTGGCGTTGGTGACTGCAAGCAAAGTAAGTTTTGTGCATTTTGAAATAAGTAAATAGGGTTCATTATGATTTTCCTTTGGACTTTTACTTTTTAGTTCAGTCTCTCATCTGCTTTTATTCTGTTTTCTGTTTATTTTCAATTGATTTGCTGTTAATTGGATTTTGTAGATGCCCTTTTCACACTTTCTTCATTCTTAAACCTCTGAGACACAATTTCACAGTCTTCTAGCTAGGCGAAAGGGGATACAACTCCCTAAGGCTCCTAAAGTTTGAACATATTTCACCACAGATATGAAGAGTTCACACTTGGTGACACAGTTTTGGCCATAATGATGCTAGCTGCTCTCTGCTCGGCTAACTTTGATGAGAAAAAAAATAGCTTGGGGAAAAGGCAGCTTTTTGGAGGTTCTTATTTTGTAGATTAAATGTTGTATATTTGAGTTTCTAAGGTTTAATTTGTTGTAAATGGCACTAAGGTTTTAAAAAAGCAACAAGCCACATGCGGTTTTGCGTTAAAAATTTAAGCATGTTGTTGTCAAATGCAATGCATTGGTATAATTCTAAATACACCTAATTGCAAAGAAACTATCTTAATAGCTTAATGTAAGTGTTTTTAGTTTTAGTTTTTATACATAAAAATGTCATCGTTTTTTTCCCCGTTATTAGTCATTGAGGGGTTTGAAAACTGAGACTTTTAAGGTAACATGGTAAATATTTCAATAAGAAATATCTCTCTTTTATCCAATAGAGAGTTAAATAAATTAATACACTTATTTGCAAGACTTAATTATTTTTTTCTTTAATTAAAACCTGCTTTGCCAATTTTCTTTCTGTCTTCTTTCAGATCTTGCTGATTATCTCCAAAAAGGTAATTACCTTGGCATGCAAATATTTTTTTTAGCACAGAGGAACATGGTGCCATATATTCCCAATATTTAAACATAGATTTTTCTGTACTGTGTCCTACTTTAATAGCTAAGTGATCTTTGGTCGGATGCGCTGTCAAATGGATACTTCCAGGGCTGGACGGGAATCCAAACGCTTTGATTGCCTTCTTGTGGTACTTGTGGTCAAAGATCAATTGGACAAAGTCGAGAGTGAAGTGGACCCTAAGAGGGGCACCTAGGAAATGGACGCCACTTGAGGAGAAAAGCAATTGTTGGTATGGCAATGCATTTCATCTGACCTTTGGTCTTTTTATATATGGACCCCTGCTGTTTAAACTTCTAATTAGAATGTTTAGAGAATATGTATGATTTTTTTATTACAGTGAATATGTTTGCCAAGAACCAAAAAATAAAATAAATAAAAAGAACATAAAATTAGTTTGTGCAACTTTTTTTCACTTTTTTCTTTTTTCCTAATTTTTAGAAATGCTGAAATTTTACATTTTCCAGAATTCCATTGTTACCTTATATTGTATTATATTACTGTATAACCAAATATAAAGGTTTTTCAGTAACACTTTACAATAAGGTTTCATTTGTTAACATGAGTTAATGTAACTAACCATGAGCGATACATTTGTTACAGTATTTATTCATCTTTGTTAATGTTAGTTAATAAAAATCCAGATGTTCATTGTTTGTTCATGTTAGTTCATGGTGCATTAACTAATGCTAACAAATACAACTTTTGATTTTCATAATGCATTAGTAAATGTTGAAATTAACATTAACAAAGATTAATAAATGGTGTAGAAGAGCATCATCAGGTGTTTCGGGTCTTTCAACATCATACACCCTCGCCCATGCAACCCAGCCAGGAATGATCAGTCGCCGAATTGTGTATATATAGCTTATGTGGTCCATCACCCCTTTTCATCCCCAGCCATCTAGATGCCTTCTCAACGGCATCCGTGATGTTCCTTCTTGCTTTCTTCTTGTGCAGTCCCCTGATTCCCAGAAGCTTGAGGGCCCTGAAGAGTGACTGGCCAGTAAACCCTCAGCAGCCAACCTCGATACTGAGGCAGCGGGTCTTCCATCCCCTGCTACGGCATTCACCTGTCAACTCCTCGTACTTGGCCCTCTTCCGTTTAAACGCCTCTTCCATTCAGCCTTCTCAGGGCACAGTCAATTCCAGTAGGACCACCTGCCTTGATGAAAGACCATGTCAGGCCTAAACTAGGAATTTGAGCTGTCTTACCAGGGCGACCTTTAGCTGCCAGTCCCGGGCTGTTGCCAGAAGTCCCATTGCTGAGTTTGTGCTCCGTGGTGATTTCTCTCCAGCCTTAACAAATGCGATTGAGTGCTGTGCTGGCTGCTGGTGCCTGCTGAGAGAGATCCCTGTGCTGATGGCTTCTGCGATGACCCTTAGCACCTGGTCGTGCCGCCACTGATAACGTCCCTCTCCCAGGGCTTTAGGGCAGCAGCTTAATATGTGCTCTAGAGATCCTCTTTTTTGGCTTAGGGGGCATGCAGGGGTGTCTGTCAGTCCACAGGAGAAGAGGTTGGTTGGGCTGGGGAGGACATTGTAGACTGATTGTATAAGGAATTGGATCCGGTGTGGCTCCACTTTCCACAACTACAAAATCTTATGGTCCGTCAACTGTTCCCATTGAGTCCACGCCCCTTGTTTTCACATCCCCACCATCCTGCCCCTTCACCCCTGCTCGAATTTCTTCTTGGACCAATTGACACCTGTCCTTTCCCCCGGGCCTTGTCGTATCGAGGTCTTTGGATGCAGCCAAGCCTTGCATGTCCTGACGTCTCTGTCCACACTAGCACACCGTGCCGCAGCCGCTCTTCAGCCTGGTCGACTGCCTACTCGACTTCACCTCTATGCCAGCCGAGGAGACTTTGGTGTCAGTGGACTCTCTGTATAGCAGCACCTCTCCTGCTTGGGAAAACATGAACTCCTCCGACAGGCTGCTGAAGGGGAGTGGTAGCTTGTTCTTACTCCCGTAAAAGGCTATGCTGTGAGGGAGACCCAACCACCTACGCAGAGAGTGGCTGATCTTACTCTCAAAGCCCTCGACAAAGCCCATATTGTTAACCAGTAGTGGCCAGATGAGTTGCGGCAGGATGCCATGCTGGTAAATCCAGGCTTTAAACTTTTCTGGCAGCCCTGACTTGTCCACAGCAGCAATCTAGGCGTGCAACTCTTTTCCGGTTTCATGAAGTGTGACTGTGTCCCTAAGTGTGTTGCTAAAGATTCTTCCCAGGCTCTTAATTGGCTTCTCTGTGATTGATGGAATCCGGACTCCTCGCAGGGAGAAATGGAACTTGTCGGTTACGTTTCCCTTCCTCACCAGAAGGGATCGGAACTTGACTGGATTAAAGTCCATTCGGGCCCAGCTGATGAGGCGATCAAGGCCTTGGAGGATCCATCGGCAGCCTGTTACAGATGTTCTGGTCACCGTCAGGTCATCTATGAACGCTCTGATGGGGGGCTGTTGCACACCTGACCAGGTGAGTGGGCCTCTACATTCCACCTCTGCTGCCTTATCTAGCATATGCATGGCTAAGGCGAACAAGATCACTAATTGCACCCTGTGATTATTCCTTTCTCCAGCCTATGACATGCAGATGTTGTTGATCAAGAGGTGACTCTCAAAATAAAGACGTTATAATAGTTCAGAATGAGGTCCCTGATCTTATCTGGAACATGGTGTTGGATCAGGTAGGTTTTGCTTGAGTTCTCCTCCTCCGGAATCCAGACACCCTCTGCAATTATCCAGTGCTGCACCACTTTCTCCCTTCACCAGATGACTTTGATTTTCCATTGTCGCTGAAGGAGTCTGGGGCACCTCTTGTAGATCACGTAGGGCACTCCACTTGGACCTGGTGCTGAGTTGGTGCTATCTGCTTTGACAAACTCCTGAACCTCTCTCAGGTTTGAAACCTTATTGTAAAGTGTTACCGGTTTTTCATTATTTAGTCATAAATAATATAAAAATTCCAGAATTTTTCTGAAATGTTAAAATTGCCAGAATTTCATTATGATGTTATAACAAAATTTTAGATTTTAGGCTATAATATAATAGAATATAATGTAAAATATAGTGTATAATATAAAAACATTTTGAAAGTAATATGATTACATCAGTTTTCATTGTAAACTTTGATTTGAGCCATCTTTCATTCTCTCAGTCACTTATTTCCATCCCTTCTGAGACTACAAGAGGATAATTTAGTTAATTATAAATAATTTTCCTCTGGCAGGCCTTCCCAGATTGCCTAGCAATATGAAACATGGCTGAGTACAGCTAATGACTTAGGACTCAATTCATTGTAATCGTATTAAAATATACACTCACTGGCCACACTTTATTAGGCACACCTGTTCAACTGCTCGTTAACACAAATATCTAATCAGCCAATCACATGGCAGCAACTCAATGCATTTAGGCATGTATACATGATCAATAAGATCTGCTGAAGTTCAAACTGAGCATTAGATTGGGGAAGAAAGGTGATTTAAAGGGCACTTATTATGCTACTTTTTACAAGATGCAAAATAAGTGTCTGATGTCTGATTGTGTATGTGAAGTTTCGAACCGGAGTCGGACGATGCCTACAGAGCAAGAGAATATATGCTGCATGGAGATAGAGCAGGTATGATTTAGTTTAATTACGGTTATAACTTATGTTGTCACCTTGCTTTTATCCACTACAAGCCTGTTGTAGCGGACCCCATCCGAATGATGGCCAAAACTTTGCTAATCAGTTTTATTTAAGTTTATTGTACATTACACAAAAGATGAAGCGTCTGTTTTCACTCCAGAACATCACTGTTAGAGCTAAATAAATCACAGTACAAGAAGTGCGCATTAATGTATTATCCATAAACTCTCTCTCTCCCTTGTATTATCATCAACATACACAGCGAATTACACAAAACCACTCGTAATAGTAAACAAATATATACATACTTTATGCCTTTTCGGGGGGTGCTTAATAAACTGGTAAACTTTATATCCGTAAAACAATTAAATGAACTGTAATAAAGTGCGTGCTCTCCCTTTCATTACTGCCGTGACCAGTATCGATCCAGAGACTGTAAGCTTGATCACAAACCTTTTTGTACTGTCCCTTTGTATTGACCCTCGTTCACAAAGCAGTTTGGAGTGAAATGATTTGCTCAGACTAATTTTGGTATATTTTGTGGCGCATTACCTTCAAAAAAAAAATGATGATGTCACACTGCTCAGAGAATCAAAACGGCATGTCTAATGAGAATGCTTTGGTTTAATGGGGATTTAAAAAAAAGGAGTGCGTGGATTTGTATCATTGTAGGATGGTTGTGTTCACACACTGCCAACACACATTTATGTCCAAACACCATGTAAAAATGGATTTTGCATAATAGGTGCCCTTTAATTGACTTTGAACATGGCATGATTGTTGGTGCCAGATAGGCTGATCTGAGTATTTCAGAAACTGCTGATCTACTGGGATTTTCACGCATAACCATCTTTAGGGTTCACAAAGAATGGTCCGAAAAAGAGAAAATATCCAGTGAGCCGCAGTTCTGTTGATGCCAGAGGTCAGAGGAGAATGGCCAGACTGGTTCTAGCTGACAGAAAGGCAACAGAAACTCAAATAATCACTCTTTACAAGCGAGGTCTGCAGAAGAGCATCTCTGAACGCTCAACACATACAGCCTTGAAGCAGAAGAGCTACAGCAGCAGAAGACACACAGACTGAGGCTACAATTCACACTGGCTCACCAAAACAGGACAATTGAAGATTGGGAAAATGTTGCCTGATCTGATGAGTCTCGATTTCTGCAGCAACATTCATGGTCGTGTCAGAATTTGGCATAAACATCATGAACGCATGGATCCATCCTGCCTTGTATCAACGGTTCAGGCTGCTGATGGTGTAATAAAGTAGGAAATGTTTTCTTCCCACAATTTGAGCCCCTTAGTATCAATTGAGCATCATTTAAACGTCACAGTCTACCTGAGTATTGTTGTTGAACATGTCCATCCCTTTATGACCACAGTGGACTATCTTCTGATGGCTACTTCCAGCAGGATAATGCGCCATCCCCATGTCACAAAGCTCAAATCATTTCAAGCTGGTTTCTTGAATATGACAATGAGTTGTCAATACTCAAACTGTGTGATGGTGTCATGTCAATATGGACTCTTCAATATGGAAGAATTTTCAGCATATTGTTGAATCTATGCCATGAAGAATTAAGGAAGTTCTTAAGGCTTACATAAAAAAAGTAGCCGGTGCGTGTATATGATAATTGTAATATCATTTATGTGAGCATCTGACGAAATGTGGCTGCAAGCTGAAATTCATTTCCTCTTTAAATGTTTCATGCCATTTTTTTATCCTTGTTTGAATGAATATCATACATCTATAGTATAAATGTGAACATGATTTTTTTTTTTTTTTACTTGAACAGGCTAAGTATGTATCTGAAATGACCTCTTCAACATCCATCAGTGACTTCCCCTCATCGTCACTTCTGCTGGCTGTCTTTTCCTGAGAAAGGAGGCAGTATGGCTCTCCGGCAGATGCTATGTTAAATACATATTGCATTGCTATAGAGCTGAGAGGACACCAAGGGTATTTAGAAAGTCATTGGTTTTCGTTGAGGCCTGAAATTAAATTGAGAAACAAAAAAGATGGAAGCCATTGGAGTAGAGCAAAAAAAAGTGCACTAAAACTGGAGCATGGCATCCGTTCGGCTCAGTCTCCTGAGAAATGAGTGTCCATCTGGAATCCAAAACTTCTACCTTAGGACTCTGTCTGTTTTTCATTTCTAAGAACCACATCACTTTTATGCTTCCAAGAAACTTGGACTTTGAATAAAAAAAGCATGTGTAAGATTGAAAATAATTAAAGATATTTGAAAATTAACAAAGACATTTACTCTGCTTCATTTCCCCCTCTTTCTTAGCACACTAGGGGAAATTGTCAACTTCTGATTGGTCAGTTTGGATTTCTCACTTTGGGTATCAGTCACATGTTCAAGGAAGGGTCCTGCAGCCTGAACCACTGTAGGCAAATCACCCTTAAACATGTGACCTGTATACATACACTCTCATTTGCTACAAGTAATAATCACTCCATTATAATTGATGTTTATCTGTTTTAAATTAAAGGGGTCATATTATGTAAATTATTTGTTCTATGTAGGCATATTTTAGGTCGAACTCGCTGCTAAGTAGGGATAAATCGAATTTGTTATATCATTTAATTCAATTCAATTTTCTTTTATTGTCATTGCGTTTATTATACAATTAAATTAATTAGCATTCCTTATGGTGCATCCACACATGACAACACAACAATAATTAAGACACAATAAATCTAACACACTACAATACAGAAACTTGACAAGTGTCATGTAAAAATATTGCACATTGTTATAGTGCAATTGAATCATGACTATTCAAGGTGTAATCAAACGTTCAGTGTTGTTAAGGTCTCTTACGGCTCTGGGGTAAAAGTTGTTTTTAAATCTATTAGTCCGTGATGTAATGGACCTGAAACTCCTTTTACATTTTACATTGCAGTATATACATTTAAAACAATTAACAAAGTTTATTTACATTTGCCTTAAAGCTACAGTAGAACAAGCTTGTTTGATTGAGAATTTGCAATGATTTTTTTTTAGAGCTTAAGGTTTGTTCTGTTTATTTTAAGACTGCACATTTGGCCAATAAAATAATGTAATTGTATATCAATAATAATAATACTAATAATACTATGATAATTACTTAAAAATACAAAGAATTAAATAGAAGATATATAATAATAAGATAATAATACTATTGCACTGTAAAATAAAAAATGTGTAAATAGCAATAATTATAATTTACAGTACAACTAATATTTATATCTTAATTTCTTCATTTTTTAAAAGAGCATCAGGTTTGCTCTGCTTGTTCAAAGGACTGCACAATTTAGCCAATGAAATCACATGTTGTGAAAATGTCAATATGATTGTAAAATTAATAATAATAATTATTATTTTTAAATACAAATATAAAAAATAAAATAAAAAAATCATTTCGATCTTTGTTTTTGCTTTAAGTCATAAAGGTTTGAAGTGACTTGAGAGTGAATTATGAGTTTTTAATTAGAGGTGAACTGTCCCTTTAGGTTAGCAGCACTGCTCCTTCTACTTAGTTACTCCCCAGCACTTTTGTATTATCTCTTACTAATATTAACCTGGTTATAGTGACATATCAAGAATGCTGAAACTGAACAATTGTTAATAGTGTTCAGGAGAGAGACCACCCCCGACCTCTCTGATGGATAGCCAGTGCTGTTTCAGCACAAGTGAGGAAGGAGACCATCATTTGATGCTTGAACATCAGCCCTATAAGTTAAATCACTGGATCATACAGCAGTAATAAAGAGACTTTTCATTTGTTCAGTACTTCATGACTTCACTGCACATTTCAACACGAACAGCACTTTGACCAGGGAGATGTTTATTTGCATAAGAGTTATAATATTTTAATTTCTGTTTTATTTATCTATATTATGTTGGTTTTCAATATAGTTTTATTTTTGTTTTGTTTTTAGGTTTCTAGTTTCAGTTTTAGTTTTTATTTAGTTTTAGTGTTTTAAGTCTGCAAGTTAATGCGTTAACTGATGTTTTTTTTGTTTTTTTTAAGTTCCCTTTTGAGGGAACTCAACGCTGCATTTGAATGTTGACGCTTTAGGAAGGCTTCTGTGTGAACACTTCCGGTCTCTGAAGCACATGTAAAATCATAGCGATTCTATTCATACTTTGCACGTGACATCACAAGTACTGGCTGGCGGGCAAGAACGTCGTTCTCCAGCAACGAAACCCAGTAAATAATCAAGGATCTTGTCAGGACGTCGCCAGTTTTACTATACAAAAGTTGGTGTTTTGAGGTGTAAATGACATGCCAGATAGTTGTTGTGCGATTGGATGCACTAACTGCAGATGAGATAATTCACAGTATACACGTCTGTGCAGTGATCATTCCATCACTCCATCAAAGGTAATTTCAACATTTGTTTGAATACAATGGGTGTATGATCATGTAATTAATCGTGTCTTTAAGTTACCCTGTAGTTTCGTCAATCAACACCACCAGCTGGTTCGGCGAGTCAGCTGTTTGTGTTATGAGTCTAAGCTAGACTAACTGTACGTTCACACCGCCGCTGGCGAGAGCGGCAAAATTAATTGAAAATGAATGACTTCCGGGCACTTTGACGCTCTCGCCGGTGGCGATGTGAACGCACAGCTGTCGTCTTTTGCTAACAACAACAACAAAAGTGTGTGATAGGTTGTTTTGAGGTTTGTGATATCAATGGTTTTCAATGAGAACCAGAGATGACCCAACAGTAGAGCTAGATTATTTACGGAGGAATTATTACTGCTCGATTATCTTAAAAAACCTTGTCTGCTTTACACAATTTAGCTACCTTGGAGTTAATCCTAGTCCATAGTTATGCAGTTAGCTTGCTAACAGACTTGATAGCTACTAGAAAGACCTGGAACTACAGGACTCTACGTTTAAAATACCCGTTTGTTGCCCGCCAGGTATCCATGGTAGACACGTGACTGCAAAGTATGAATTGGCCAAAGATTGACATATGATGTGAAATGGCACACCATATGACTATAAAGGGGTGCCTGCATTAGACATCAACTTTTTTTTGTCTTCAGGAAGCGCTATATGTGAAATCGAGTCCAATCTCTGTCTGGGAACATTGCAGAATTGGGACACCCTCTTCCTCTGTTTGCAGGGTAATAGAGAAGTATGTTTGGCCGTTCCCTGCTGGAGAGCATTTCCGGGCACCGAACATATCACTTCTCCTGCACTGGAGGATTATCTCAAGAAACTAATTCCCTTTTCAGACCATATGGCAGCGTGGCAACTTCTGCCAAATGTGTCTCCTTGGGTTCTGTGAACTGTGGAATGAGGTTTGTGGAACCAGTTTGGGAATTGTCCTCCTCGTTTCAATGGGGTGCTGCCCATGCTGGTGAGCACCGAGCAGGCTCTGGTGCTGGAACAGGGACCAGACATCCTGTCAAGGCGGGCTGAAGCCAAAGGAACGGAGAAGTTTACCCAGAGGGGCTGACAAGGAAGTGGATCTGTTTGCTTCAGGGAATTCGACCCACTGTCCGCTCTGGGGTGCATTTCCCAAAGCCAACTATGGTCCCAAGTTCCGTCGTTACCAATAGAGTTCAATGGAAATTGCAACCATAGTTGCCCAACGATGCTTTTGGGAAACGAACCATTGGTCAGCCCTCGCACCTCCAGAACCCTTGGAGCTGGATGCCATGGAACAGACGTGGCCAAGGCTCTGTCTGTACACTTTAACCCTGATTACTCTGTTCCCAGGAGTCCTGTCCTGGGTACGCCAGGACGGGGTTTGCTTACTACTAGTAGCCCCGTTTTGACTGGCCCGATTTTGTTTTACAGAACTGATATCTCTCCTGGATGGCTCACCTTGGGAGATTCCCATTTGGAGGAATCTTCTGTCTCAGACAGGGGGCAGAATGTAAACTAGAATGTAACTCGGGTGGAGTTATGGAAACTATGGGTCTGGCCCCAATCTTAGGTGCTGGTCTTTCAACTGACGTTGTTGAGACTATCCTAAGTGCTAGGGATCCATCCACAAGGAAATTGTACATCTTCAAGTGGAGGCTCTTTTCCTTGTGGTGCAGAGAGCGTCATTTGGACCCAGTTAACTGCCCTCTTGCTTAAGTGCTGGAGTTCTTGTAAGACCATTTTCTCCATATACAATTAAGGTGGATGTGGTGGCCATTTCTGCTCTCCACATACTCATGGACAGAGCATTCCTGAGGAGGCATCCTTTGGTGCCTTGCTTCCTGCAGGGAGAGAGACGTCTTAGGCTACCAAGGGACTTTTTTTTTTGTCCTGGAAGATCCCTCTATGGTACCTTTTGAGCCCCTGGAGTCAGCCTCTAAGAAAGTTCTCTTAAGGTGGCTATCACTTCATTTCAAAGAGTGTGGGATTTCCAGGCCCTGTCAGCTGCCTCCCTCCGCTTGGAATTTGCTCTTGGTGGAGTCAAAGCTATTCTTCATCCTAGGCTGCCATGTTATGCGGTTCTCCAGGCCTTCTGTCCTCCGCCTTTTCAATCTGTGGAGCAGGATAGGCTTAATCTCTTATGCCCTGTTCGGGTTCACAACATTCATGTCCACTGCTCAGGCCAGTGGCGAAAATTCCAGTAGCTATTTGTTCGATTTGGAGCACACAGCAGGGCTTCTGCGTGTTTAAAAGTGTTTTTAAACTGGATTGTGCAGGCTATTTCTCAGGCCTATGGGGTGCGTGGAATACCTTCACCCTTAGGCATCGGAGCACAAATTACACTATGGCCGTAACGACTTCTGTTGCGTTACTGTCAGGAGTGTCTTTACAAGATGTTTGTGATGCGGCAGATTGGGCTTCTTCGCACACATTCATAATGCTTTTAATAGCCCACTAAGTTTGTTAATTAACGATTTCACTTCTTTAAGGGGCAGACATTCTTTCAGTATGGCATAGTGGGTATTCACATTCCCATAGCATAAATTTTCAGACACAGTGTTGAGTTTTAAAAGGAATCGTCTTGGATTATGACTGTAACCCCAGTTCCCCAAGTAATGAACAAGACGCTGCATCTTTTTGCCAAACTTCCGGCATGTGGAAGTGAAACATTTTAAGAGAACCACCATTGATCATAATAATTCAGTCCAAGATAAAACTAATTTGTGTTAGCGAAACCCTGACTTTCTTATATGTACACAAAGTTTTGGAGCAGAAAGGAGGTTCATTTCAAGACTGTATGCAGTCAAAATATGCACTGAGGAGAATTTAATGAGAGAGGCTGTGGTCACAAAAAAAAAAAAAAAAGAAAAAGAAAAGCCAATTAAATTCTCACAGGTCCTTCAGGGAACTTCTAGTACTTTTATTATTTTTTTCTTTTTTTTTTCTTTCCAGTATAGCTGGAGAAGTCAGTGTTCACATTAAATTACATTGCTGATACACTAATAGTCAAACATTGGTATACTGTGAACTTAAATATAGCATATTGTGTTGTTTTTCCGCTTGAAGTCCATTTATAATGTTTCTTGTACCAAAACCAGCCATAATTTATAGTTTCATGACCATTTCCTCCATCTATCAGACCCTTATGCTTAAAAAGGCTGACTTTTGTGCTGAATTAGGGTTAGTATATATATTTTTTTTTATTTAGTTCTCATTTCTATTTTATTTATCTATTGTGTGTTTCTTTTCAATTAAGTTTTTTTTTTTTTTTTTTTTGTAGATTTAGTTTTCTAGTTTCAATTTATTTAGTTTTAGGGCTGTCAAAGTTAACACATTAATGAGGTGGCTATTTTGTATTATTTAGTGCAATGTGAATATGAAAAACGTATTTCTTTTTGAAAATTGCACTCAATTCGTCATATCACAGAATACTTGCAAACTGCAAATTCAATAGTATTTTCAGTTAGTGACTTTAAAATATATATATATATATATATATATATATTAGTTTTTAGTAAAACTTAAACAGTCTCTGCTATGATTGTCTAACATATTTGCAAGTTACTCATCCAATAGGTTGTTCTGCTAAAATAAAGGATCACAAAATAATCCATTATGTGAGTGTTAAACATCAATACTACAGTTTTTAATAAATGACCCCTTTTTAATTCAGATCACCTAGTGCTTCCTAGGGAGTGAGACTTTATTTGCATCTTGAAGAATTGTGTCCTGCCACTTAGAGCAGATAGGAGTACTAATCAATTTGATAATTAAGCCCATGTCTCGGTTTAATCACACGGGCCAACCTTGAATTACCTTCAAGCACTTCTTAAAAAATGTGTCATGTTCAGAACAAGACTGATAGAGGACAAAATGGGAAGAATAGTATTTAAAGAAAGACGGTACTGTTAATTCATTGTCCAGAAATCTTGAAATATAAGCAACCTCTTTTTACATTATATTGCATATTGGCATGCTACTGTGTTACAAAAAGTCTTTACTTATACATATACAAGGATTAGGTTAACAGTTTGTCATATAATTGCTAACAAAATAATATATTTTAGCATCTCCAATATATTTCAAAATCTGTGCGGTGCTAATGCCATGACTTTCGCCTGATGGTGATCTTAGCAGGTCATTACTAACTCTGTCATGTTTTACAAATGACTTTTCTCCTTTGACCCACACCAGAGATTTTCAGGTAATGTATATGAATGAAGGTCTGGATATCCCAGGTGTTATGGGGGACCCTGTTGCAGATCGGTCGCTACCTGCAAGCTAGCTCATTAGCCATGCTACCCTGTTTGCTAGCAGACCACCTGCAGGATTACCGCCAGTGATGAATGTTGTTATTGCTTTTTTGCTGGGTAACTTCGAGCTCTTCTGGTGTGCAGTGTTGAATGTAAGTATCGCCCTGTAAACAGGCCATTTGAGGGGGTGTATGTTAGACGCTGTTTTCAAATGCAAGATTTCAATTCAAGAAGCATTTTTTTATTTTATTTTATTTTAAATGCTTTGCATCTCTCTACAAGTTTTGTGTTTCTTAGACAAGAAATGAAAGTTTATGACTTTCTTCTGTGGAACAAAAATATAAATGCTTAACAGAATGTCTCAGGTTCTTTTTTCAATAAAGTGAATAGGGCCAGATGCTGTAAGCACCAAAAAAAAAACAAAAAAAAAACCATTATATTATATTATAATCATAAAAATGGTCTATACTACTTGTGCACTATATTCCAAGTCATCTGAAGTCACAACGTAGCTTAAATTATTTTTCACTGACAATCTTTCTCTCAGATATTCTCTCACATTGTGTAGGCTATGCTCATTTTCAGTATTTTTACATTTACCTTACATTTATCGTGTTCACTTAAAAGTTAAAGGGATGGTTCAGAGTAAAATCAACCTAGGGTCCTTTACACCATGACCTCGAGCCAAACACCCTCACCCCCCCAGAAGCCTTTTTTCCCTTGGTCGAACATTATTAAAGTTAGAGCTTATTTAGAGATATCAGCCGAATGGCTTAGTGCAGGCTCTAATGGATCCTAGGATGTATGCTCAGAATGGTACCAAACTTCTACAGTAGTACAAATTGGTTCTGTACTCATAAAACGAGGCATTGGAAAGTTTGTAAGTAGATCAGGAGTTTTTTTTAAATAACACTTGCCTGATGGCTAATGCTACTGCTAACCCGCACGTTGACGTCACTTCAGTGATTAGGGAAAAGCACGTAGAAGTCCTGGCAGAAAGCCAGTATATCCAAACATTTTTATTATTTTTATTTTTTATTATTACTTATTATTCAACTTAGTGTTAACTAATAATTGTTGCAAACTGGTACTACCAGCAACATATTAGTTAGGCTCGAGTTCATGGTGCAAAGGACCCTATAGGTTGATTTTACTCCGAACCATCCCTTAATGAAAAATTGTCATCTATTACTCACCCTCATGTCATTCCAAACCAGTACGGCTTTCGTTAATCTTCGAAACACAAATTAATCTATTTTAAACGAAATCTCAGAGATTTCTGTCTCTCCATTGACAGTATATGCAACTACCACTTTGACACTTTTTTTTTAACATTGTATTTCAACTATTAGGCTTGATTTCTTTCTTCACACCAGAACCTTATTATTGCGGACTGAACCGAGGAACCACCTTCTTCCAATCCGTCCTCCTGGAAGATCAAAGTCTGGTCTGACTGGACTCACCAACCCAACAGGACAAACAACAATCTCCGTCTCTTATCGCAGCCTTTGTTCTGTTTTGTATAGGTGCCTATGATGCTTTCCAGAATGTATCTGCCGCCTCCGAAACCTAGAGTCTGAGAGAGAAAAGGAGGATTGAAGGGTAAGACCATGTGAAGATTAGAAGCTGGAGCAAACAGCTATTGAAGCGAAGACGGACAAAGAACACGCTTGGCAGAGGCTGAAGGAAAGCCAGTCTTTCATCAACAGCAATGATGAGGCCAAATGACATTTCTAATGATTGTGCACTTCAAAGTCCTTCCTCTGAGAGCAGGGAGCATGACTGCAGAGGAAACTCAAGTAAAGTACATGTCAGACATCTCTATTTCAATTGATTTCTTTCATATAAAGGATTGTGGGATTCTACCAAAGGAATCCAAACTTTTTCAATAGATTATTTGATGTGGTAAAACTCATCTTTTATCCAGGCCATTGTATGCTTTTAATTGGTATTCAAGAGATGAGTAATTCTAAATGTACACTTATTAGTGGCAATATACACTATGATTATTAGTGTTGAAGGTACGCATTACAAATAACATGAGTTGTGTAATCAGATTACTTTTTCAAGTAACTAGTAAAGTAATGCATTACTTTTACATTACATTGACTACGTTATTTTTTTCAAATAAGTACTTACTTTGTTTTCCCACTTATTGACTGACAGCTCTCTTGTCCCCATGTTGAGAGAAATCAGTAGTAAGGGCAGAGGTTGGTGTAAGGGTGTAGTTCTAGATTAAATGTGAAAAATGACACAAAAATCAGGATACACATTGATTGTGTTCAGTGCAAGAACATCAGAATACTGTGCTGATTACGAAGTCAGAACAAAAGGAAAGTTTACTTTCAGCTTTCCTGTAGCTCAAACAGCAGAGCGTTGGCACTTGTAACGCCAAGGTCATGGGTTCGATTCCCAGGGAAAGAACTGATAAGACTGTAAATGTGTACCTTGAAATGCAATGCAAGTCACATTTAGGATATATAAACATTCAAAACATACAGTCCCCCACTTCCGCTAAGATGGATTACGGATTTTTATGACGTCATCGCGGACTTCAGCTTCTCATCACATCTTCTGTCCAATCAAATGCTCTCTAGAATGTAAAGCGTCCCGCCCCCTATGCTATAAACACCACCTGGCCAAAGCAACCGTTGACGCGTCACGGAGCAATATGAGTAGGAGATGTGTGTTCTGTTGCTCAAATGCTCTGGTTTTATTCCGTTTTCCAACTGTATGTTGGTTTAGAATTAAATGGCTACAATTTATTCACACCTCATCCAAAAAAAAAGATGGTTATTTACACGTAGTAACAGTTCTATTTAGAACTGTATTGTCCTGAAGAACCCTTTAAATGCTGAAATGGTCCTTAGTGTTGGAGTTTAGGGTTCTTTATTCCCGCCTTTTTGTTTTTCAAATCTGTAACTGTTAAGCCTCCTCACTGCTGATGCTCTGGAGCTCAGCTATAGAGTTCTCAACGGGTCGGGTCGGCCCGACAAACCCGACGGGACCCGCGGGTTCGGGCCGGGTTCGGGTCGAAAATATAATCAAATGACTCGGGTCGGGTCGGACCTCGGGCTTAATCTTTTCCGCTCAGTAAAAAAAACCAACAAAAAAAAAAAAAAACATTTATTAATCATCGCTGCTGTTCACCGTAAAGAAAGTCTTGCTGCTGCGTGTAACGTGCATCATGGAGAGGGGCGGCGGCAGACCTGACGCCGCTGCGTGCACGCCTTTAGTCTGGAGAAGATGGAGTTGGTGAGAAGTAAACTTGCCGCAGGTGAATTCACCGTCGCTACTACAGCCTATTTATATATTTAAAGTTTATTGTTTCAGTTGTTTGTATTGTTAAAAGGCATGAACATTAAAGGTTGATTTGAATTCCCATCTGCTGGTCATGATAATACATGTATGAGAGAAAAAAAAATCCGACGCGGCATCGGGCCGCGGGCCGGGTTCGGGCAGATAATTCATGTTTATGTGTCGGGTTACATCGGGTCCGGGCTTTAAAAGCCACGGGCCGGGTCGGGTCGGGTTGTAATTTTCAGGCCCGTTGAGAACTCTACTCAGCTATACAAGTACACAGACTTTCAGCATACTCTCAACAGGTAAATGATTTATTTCTTAAAATGTCTACAAATGATAACTTTAAAAATTGTAGGTTTCTTAACAATCATGTCTTTTTAGTTTAACTGAACATGTAAGTGTAAGCAGCTCCATTCAGTTAAGGATACTCATCTTCTCTTCTCCACAAAGTAAGTAACAAAGATATGGAATTTATGATCCATATTGTTTTATTATTATTTTTTTTAAATTATGACTTTATGCCTAAACATAACCAGTCACAAAAAAACATTAAAGCTATCCCATGACTTTATGACACATTTTCCTTTTAACATGGTTAAGGGCTCATACTGTCCATTTTTGCCTTTATGAACATGATTGTTTTTACATAATCAAATGGAAGAGGCACAATGTAACTCTAAACTCGATTGTGTATTTCAGATGCTGTCACGTATCATAACCTCATCATCTGCTGAGAGAAACTGACACTCAGAATACACACTTAATGAAGGACATAAAGAGATCATAGAGGACTGTGAAGATATTTCACTGGAACTTGGTCTTCATTACATCTATATTGTGTTCAATGTCATTTGTTATTTATTAATGTATTCAGCTAACAACTGTTGTTAGAGCACTGTCTTTTTTGCTACAATCTGCCGGTTCAATAAAACATAAAAGTACCTAATTGACACAACATGCTGTTTTTTTTTTATATGTAAAACCCAAATGGGGAACAAGATATAAGAAGACCAGGCAGATAGAGGACAAATAATAATAATAATAATAATAATAATATATATAAAAATAATATTAATAATAGTATATTATAGTATATATTATAATGAGCTAATATTAATGAAAATATATATATATATATATATATATATATATTTAACCTATAAATAAATAGGTTATTTGTAACACCATTAAGGTCCTATGAGCACTTTTAAAGCATGGTTCTATATGGAACCTTATAAAAAGGGTTCTATTTAGCACCAAAAGGGTTCTGCTATTGTTACAAGCCGAAGAACCCTAATTTGGTACTGTTTAGAACCATTTTTCGTAAGAGTGTACTGTTGAATCCTACGTATCATCAGCGCTCAGATTCGCTTCCATGTCGCTGTCAAGTACGACTTGCAGTCTGTGAGGTAAACTAAACGCTATTGGCTATTTGAAAAGGGGGAGGGGCCATTCAATATGTCCCGCTTTAGCTTCCTGTTTCAGTGGAAATTACGTCAACGCATCATACAAAGCTGATACAAAGGCACTTTAGTGGGCCTTTAAGAAAGGCAGTAGACAGCAAGCCAGCTAACTAGACTTTGGAATAGAGCCAATCAGGGTTCCTATTTGGGAAACCCTGAGAACAGAAACAAGAGAAAGCTTTATTATTATCATGTAGAGGTGTAGGGTTATTGTTACTTGACAGTTAGAATAGAGGCTGTGTTGTCAAAAAGTCATAACCAATACCAGTCATTTGTAAAACTCTCTGTCTTACTAATTGTTTGGCAGATTTCAGAAATTATTCAAGATTATTTAAATCCTCTTTCCCTCAAGGCTTTATCACACATGATTTGTTTCACAAGCTGTTTTTATTCTCCACGACTTAGTAGTGCCACACACTTTTAATCACGAGGTTTGAATTTCAGTCTTTATGCCGTAATTATATGTTTGCTTTTGTCATTTCAAACAGGTCCTTAAAAGAAAATCAGTGGGACAGGTCAGATGATTTTTATCCCTGAATCAATTGCTTGTGGATAGGGAGGATACGTTTAAACAATGCAACGTCATTTGTTAAATTGGAAAGTGTTGAAAAGCGCTGTGGGATATTGTGTCTTGTGATGCCTGGGCTCTGTGCCAAGCTAAAAAACTGGCTAAATGTCTTAGATGGCCATTGAGAAATGTACATCTGCTCATTACGCTCCGATAGAGAGAGAGAATTCCTTTAATTGAGTTTCAATGTGATTTTTTTTCTCACTTGGAACAACATTTTGCGATTGCATCTGTTATGAGTGACCTGATTTTGTCTTTGCAAGTGCCGGCATTACATGAAATATTTTAAAAAGAAAGAAAATGTGATTAGATGTGTATGTTGGTAACATGATCCTTTAGGACAAACACTCTTTACACAAGAAATCAGATGTTGTCATACTACTGCAGACTGTAGTTAAGTTAGAAGAGTTCCTACTTTTAGTCAGTTACTCCCCAAGACTCTTGGGGACTGGCATCCACAACACATTTGCTGTTTGTTTCAGCTGGGTAATGCTTACTAAGAATCGATCTGGAGAGCAGTCACGTCCAACGGCCACAAAAGATGCAGTGACTAAACCTAAATGCGAGAGTCAGGGAGTTTCTCTTGCATCAGCTCATGTGGATATTCCTCCTCTTCATTCTGCCTCCACACTGCTGCCACACGACTCACACCTCGTCTTCCATCCCAGCATCCCGTGGGATTTCTTTCCTTCAGCTTCTTTAATTGAGTGGGTGATATGTGTGACCAGCAGCCAACCTGATAAAACTCCTCAATGGTTTCTAGGACCATCATTGCCTCTTGTTTTGACTTGGATTTGCCACCTTAAAAAAAAAATCGGAACGGAAAATCCGCCTATTTTCAGTAATCCATCTTTTTAGTGCATCTTTATATAACCTTGATTCATCCGCCGAACGGCGGCAAAAATACAAAGCCATTCTGCTGAAAAATGAGGCATGGAAATTTCCACAGGCCTTTTGATTTTGAATACTGAATAAACATCCCTCAGAAGCTGGAGTTCGGAGAGAGGTTTGGGATGAAATTGGCTTTCGGTAAAACGTGGAATGAGGTTGGACCATATTTGTGTTTGGCCCTGTTGTCCAGTGCAGTAGCAACCAGGCCGGGGTCTCGTGAGCATGACAGTTAGAGCGAGCGTCTGTTTGACGTGATTGCCGCCAGCCGAGCAGATGGATCTACTGTTGTGAGATTATTCACATGCCAATTTTCCAAATACACAATGGTCGAGACCTCTAAAACTCAAATTGAATTACTGTAACAGTGGCCATTTTCAATCAACATTGAAGAGCAATGCATTCGTCATAATGACAGTTAATTTCTTTCAAATTGTGACATACATCCGAGTTAAACAGATTATCAGAAAAGGAAAATGTTGTGTGTGGACTTGGTTCTATGCATCAGTTGTTGATTGGATGAATGTGAGCGGTGTAGGAAAGGAGCAGAGTTTAAGCAGACTCAGTGATTGGAGAAGTATGGTGTTTCACAGGAAGATTGAGTTGTGACACTTTGTAATATGCATGGATGAATTTTTCACAATAAGACATAACATACTTTTAGAAAATAGAGTATATATTTTAATTTCATACTGACTTAAAGATTTCAATGTTAAATTGGTCTTTCTGTCATTCACAAATTGTCCAAATTTGCGCATTACACATGCTCAATTTTGTCCTAAAATGTCCTATGTCCTAACTACATGTCTACATGCGACGCGTGATAAAAGGTATCTTTTCCATGTTAATCAGAGTTTTTGTCCTAACCAGCCGCGACACGCGACGATTCTATTTTAGAAACGGTTCCTATTTCTGCGACGTTGCGGCTGACAGATCCGCCCACACAGAGATCTCATTGGATGGAAATTCTGCGTGTCATGAATATTTAATCATCAAACATGGGCAAAGTTCAAAGGCATTCAATTCTCTACGATAAATCCTACAAATTCCACAAAGACATCAGGAAAAAGGATTCCATCTGGAGAAGCATAGCTGAAGCATTGAATACACATGCTAAGTTAAGTTAGCGAATGAATGAATGAATGAAGCTTTTAGCTATATAGTACTAATGAAGCATCAACCTGTGTAAAACAAATTCCGCTTTACTTTTAATGTAGAGTGAATAGGCATGACGATTTGTGTCCCTGTATATCCAGGGGTGTCTCTGTATCCAGACAATCTACTGAAATACTCACCTGTGGCACATAGCATACGCTGTCCTCAGTGCAGCTTCTCCAGTTAGCAACCCTATTCGTGGAGAAGACACACCAACAGCCCACATTTTTAACATCTCTCTGTACTGACCTATCTTTTATATATATGGAATGTAATGTTAATAGTTATTAATGATTTGAACTAACATATGGTAGTTCACCATGGTGTGCAGGTCAATATTTTTTATTATGTACTGTATAATGCATAGCCTATTATGTATGCTTTCCCATGCTGATTAAAATCATAAGCTAGTGGCAGAAATATATCCAAAATGTGCATGGATTAAAGACAGTGCAAAACGGTTCAACAGAAATTAAACCATTTTATTCTGAACTGGTGAAAATTAAATAAAGATACCACAAGAGTAAATCATGGAAGTTTACAGCAATCAGATTGCATCAATTCCAAATGTTTGATACAACTAATTTTTAGAGCGGCTCCAAGAACTACATTTGGATGTTTTCAAATTTATTGATCAGAAACATGCATTCCTGCCTGAGAGCTGAAGTAATCCACAAACTTCTCTCGCACATATGATGCTTCCAGGCTTCCTCTGTTGGGGCGTTCAGTCAGCCCCCTCAAGGACACATCTTCAGATGCCTCTCTGAGCTAGTGTTCTGCTACACTTGAGTGTGTCAGCATGTTGTGCAGAATGCATGTCACAACAATCATGGTGTCTGTGGTCTTGGGCATCAAGTTAATGTCTCTGTGGAAAATTCGTCAGCACGAGGATAGTATGCCGAATGCTTTTTCCACTGTCATTCGGGCTCTGCTGAGGCGGTAATTTAAATCTGCCTTTCTTCCCTGGGTAGGGTCTCATTAAGCAGGGCTTGAGAGGGAATGCGGCATCTCCAACCATCACGTAGGGAAGTCTTCCCAGGTCCTCAGCACTTTTCCTCAGGAACACTCAGTGACTTCTCCTTCATTCCTTTGTCTAGTGTGGAGTTGCTGTAGACTCCCTCCCTCACTGCTTTTTCCAAAATCACCAACATGGATTGCGATGGATTTATAGTTGGCGTCAACAAGGGCAAGGAGAATGATGGAGAAAGAGCCTTTATAATTGTAAAAAAGGCTTCCAGATTTTGGCGGAGCAGTGATGTAGATGTGTTTCCCAATGCATTTTGGAAAATCCCACCGAATTTCAAAGGACAAAGCTATGTCCTCCCACATTCCCTTCATGGGCTTTGGGAGATATATTGGCAACATTCGTTCTTCAATGGCCCTACATGTCTCCTTGATACAGTCGGACACTGTCTGGACTCTGAGACGATAGCAGTACGCCGGACTGTGCATCGAGTCTCCTGTTGCCAAATACCTGTGAATAAAAAACACATTGTTAGAGTTTGTGAACAATGCATCTGTGTTTATTTTACAGATTATGAAACACTAAAGTCCAAGTGGAAAAATCTAGGAGACACATTTGTGAGAATCATAAGCAGACCACGCCCACCGAGTGGTTCAGGGGAAACTACACAAAAGGAATGAAAATACTATCACTATATGACATTCCTTTTGCCATATATTCAGCCAAGAATGTAAGATTCTTTGTTATCAAACTACAACATTCTGTCATATGTTAGTTCAAACATTGCATTTTTATCATTTAATTTAGGGTATTTTATTATTTGCTTTCCTCGGGACAAGGAGCAACTTGGATAACTACAGTCACACCAATGAATTTGCATGTGAAGAACAAGATGATGATGGAGAAAATAAAGACAGAGAGCATTCAATGGATGAAGGAGAAAGAGGAAGTGAGAGAGAGTACACCATGACAGGAGATGAGCAAGAAAATGCAACATCAAGACCTAGAAGAGGAGGTCAGCTAAAGAAGAGGTGGTCAGCTGCACAAGTGGAAACCTCAAAGCTGTACAAATTTCTTCAGCAGCCAATGCCTTATGAAGATCCTGATGAACTTTTTTTTATTGAGTTTGGCACCTGAGCTGAGGAAAATAACGGTAAATAAAGGGCAATTAAAAATCAAATTAATGTCACTCATTGTCAGCTGGGAGGATGAGCAGCATCAAAAGCCCAGGCCTATGTCTACTTATCAATTTGCACCTCAATACCACGTGGAACCTCACAACTACATGCGTAATCATACACACAGCCTGCCAAATCATCCTCATTTTTCAGCTGCACCATCACAGCATAGCTGGGGAAATTTACACAGTTAAAGTGATACTCCACTTTAAAATCATATACTCACCCTCATGTTGTTTCAAACCTGTATGAATTTCTTTCTTCTGCTGAACAGAAAGGAAGATATTTAGAAGAATGTCAGTAACCAGACAGTTTCTGGTACCATTGACTTCCATAGTATATTTTTTTTCCTACTATGGAAGTCAATGGTACCAGAAACTGTCTGGTTACTGACTTTCTTCTAAATATCTTCCTTTCTGTTCAGCAGAAGAAAGAAATTCATACAGGTTTGAAACAACTTGAGGGTGAGTAAATGATGACAGAATTTTCATTTTTGGGTGAACTATCCCTTTAAGCTCTGACACGCACACACACATAAGCGTGTAGTAGATGCATGCAGACCACTCACACAGACAGACACCCAAGCAGACACAAACACTTTGTTCTGAAGAATACATTCCTACATGTTTGCGTAGTTTAATCTTATTTCAATATTTCATTGATGATTTACACCCAGTTTCTCCCATGTGCACAACCAAATATACTGTTTACAGCATCATACTTTGCTATACAAGGATGTATTGTGATTGTCAATTTGGTAACTAAACAGAATTTTATTAATTTTAGTGACAACATTTTACAATGTTCACATGGTACAATGACTGGTAGGCTACTGTTTTTAATATTGTATTACATTTTGTATTTATATTTGTAAATTTCACAATTTCAATTCAATTCTTGTGATTTGATTCCGATCTTAATTCAATATCGATTAATTCGGATAAATGTTAGGTACAGTAGTTACATGTTAATTTTTCTCAAGAAATTGTTTTATTATAATAACATTTATACCGTTATAATATTTTAATGATATAAGTACAAATATAATAAATGTGCACTATATTACATCTATTTAGCAAAATATTCCTCTCTATAGCTAATTCTAGCCAACTCACATGCTATGGTCATTAAATGGCTTTCCTGAGGTAAATGTAACGTTATGTTCTCCAGCTGTTTTATTGACCTCTTTCCGCAGTTGAAAAACACTGCTTGATATTATGTACGAGGCATAAACATTTCGGCAAGTTGTACTGAATATTTCAACATACCTATTGTTCATTTGTGCTTATGTAAGGGATAATGTAATCCCTCCGTTTCGCGTCGGGGTCCTCATCACCCTGTCGGGGGTTTATTCTGAGATAACAATCTGGATGTACATTATCCCGCTTATTACACGGCTACTTGCCAAATACATGTAAGTAAATAATTAGACACTCTATGTGAGCAGTTGCTAGCGTGGCAAGTTTAAACTAGACGGACATTTAAGAGATACCACTTATTACACAGCATTTCGTCACAAATAATTACGGGGATAAGATATATTGATTTCAGATTAAACTGTTTTAAAGTCGTACCTGTTTGTCTCTTATAATCCAACAGTGTACAAGACAATAGTCACAAAATGGCAGCAGCTGCGTTTGTATGAAACGAGAGAGCGAGTCCACGATACTGGATAGATTAATTAAATAACTGTACACAAAATATTGATTCGACTGAGTTTTGATAAATTATTAGCTCAACTTCCATGAAGAAAAAACGTTCCTAGCAAGTGTATAGCGCTGCTGACTTGGGTAACCCAGATGAGCCTGTGTTATCTCTTTTCAGCGGTTGTTATCGAGGAGAATAACATACCGCTGGATGGCGCGATTGACCAATCAGAATCAAGTATTCCACAGAGCCGTGTACTATTAACTAGTAGCAAAGAGTAAGATGATTGGTTCACGTACCACTTGAACCGAGGCGATTTAACGATCTGTCACATCACAATTACAAGCTCCAAAACGGTATTTATTGTTTGAATTTTGTCATAAAATTTACAGAATCTGAAAGCTGAGAATGTTTCATTTCAAAAGTGTCCTGCTCTGTCTTGTCCGTCGGTGTCAGTGTCCTCTTTGCTTCACGATTTTTCTCTGCCTGAGAAAATGGATGTGTGGCGTAAGAGCGTGTGTCTCAAAACATTCATGTACTTGTTTCCTATCTCCATCATATCACAAAGTCTAGTTTGACCAAACTTTTCCCCTGCAAGGTGATCATTTTCCCTCTTTCACATTTTTGCTAAATAATACACTACTGGAACAATTGGATCCAGCATTTTCGGGAACAACAGACAAAATTTCTTGTCTCGGATTTCAAAAATTGTATTGCATCTGAAGCAATTATATTCGTGCAAGCTCACCTTCCTTGGTTTGTCTTGTCAAAGCTTTTATCTCTAAATTGCCTTCGATTTGTGCGGCTTCTTACAGTCATTAGTTTTATTTCAGTCCTCCCCTGAGTGCCGCAGCATGAAACGTTAAAATGCACTTTCTTTTGCCACATTTAAATCAATGTCATGAAATCATCTTCGTTTTTAGACATTTTGAAAGAATAATCAAATCGTTATGTTGGTCTCAAATGAATTACATTTAAAAAAATCAAGCTGTAATTCTTTTATTTAGTAGCAAACCATTTAAATTTTGTTCATGATTTAGACTTTACAGTGAAATTGTTTCCAAGCCTCTGTTACTGCACACAATACTGTGCAATGTTGTCCTCAAGCCATTAAGGAATTGTCATATTCATGAGATGAGTGCGCATGAATGCCACAATAATGCTGTAACTACTTGTGTGAAACTCTTTCAGCCACAACTTTTATATGAATAAAGCTGAGACGGAGAATAGTGATAAAGCTTGTCAGAAACAGTAATCCTTTAATTTGATTAGCTATCAGCCGTGCGCAACAAAACTATGTTTTCTGAACGTGAAGGAACTATGTTAACATATCAGTACAGACCTTTATTTTTTTTTTTTTTTTTTTTGCTAGTTCAATCAATTGTCACAAACAACCTAACAATGCCTATTATGTGAAAGGATGGTTTCTACTTTAATTATATGTTCATGATGTCCAGTGATGTATTTTAAAACAACAATGGACATTAATGAGACGTGTAGCACATCAACGGCGCTAGCTATTTTCAGTCATTCTTTACATGTTATGAGAAACACATCACATTATTGTCTCAGTCTAACAGTTGTGGTGTGTCATCATCCATAGTTCTCAATTTCATATTTTATTTTCAAGCTTGTGTTTATGATAATATGTCTAACTAGCTGGTTTTTTTTTTTTAAATCAAGTTTAAAGGAGAACTCCGGTCAATTTTAACATTGAGCTCATTTTTTTGTAAATTTGGAGTGCTGTCAGTACAGAGAACAACGACAAAAATCGGTGTTGCCTACACCGTGTTATCCTCTTTTTAAAATTTGCACCCTGTTGACTTCAATGGGGCAAGTTTTAAACCTGCTTTTAGCCTCTTAACATCCTTGATGTGTCATTACAAGTGCCCAGCCATTGTGAGTGATTCCTTCAGAGTGAACACGCGGTGAATCTGACTGCAGTAGATGTGCAAGATATGAATAAAAATGATGTTATTTCAGCCAGCGCACATACCTGTATTTACATCCTGTTTTCGGTTGAAGTCCACAGTAGTCGATTGTCGAGTTCACGCGCATGATCGTACGTACTAAACCTATGCGCGTGAACTCGACAATCGATTACTGTGGACTTCGACCGAAAACAGGATGTAAATACAGGTATGTGCGCTGGCTGAAATAACATCATTTTTATTCATATCTTGCACATCTACTGCAGTCAGATTCACCGCGTGTTCACTCTGAAGGAATCACTTACAATGGCTGGGCACTTGTAATGACACATCAAGGATGTTAAGAGGCTAAAAGCAGGTTTAAAACTTGCCCCATTGAAGTCAACAGGGTGCAAATTTTAAAAAGAGGATAACAAGGTGTAGGCAACACCGATTTTTGCCGTTGTTCTCTGTACTGACAGCACTCCAAATGTACAAAAAAATGAGCTCAATGTTAAAATTGACCGGAGTTCTCCTTTAAGCTAGATGTGTTTTGCAACATGTTTGCTGGTTTCTAGCTAGTCCAAGCTGTTTATTATCTGGTTCAAGCTGTTTGGCAAGCCACCATCCACCAATAAACTGCTTTAGTCACTTATAACCACACTTATGAAAAATAACCATGGTTTTACTATAGTAAAACTATGAATGTATCACCATGAATGTATTTTTTTTTAACAATATTGCAGTGATACTAAAACTGTAGTGACCATGAATGTTGTAACTATAGCTATTTTACAATGGTTTTATTAAAAAGCAAACAAAAAACATAGTTAAATCATGGTTACTGTAGTAAAACCATGCTGAATTTGTAGCTACTTATTTACTGAAAAAAGTTAAACCGTGGTTAATTTTGTAGTTACTTTTGTTTACTACAACGCCCATAGTTAATTTTCATAAGGACTGCTTAGACTAGCTAATGGCCTGCTAAAAACCAGCTTGGATTAGCTAATGACAATCTTAAACTTGCTATGTTGATTAGTTACCATGCTAACAACACAGCTACTAGCTTGAGCTTTATATTCCAGGAGGGAATACAAGTGCTAAGATAGCAGCTGTTCATTAGCATTAGCAACAAAATTAGCAAGAATTTGCCTGTTGAACTTATACTAGCAATAACATCTAACTTAGAGCACTTTGAGTGTCATTGCAAACCACAACATGAAAATAATTATGTTGGGCCCAGAAAGCATAAGTGAACTCCACAGAGATCCACCTAAAGAAGACGCAGCGTTTCGCAGACTAAAACTATGAAACAACTCACGAGCAGATGTTCATTACTCTTATTTCTCAGAATATATCTCTTCGGCAGGATGGGTGAATTATTAATCATGTTTAATGAAGTCAGAGTAATTTTAATATGGCCTACTGCAAGCACTCTAAGATTTAATTAAGTGCTGTATTAGCTTAGAGGAGGCATATTGTCCTTCTCTGATCTTCAGATGTTGATTCGCAGAAGGATAAGCCAGAGGATTTAGATAATTAGTCACATTTGTCTTGTTCATATTCAACTCTTTGTCTCACTCATTTTTATTGCTAATTACAGGGTAAAAGGGGGAAAATATGTTACCTATGTGCAATTCAGTGCCATTATAAACAATTTATCATCTTATTCAGATATTAAAAACATTGATGGAATAATAATTGTATTATTCATTGTTCATATGTTTTTATTGTTAAAAGGCCAGTTTGTTGTGATTATGTTCTGTTTTAGCATCATGTTTTTGGTGTGCCTGACTGTGCCTATTAGATTCCATAGTTCCTAATTACGCACCTGTTTCTGGTCAGTTCATTACCTCTCCTTGTGTATTTAAAGGCCCACTGAAGTGCCTTGAAACGCGCAGCTTTGTATGATGTGCTGACGTAATTTCCACTGAAACAGGAAGCTAAAGCGGGACATATTGAATGGCCCCTCCCCCTTTTAAAATAGCCAATAGTGTTTAGTTTACCTCACAGACTGCAAGTCGTACTTGACAGCGACATGGAACCGAATCCGAGCGCTGATGCATTGGATTCAATAGTAACGTTAGATGTGTGAATAAATTCTAGCCATTTCATTCTGAAAACGGAATAAAACTCGAGCGTTTGAGCAACCCAACCCATATTGCTCGATGACGTGACAACGGTAGTGATGTCCGGTTCGTGAACGAATCGTTCTTTTGAACTGGTTCTTTTTTGTGAACCGGTCGAACCAATTAACCAAATCGAACTGAATCGTTCAAAACAGAGTCAGCGCTGTGCGTTTACTTCTGAACGCACAGTCAGGTACAGCCACTTTCGCTTTGGCCAGGTGGTGCTTATAGCATAGGGGGCGGAGCTTCAGATTCTAGAGAGCATTTTGATTGGACAGAAGATGTGATGAGAAGCTGAAGTCCGCTGTGATGTCATAAAAATCTGTGATCCATCTTAGCGGAAGTGAGAGACTGTAATTTTGAATGCTTTTATCTCCTAAATGCGAATTGTGTCATTGTTTTGGAACACACCAGCTTATTTATAACATTAAGGCTAACATATTCATTCTAAGAGCTAAAAAACTTAAATTTTGAATTCAGGGTGCCTTTAAAGTCCCCTGTTGTCAATCATTTTTATCCCTTAAAACTCATCTTTGATCAGCAAAAGGACATATTTAAACGTTTATTCCTTGAAAAAAATGTGTCATGCCTTAAAATAGCTTGAATTTAACTCTTCACCTGTGCCTCATTTAGTATACATGGTTCTATGAATATGCAAATGAGCCCCGCCTCCACTCACTCACTCCAGCTCAGAGATCCACTCATTGACGATCAGTCGTTGATCTGATTGGTTCTGACCTCTTTTTGACGTCAGAAACACCAGCGATTTCAAACCGTGTTTTTGAGACTGATTCACTGCAGTTTTAAGGAGAAAATACTCAGCAATGGTGTTGACTTATGAATTTGCACATGGTTTGTCTAAAACACCACATAGACATATAAACAATATTAAAAGCTTGATTTTCAACACAGCGTGACTGTGCTGAAATGCCTGGTACTTGCCGAGTACTTATGCCTGCTACAGACAATCCTCACAAGATCATTACAAATCACACTGTACATCATGGATCTTATAAACTTGGGTACAACATGTATGCAGACTGTGCAATGATGACACCTATTGAACTGTAGGCTACGACACACGTTAGTATAGAAGAATGAAATGTCATCAGCATGTGCTAGTGGTGAACAAATAGAGCGAGATGAATCGCACTTTGGCAATTATGGTTTTATGTGCGCTGAAAAAAAGACAAGGAATCGAAAGAGGAGAATATGGACGCAGTCATGGGAAGGGAAAAGAGACCAACTTGGCATGCCAGCTTTGCAAATGGAGCTTGAGGTAAGTAGTTTTAAGTTTTAGCATCATAATCAATACGCCATTTCATGTTGCAGTTTTATTTTAAAGTCAGTAGACATAGGCCGTAGCAGCAAATACACTGTGAGATGATCATGCATCTTGTCATTTATTCACAAATACACTGTCGAGACCGGTCTCGAGACCGATTTCTGCTTTCTCTGACTCGTCTTGGACTTGTTCCTTCAAAGACTCGGTCTCGACTCGGTCTCGACCCTTCAAAGACTCGGTCTTGACTCGGACTCGGCATAGGCGGTCTCGTCCCCATCACTAAATTCTAGTGTATTGTCAAAATTGGGAAATATTGGAAAATGTTATAAAGTAGCTAAGCCTACTAATTTAGACATACCACTAGAAAATTTGTATTTGCTCTGCATGTCCTAACTATGACTAAACTATGTCCTAACTATGTCCCCTTAAAAAAGTCAGGGTGGGCTTAACATGTTGATGACAGAGCAGCACTATTGAAGCACTGTTGAAGCAGTTTAGAAAAATAGGCAGAAGATGATGCATGTGGTAGGGATTTTTTTAATGATAGTAAAAGCATAGTCCATATTAAGACGTTAAGACTGCTCCTCTAAACAATTCCCAATCTAGCTTAGTCTGTAGGCCTAACTGTTGATTATTAACTGGGGTGATATTAAATCATGAATATGAAAACTGACATGTTTTTATGGTCTTGGTCTCGACTCCTAAAGACTCGGTCTCGACTCGGACTTGCTTCCTCAAAGACTCGGACTCGACTGTATTTGAAAACCAACGGACTCGGTCTTAACTCGGACTCGACCCTTCAAAGACTCGGTCTTGATTCGGACTCGGCATAGGCGGTCTCGTCCCCATCACTACCAAAATCGTACAATGTGTACCACGCATTTGTTTCCTCAGTTCTGTGTGTATACACACACACACACTCACACACACTTCACGCGCATCATTTTCTGTGATAGTTGTACATTCCCTGGTTTGTCCTGACCAATGAAGCCTTTCACTGTTCTTGACAAAAAATCCTCCAGGTACTGCCAGTTCTTTGTTTTCCCAGCATGCTCTGCACATTTCAGTTCTTCCCCACAGTGACTATATGATGTGGAGATCTAGCTTTGTAACTCTGGACAACCGAGGAATTCATAACCATCACAAAAGACATTTTTATGATCTTATTATTTTTCTTAGATTTCATCTCTCTTATTTTCTCTCTTGCTGCTTTTACAAAAGGGACAAAGTTATGAAGCGTAAGTGAGTTGTACATGCATGCGCTTTATTGAATGTACACCAGTGCTCTTGTCAGTGTAAACCTCCTCTAGTTCATTTGACTTGACAGCTCAATAGCTTTGCAGTGATCACTCAACACAGACAGAGTGAACTGTGGGATATGCTGATGCCCCCTCATCTGTCTGTCTTTTAGAATGCGTTACGTGAAAATCTGTCTCTCCCACGCGCTCACACACACAGACACCTTGCAGAGGTAAAGGGCATGCTTTTGTGTTAGCAATTTTTTATGTTTCAGAACTCAGAGGCTTTTTATCCATCGAGACCTCATGGTCTACACTGCGTTGCCATGACAACCACTGCTCTAACAGGGTGTTGTTTGCGGGGCTCGGCTCTCATAACTGGATGTGTTCATGCACCATAGACGGCACTTAAATCAAACAAACACTATATGTGAGACCTGAAGGCCTGAGGTTTGTTCAGTATAAATTATAGACATTTCTGCATCAGGCACCATGCTGCCATTCACAACGCTCTCTGAGTATAGCACATATACATCAGAGTGAGGCTGTGGCTCTTATGGTTTTGAAGTGAACTGAATATGTGATGCTTTTATAATGATCTTTACTTGGAATATAATAAAAGGATTTCTTAGGCCAGTGTCCCCTGGTATACAAATTATGCAATATCTCTTTGCAATTTAAAATCTCTGAGATGAAAAAATAAAAGGGATGGATGGATGGCCGGACAGACAGACAGATGGAGATAGATAGATAGATAGATAGATAGATAGATAGATAGATAGATAGATAGATAGATAGATAGATAGATAGATAGATAGATATTAGATTTATAGATAGATAGATATTAGATTTATAGATATATAGATAGATAGACAGATAGACAGACAGACAGATAGATAGACATTAGATAGATAGATAGATAGACAGATAGATAGATAGATAGATAGACATCAGATAGAAAGATAGATAGATAGATAGATAGATAGATAGATAGATAGATAGATAGATAGATAGATAGATAGATAGACATTAGATTTATAGATGGACAGACAGACATTAGATAGATAGATAGATGGATAGACAGCCATTAGATAGATTGATGGACATATATATATATATATATATATATATATATATATATATATATATATATATATATATATATATGGCACTTACAGGCTTTTGCATCTGAACTCTTTATATATAGAGAGAGTTCAGGAAATAATTATATTTATAATATGAGGTCTGAATATATAGAATTAAAGTCTGAATATATAAAACGAATGTTTGAATATATATGGAATGAAAGTCTGAATATATATAGAATGAAAGTCTGAATATATATAGAATGAAAGTCTGAATATATATAGAATGAAAGATATAGAATGAAAGTCTGAATATATAAAACGAATGTTTGAATATATATGGAATGAAAGTCTGAATATATATAGAATGAAAGTCTGAATATATATAGAATGAAAGATATAGAATGAAAGTGAATATATAAAACGAATGTTTGAATATATATGGAATGAAAGTCTGAATATATATAGAATGAAAGTCTGAATATATATAGAATGAAAGTCTAAATATATATAGAATGAAAGATATAGAATGAAAGTCTGAATATATAGAATGAATGTCTGAATATATAAAATGAAAGTCTGAATATATATATATATATATATATATATATATATATATATAGAATGAATGTCTGCATATATAGAATGAAAGTCTGAATATATATAGAATGAATGTCTGAATATATAAAATGAAAGTCTGAATATATATAGAATGAATGTCTGAATATATAAAATGAAAGTCTGAATATATATAGAATGAATGTCTGAATATATAGAATGAAAGTCTGAATATATATGAATGTCTGAATATATAAAATGAAAGTCTGAATATATATATATATATATAGAATGAAAGTCTGACTATATATAGAATGAAAGTCTGAATATATAGAATGAATGTCTGAATATATAAAATGAAAGTCTGAATATATATATATATATATATATAGAATGAATGTCTGCATATATAGAATGAAAGTCTGAATATATATAGAATGAATGTCTGAATATATAAAATGAAAGTCTGAATATATATAGAATGAATGTCTGAATATATAAAATGAAAGTCTGAATATATATAGAATGAATGTCTGAATATATAGAATGAAAGTCTGAATATATATGAATGTCTGAATATATAAAATGAAAGTCTGAATATATATATATATATATATATATATATATATATATATAGAATGAAAGTCTGACTATATATAGAATGAAAGTCTGAATATATAGAATGAATGTCTGAATATATAAAATGAAAGTCTGAATATATATAGAATGAAAGTCTGAATATATAGAATGAAAGTCCGAATATATAGAATGAAAGTCTGAATATATATATATATAGAATGAAAGTCTGAATATATATAGAATGAAAGTCTAAATGTATATGAAAGTGTGAATATGTAAAAAGAAAGTGTACATTTGACAATTCTCACTGAATAATGTGTAGCTTGTTTTAGCCTTTTGAATTGTGATTCATTTAAACATGTCATTCCCTGAAATTTTCCAATACTTTGGTGAGCTACAAGACTTTTTTGCAACAGTTGGTCATACTCCAAACAACATAAACAATTTGGAGTCTACATCACGTCATCTCGAGGATCATATTTAAATTCTTGCAACATTCTTAGCGCTTATGGGCAGTCATGTTCAACAAAATGTTGCTGAAAGAACATTATGCATCATTCTCGAAGGAATTTATGAATCTTATGAATTCACCGCATTCGCTCTTCCGCGATGAAATAGCGAATTCATTTCTTTATCAGTAGAACGATGTTGAGTACGGTTGCCAGTATTTTGGCCCGTACACGCTTTCGCCAGGGTGTTAATTAGATGATCGTTACTTAAAATTGCTGCTACTAAATTTCGTGCAGACTCGCTCATTGTTCAAAATGTGTATAAAAATAGTAGATGAATAACACAAGATGGCGCTGATAACATCAGATTTTCATTCCATATATTCAGACATTCGTTTTATATATTCAGACTTTCATTCTATATATATTCAGACTTTCATTCTATATATATTCAGACTTTCATTCTATATATATATTCAGACTTTCATTCCATATATTCAGACTTTCATTTTATATATTCAGACTTTCATTCTATATATTCAGATTTTCATTCTATATATTCAGACTTCATATTATAAATATAATTATTTCCTGAACGGCTTGCCATAATATATATATATATATATATATATATATATATATATATATATATATATATATATATATATATATATATATAAGAGTTCAGATGCAAAAGCCTCTAAGTGCCATCTGCAATTTTCTTCTAGAATGATCATTTTTATCCAGCTCGTATGTTTAAGTTCAGTAATTTCACTTAAATGACAATGAAGATTACCTATTAATTGTCATTTAAGTGAAATTACCGAACTTAAATATATGAGCTTGATAAAAATGATCATTCTAGAAGAAAATTTCAGATGGCACTTAGAGGCTTTTGCATCTGAACTCTTTATGAAACAGTAAAGCACACCATTGTAGAAACTCCTCACGTCCACAGAATCAGCATTTGTGAACTGATATATTTGTGTCCCCATTCTTATTCTCTAGTGCTTGTCACAGGTTTTTTGATCATCTGCTCCAGAGCAGCTGAGAGACATACTGACAAGCTTCTAAGAGATTACGCAACTACTGTACAGCACACTGCGATTGTTTAACGCTTAGCAGACAGGGATGCTCTCGGTGATGCCTGTAAAACATAAAAAAAACGCTGAATTCTCGCTTTCATTGTCATCCCGGTATGTGTGCTGTCAAGGAGCCACTATACGACAAATGCACAAACCTGAACAAGACGTGCAACAACACATGGCAGCATTCCTGCTCGCAACGGCCAACAGAATATGTGCAAAATCTCAGACTGCATGATCTTTTTCATTGCGCTCGTGATTGCACGGTCAGTGGAGATGATCATCAGGACTCAGTGCTCTGACTTCCTGTGGTGATAGAGACCCTGATCAATGATATCATCAACTGATGGAGAGCTTGATAGCAGGAACACAAGCCCCGTCGTGGGAATAATTGATTGAAGGTGTGTTTTGGTCTCCTCTGTGAGGCAGTTAATGAACAAGCTAACACATTATAAAAAGAGTGTGATGTTTGCTCAAAGTACACTCTTGTATTGAATGTAAGCATCACAGTGGAGGCAAGTGTGAGATTGCCATGGGCTTTACTTTGTTTTGAAATGTGGTGGGCACAGTTGGGGGTGGGATTTGGTCGAGTGGTTGAAACATTGCTTAGCTTGTGAATGCTAATTAGGTTTGCACAAATAATTTTACATTTTTTTTTTTTTTAATTGATTTTAGAAGTTAGAAGTCTTTGCAAGAGGTATACAAACTTTTTGATGCCCAGGAACTTCAAATCTGATGATCCATTACTGAGCGACCCCATTCTGAAAATATAAAGGCAGCTGTATTTTATTTATTTATTTATTTATTTATTTGTCCTTGTATAAAGATCCATTTATACAGCATAGAGGGGAAAACAAAGCATGCCAACATGTTTTTACTAATTGGCTTTTAACTATTGTAGGATTGGGCATATTTTCAACCCATTGTTAGATTTAAAAAAAAATAAAAAAATGTCATGATTGTTCTCAGCCTTTAAAGAGGATTACTAAACATTAATTCAGTAATTAATAACATAATTACATTCATTAAATATATTGTATTTGTAACGAGTCCACTGTAGGCAAGTTTGCAGATGTGCAGTTTTATTTAAACAAAACATGAACAAAATACATAATAAACAAGACTTGACTTGACTATAAAATAACCAAAAACGTAGACTTAAGCATAGACATGAGCATTGACATGAACTTGACCTATACATAGACTCACCAAATAATGGGGTACATGGACAATACTAGACAAAGTAACAGGGCAAACATGAGGGCTTAAATACACAACGGCTGATAACTAAACAAGACACACCTGTAAACAATCAAGACAATGAACCAATAGGCTTGTTCGACTTCATACAACGCTTCGCAGACCGATCGGCGGCTGACTTAAAGCAGTGGATGCCATTTAGAAATTGTGTCCGACTTGAGTGTCACCGACGCCATGTGACTGTGACGTATGCCATCAAAGCACCACAAGAGCGAATCGAGATTATAGGCTTTTGTTGAACTTTATTCTTGTACAAACATACGCTCTATTAAGCAGTGCATAAAGTATTGAATGAAAATGTGTCTGAAAAGTCTGTGTATTTGACAAATATTGCTTTTTTTTTTTTTACTTCAGCTGTGGTAAAGTATGCAAACATCCGACCCTTCATGGGGGGTTGAAGGGCCAGGCCAGTGGAGGGAGACAGGACCTGGACCATGGCATGACATGGCAATGGCGGACCTGGGCAGAGGAGCATGGGTGGACCTGGAGCATGCAGGGAACCAGGGAGGTGCAGGCAGTTCAGGGAGCCAGGAGGGATTGGCCTCCGTGGCCTTAGCAAGGAACCTATAGCCCCCACCAAAAAACTTCCTGGGAGGCCCGATGGGGCTGTGGGCTGGAGCGGGTTCATGGGCTGAAGCCATCACTGGACTCTGGTCTTTGCAGCAGTGGAGGGCCAATCTTTGCCCAAGCTTGGTTTCTATAGTCCCCCCAATATGCGGCCAATACGGCTGGAGACTCTGGCGTGGCGGCCATGTTGGCTGAAGGCTCAGGCGTGGTGGACATCTTGGCTGAAGGCCCACGCCAGAGTCTCCAACCCCAGAGTCTTCAAAGTGTGCATTGCTCCACGGCCCAAAGCTCGCCATTGCTCCAGGACCCAGGCCTGTCACTGCTCCATGATCCAGGTCCAGTTCCCCTGCATGTGCCTGACCCTCCATCCCTCCCCCTGGACCACCCTCCTGGACTTTGTGTTTTGATTATGGTGGATGTTCACCTTAAGGCATTAGGGTTTGCCTTTTTTGAGGAAGGAATATGTCACGTTTGGTTTTGAGTTTTGTTCATGTTCTTGTTTTCATGTCTTATTTTGTAATTCTCATAGTTTGTCATGTGATTCCCTTGCAGTCATGTGATCATGTCTTGTGCTTCCCCTGGTGGTTTTTGGTCATGTGTCCAATGTTCTTATTTGTTCCTTGTTTTATGTGTCATGTTTTGATTGGTTCATTGTGTTCAGGTGTTTCTTGTTTGGCCATTGGTCGTGTGTATATATATATAGCCCTCATGTTTCATTGGTCTCTTGTTGAGTAATGTTCCCTGTAACCGCTGTTGGAGAGCTCTGTTCATGTTTAGTTCAAGTTTGAGTCTATTCATTGTCAAGTCTTGTATATTTTGTTTATGTTTGGATGGATGGATGGGTGGATGGGTGGATGGGTGGGTGGATGGGTGGATGGGTGGATGGATGGGTGGATGGGTGGGTGGGTGTGTGGATGGATGGGTGGGTGGACGAAAACCTCAAAATCTTAAAGATTTTGACATCAGAAAGGAGTCATATACAGTATGCATTACATACTGACAACTAATGTAGTCACATACTGACATATTATGACTGCAACATATAACCTTCACCAAGCTCCAGGAAAAGTTTTCTGTTCTATTTAATACAGGCAGTATCAACAACTCAAAAGCTCTGTCACCGAAGCCAATCACACCTCCAGAGAACCAACTTCTAAAAGAACAGGATTTTGACACTTTCTAAAGAAAATATGAGAAGTGCTTGGCTGACCTGCTTCTATGATACTGAGTGTTGTTGCCAGGCTATTGCTAGGTGTTCTAGGTCTGTTTTTCTCACTAAATCTATTATGGCTTCAGAAGACTTACTGCACACAGGAGTTCAATTAAAATGGAAAGGTCCTTGTTCTTTGTCATAGTATGTAAATTCAGGACTCTCTTAAAAAAATAAGAGCGTACAGGTTAGAAATGACATTTTTGGGGTAAATAATATTGAATTAGTACTGTTTTTTCTGAAGATACTTTTGTTGGCCTTTAAAAACACAGCCCTAAAACCAAACTGACAGGGATGGCTAGGCTACAACATTGAACGGACAGTTTTGTTCCAGCACAGAATGCCTAACTGAGTCCTTGACATTTTAAGTTAATTCTACATGAAGAACGTCAGTGGTATTTTGAGGGTCTGTAGCTAAGAACTGTGCACGAAAATTGTTGAACCAATGTTGGTAAATTTAAGCAACGCTCAGACACAGTGACCTTTTCTAAAGCAGCAACCCTCTGAAGCGATAAGCTGCTACTCTCTCAGGTATATTGTAATGAGGGTTGTGGAGGGAGAAGACGCTTGCCTATAAAGCTCTAGACTTTGTCACTGAAGCTGAAGATGTTTCAAAGAGTCCATTGATTCAAACTAGCACTTTCTTCATGCTTAGTTCTGCTTTATGAATATGAAATAAATGGGCGACACTTTAGAATAATGGTGCGTCATTAATAGGTAACTATGCAAGAAGTAATGCAGGACAAATCAAATGAGTAGTACTACATTAAAACTTCGGCTATTACTTTAACTAACGTGGAAACAAGTTTAACTAATCAGTAATTAATATCAAATTTAGGGTTGCACTTTAGTTTACAGTATGTGCACTTACAGTGTACTGACCTGAGTAAGTACTGGTTAATATAAGGTACTGTAACTACAGGGGTTAAGGTTAGATTTAGGGGTCGGTTCAGGGTTAGTACCTAGTTATTACTCAGTTCTTATTAGGTCCTTATTATAATTACTAAACGAGATTAGTCTCATTATGACTATCAACTAACTTCAAATTATAAAGAATTACCAATTAATTACTAATCACAACATTATTGTGTGTCTGAGACATAATCAATCATATTTTTACTCTGAATATAGTTATAAAATGCATCACAAATTACTCAAGTGTTGCCTAGTCACTCTGCAGGAACTACTAGTGATCTGAACCATTATTTTAAAGTGAAAAACATTACACATCTCAGGCATGTTAATGTATATCCAAGTATGTCCTTGTTCACTTCAACATTACTCTCCAATCCTTACTGTAAAGCCAAAGTAGAATTACATTATTCAGGAAGGTACAGTGTGTGACTACCACTCAAATGTCGATGTGTCCTCTTAGATGTCTGGACATATCTGCAGAAGTTTCTCAAAGATGGACCAGTCATGGAACAGCTTAAAATGATTTGTAAAACAATGGATTTAAGGTTTTTTTTTTTTTGTTTTTTGTTTTTTTTTGCCATGCCACTCACACTTTTGCCATGTTCGAATTCCAACCTGCACAAAATTGGATTTGGACTGACAGTCTGAACAAGGTTTAAGTCTTAAGGATTTCTAGAAACTTTCAGGCAGGTGTGTTGGGCCAAGCTGGAGCTAAACTCTGCAAGACATTGGCCCTCCAGGAGATTGTAGATCAGGGGTGCCAAATCCTGTTCCTAGAGATCTAACTTCCTGAAAAGTTCAGCTCCAACCCTGATCAAACACAACTGAACCAGCTAATTAAGTTCTTTAGGAGCGCTTGATCATCACAGAAAAGTGTTTTGTAGCAGGATTGGAACTGAACTCTGCAGGTAGATCTCCAGGAACATGATTGGGCACACTTTTTTTGTATAACGGTAGCACTTTGTTTTACAATCATGTTCCCCATGTATATACTATGTACTTATTATTGTAATAACAATAACTGAGTAATAACTAGGTACTAACCCTGAACCTACACATAAACCTAACCTTAACCCATGTAGTTACCTTATATTAACCAGTACTTTCTTAGGTAAGTTCATTGTAAGTACACGTACTGTAAGATAAAGTGCAACGAGTTTCTAAGATTTCTTTTTTTATGCTGGACTCAACGTATAAACAAGATGTACAACTTTACAGTTCTTTTCTCAATTGCTTTGAAATAGAAATACGCTGTTTATCGACTTGGGACTTGTACAACATGAGTCGGTAACACTTTATTTTAAGGGTCCATAATTACGCTGTAGTTAAGTATTAAGTTAGCACACCGGTAGTTAGTGATGAACTGAACATATAGTACATGGCATATAAATGTATTTATGCAGTAAAGGATAAACAAGCAGATATAACTGTTAAACTGAATGTACAATAAATACCTTTTAGAGTTGCACTTTATTTATCATCCACTTTAGACATTCTGCTGACTAAGTAAATTGCAAGTTGTCTACAACTACATGTGAACAAACTCTCATTAGAGTATTAGTTGACTGTTAGGTTTAGGGCTAGTAGAATAAGTTGACATGTATTTTCAAAGTTACTTCTAGTCAGTAGAATGTCTGTTGAGGACCATCAAAATAAAGTGTTAGGAGATATTAAACAGACAGCCTACTAATACTCTAATGAGAGTTAGTTGACATGTACTAACAAAGTTACTTATAGTTAGCAGAATGTCTAAAGTGGACAATTGAAATAAAATGTCATAGTTGTAAGCCATTACATTGCATTATTTTTGGTCACACTTTAGGGTCCAATTCTCTGTATTAACTATTAACTATGACTTTTGCCTCAAACTTCTAATAACTGCTTATTAATAGTTAGTAAGGTAGTTAAGTTAGGTTTAGGTATTGGGTAGGATTAAGGGATGTAGAATATGGTCATGCAGAATAAGTTATTAATAAGTACTAATAAACAGCCAATATCCTAGTAATCTGCATGCTAATAAGCAACTTGTTAATAGTAAAAACTGGAACCTAAATGAAAGTGTTAACTTTGTGTTTGTGTGTGTGTAGTAAGTGATTTACATAATGTTATATTTCTCAGATTTACAAGTAAACTGAGCAATATGAATCATTATTTTAATTTTTTCTTGGTTTCACAGTCTTAAGTTATAAATTGCTACAGTTGTGTAATGAAGAAAATTTGATTCCCTATTCTAAAGTAAAAAAAAAGTATATCCACATTAATGAGTGATGTTCAAGTTTATTCATCAGAATAGGCCAGTAATTTGGCTAAGTTACCATTAGACAGTACAGTTACCATTAGACAGTACTACTAAAGACAAAATCTGATATGTTCATGTTTAACTACTGCATTAATAATGGCTAATATTCCCTTACTTCATGTGTGATTATGAACTTTTAAAATAATGTGTTACCACATTAAACCCAAGACTATATATTTCTATGAGTGATATTAATATTGGAAACCCGAAGATGTATTTAAGCTGTATGGGACTTTGCTTTTCAGATTTTTGCAAGAGGAGTCTGGATCATTTTACTCAAACTACAAAACATCACACGGAGTGAAGCAGCCTGGAACATGGATATCAGTGTCTTTTGTCGAGTAAAACATTGCTGACGAGGTGAAAAATTGGTTGTCTGTGAAAAATGTCACAGTATCTGTTTTTTCAAAAAAGTGCTCAGGAATCGTGTTGAACCGCAATCATTATTTTTACAATCCCATTCGTTGACACTATTAGTGCGGCAATTGCATTACTTTGATTTGGCATAATGAGAACAGTAATTAATTAAATAATTTGGTTTGCTGTTATTGATAAAACTGTGCACTGTGTAAGCCATGAAAACACTAGGTTGTGTTATTCATTGTCAGGTCACTCACAAATATATTTAAACGTCCCTTTATTAAGTGTATTATCTGCATTCAACACCCTTTTTGAAAGCAGTAATTATATGCCATTGAAGACATGGGAGCTTAACAAAAACACTAAATCTACTATAACATGTGCATTGATAGCATGACCTTTTTCCCCTGTGGACAATGCCTTTCAAAAGAGCATTCACGTCAAGCCGAAAAACGTTCATGAAAAGAACTTTTAATAGGCATTAAAATGCCTTTTATTCCCCTAGATAAACCACCTGTCTTGGAGTAAAAGCTTTTTTAATATTTATTTGGCCGGCAGATCAAATCAACAAAACAGTGTTGCTCTCTCTAAAACCTTGTTTCATAGTTAAAGTCGTGAAAATATACTCATGAATCATACATGATGTAAGAGTTGCTATGTAGATTGTTGAGTCAGACCTTAAAAAACTGCATGCTTTGCTCACCTGGCAGCCTATGTGGACAGTGTTGGTCTGTCATCCTGCAACCAGCCCACAATAACGCGCTTAGCAACCAATGACCCTTAAATATGCTTGCCGTGGGAGTGAAATGACAACACGGCATCACGAAAACTACTTCAGCTAATGACACACTGAAATGCTAAGCAGTGATTTGTAATCAATCTTGGATCTCCTCAAGCTGAGGTTTTCACTCCCACAACAACCAAGAGAGGTAGAAACAAAGGGAATTTAAAGTAGCCTTAACTGGTATTGTTCGCAAAAAAACGTCTTATTGTTTGCCATTGTTAACAAAGGAATTGTTCTCTGTTAACAATACAAGGCTTAGTTGGTATCAGAATTCCCGCGTGACAGATCCGGGAGGGATTACAGATTTCTCAAACGGTGATCTGAGGAAGCTCACGTCATTCAGAGTGTTTTCCACAAAGCTGCGGTGTGTTTTGGGTCGGCGGGTGCCAAATTGATATTTAATAGTGTGTTTGGCTCTGCAGTTGTACAGTTTTCAACTTTGTGAAATGAAATCTAGATTTTTGTTTCCCATATGCTCCAAAAGTAGATTAGGAAAATTGATTGAGACGTCATGGGATGTTGATTGTTATTTATGCAATTGCTTTTCTGGCATCGATTGCTGGGTTTTGCTTGGGGTGTAAACAAATTTTTAACCCATTTCCAAGGGAATGGAGGAATTCATCAGCACTTCCAAACGGGATCCTTTTAAGATAATTTCTTGTGTTTTTATAAATGCTTGAGGTGATTCCTTCCAAGTTCACGTGTTCTCCTGTCTTCCGTCTAATGCTTTATTTGGTATTCCAAGAGTATGTGCGAGAGCACAGAAGTCGTTCTGTGGAGCTGACAATTTGTGCATTTCTCAGTTAATTGCTATTTACTCAGCCCAGGCTAGCCGGAGTAAACCACAAACTCCTGGCACTTTGTTTCGTTCACTTGCCTGGCGTCGTTGTCACGAATTGATTTGTGCTTTGAAATTATGCACTCTAAAATTCAATTATGGCATGTTTATCTTCTCTTCGGGTGTGATACCATAATCAATTTGAATCGTGAAATTCCTCAAATGGATGTGTCCAATTGTATTGTTGTTGGAAAGGCAACACCATTGGTCTTAGTGCAATATAATTAGGATTTAACAAGAAATTATTTGTTTAATCTAAAATCGATTCATCTTTCTGGTGCCGTCGTGAGATTTCTAAGGGCTTCAGATACTTTGATTTCGTGTTAAAACGCCACTGCTAATAAGCTTGATTTTTGAAGCTAAAATGCCATTTTATGGCTTATAAAGTCTATAATAATATTGTTTTTAAATATCAGTCAATTCTGCTTATGTTTAGCCCTCAGCCATGCAAGGTCTCTGATTTTAAACTAATGAAGCCTGTTGCTTTAGTAAATATTTGACAAATTCTGTTTTAACTTACCCACCCTTATGTTGTCCCATATCCATATGACTTCCTTTCTTCTGTGGAAAACAATGTCCAGGATTTCCATAATGGGGTTGTCATATTTAATTTGTGCTTGTGTTGGATTTAAACATGACACGCCAAGACATGTTTCCAAGTTTGACGTGTCACGTCACTGATGTCAAGGCTGTCCCGCCCTCACGCCAGTAAACGTAATGAGGATAACTACGTGATGATATAAATATTCAAATGTGCACAAATTCATTCAAATGTCATTTAGTTACACGATTCATGTAAATAATAACATATATTCAATTCAAAACGGTGAAATTTCATGGAAAAAGTTGAGTAGTTTGCATAATTTGATATTATGATATTATGAAATTAAGGCCTGCCTTCTTTGATTTGATTGGCCATCTCAATCATTTTGAATGGATGATTGTATACAGCCTAAAAATGTAACATTTAAAGCTGCTGCTCCCCAAACCTGCTTTCCAGAAGAGGGCGGAGACTTTACAGCTCGTGCCTCAGATATACTCTGCCAAAAACAAACAACTAACTTGTTTTGATTATCATCTCTATCGAGGTCACGGTCACGTGACATTGCAGTTCTTCATCATCATGAAAGTTTATTATCTGCATGTGTTTTAAAGCCATATCAGTCTAAACTTCTGATATATGGCTTTCTGAGCGCACACATCTGAAAAAAAAAACGCATAGAAAGTCGGATGTCAGACGGCGCGTCCCGTGAGTATTAAACTAAGTTCTCTTTCACGTCTCATTGCGCTTATCATGTCAAAAACACACAAAGTTCACATAAACACAGTCGGTTATGTCCGTTAATATTAACAGCTATAGTAAAGAAATCGCATGTGTGTATTAGATCTGTGTATTAAAGTGAAAGCAGCGTAATATACAGAGGTGGAAGTAACGAATTACAACTAATCACGTTACTGTGATTAAGTCGTTTTTTAGAGTACTTGTACTTTTATTAGTATATTTTTAAGTCTGTAGTTTTCCTTGTACTTAAGTACAAATTAAGCTAAGTAATGTACTTCGCTACTTTAAAAATCACATTCGTTACTGAGTATGCGTCCAATTTGAATTAAAATTCAATTCTTTGACCAGCATTTGGGTATCCAATAGAAATATCTGATCGTGAGCGGGCCAATAAAAACCCCTTGTATTTGGACTGGGAAAAAAGCCCGGTTCTGGAGAGCTAATCGTACTCGCGGACACAGTGAAGGTGTTTAGCTTAAATTATTGTAAGAAGACATATAACTATATTTGTGTGATAGTTGTTTTCGTTTTTTAATGTTGGGTAGACCTGTCTCGATAATTTGACTAAATAACATCACTTGAAACGTGAGCTTCAGCGTTACCCAAGTTGATTTTCAGTTGAGCACATAGACTGTAAAAAAAGATTTAGCATTGTAAAGTGCCGCTCAAAGTTAAATTTGATGTCAACAAATTGTTTCAGTCATATTGAATCCGTGTTTTAAGCCTATAATGAACGGTCTAATAATGACTCTCTCATAAAAATAGTCTCTTGCCGCCACCTACTGGCGTAACAATGTAACTGCACTGATTGACAGCCTGTCTAGATTGTACATGTGCCAGTGCTAAATGCTGATAACTTTTTAAATATTAGCACTTTTGGAAAGCTTTTTGTCCAGTCAGATTTGTTTTAAATGTAAAAAAAAAAAATACTGTTATAAATTGAATAATAGCCCAACAAGATGTGATTGCTGGTGCTCTTGATGATGTCCATTGTCAATACAAGATTAGAGACAAAGTTGACCACAACTGATAGTGGATCCAACTTCTTCAAAGCTTTCCATGTGTTTGGAATGCCGAAAGATGCAGAGGTAGATGACGATGAAGCAGACATGGATGCTCTTGACGTAAGTGACCATATTGAATATCATGATGCAAGTACAATCCTTGATGAAGACTCTGATATGTAATATCAATTACCCCCTCATCAGCGATGTGCATGTCACTTGCTAAATCTTGTGGCAAATGGTAAACGTGAGTAATATTAGTTACCATGTATGCAGTCTTTTCCTTAGTGTTTGTCATAAACATGTTTTATCTTCCAGGTTGAGTCCTGCAGAAGTTGCATTCCTCCGGGAGTATTGCATCACCATGAAGCCACTGATAAAAGCTTCAAACATCCTCCAGTCAGAGTCCAGTGTCTACATGAGATGGCTTCTGCCAGTAATCCACCAGCTTCTATCCAATCTCAACAGGCTAGAGACATCAAGTTGGACCTACACTCATCAGAGCCCTGCACAATGGCCTGCAGAAGATGGACAGATGATGGAGGATCTAGAATTGGCTGCTGCTGCAAGTCCTCTTACCCCAGTTCAAGACCCCCTGCACTGACAAGCAGATGTTATAGAAGCTGGTAATTTCAAATTTACATAATCTCATTTGTGTCTTGCTATAACTGCACGCCTGAATAAGCATGTATACTTTTATAACATCTCAGTCATGGCAGGTCTAAAAGGTTGTTATTAAAGTATAATTTGTTGTGGTTTAGCTTATTTAAGTGTGGGTTTACAAAAATGCTCCCATAAATTGAAGTAATTGTTTTCCAATTACAGCCTTGACATACTTGAAACAAGATCTTGAAACTACGGAGCATGAGAGTGAACACCAAAGAGAGTCATCTGATGACGACGATTTCTTCTCAAACCACTCTCCAAAATGTTGCAAAGTCCAGTTGAGCTTGATGGTTACCTTGCATGTGCCTCAGACAACATGGAGCTGCTTCACTCCTTCCCAGCAATCTCTGAAGTTAAACACAGAGTGGATCAGCTGCCTCTGAACGGCTTTTTGGCTGTGCTTTTCTACTTTTCACATCCAAACGAAGCCAGATAGACTCTGTGAACTTTGAAAATCAGCTTCTGCTGAAACTGAACAAAAAGTTCAGAAAGTGAAATGTCCCAGAGTTTAAGGCACTTGCCCAGTTGTTGGTTTGCAGTGAAAAGTTTATACTGTTTATACAGGTTTAAAAATCATTTAACATTCTTTAAACAGACAAAATTCCTGTTCTATGCGTTTATTCGTTTAAAACACAAATTGCCTGTGTTTGGTCAAGTAATATTTCAGATTTGATTCAAAGGATTCGATGTTTATTCATTAAATATCACCGGCTAAAAAGTAACTAGTACTTTGAGTATTTTTTGAGGGGGTACTTTGTACTTTTACTAAAGTACATTTTTAGTACTTTTACTTGTAATTGAGTATTATTTTAGCAATGTAACAGTACTTGTACTTGAGAGTACAAATTTTCAGTACTCTTTCCATCACTGGTATTATACATTACCTACTGCTATGCTGTTAATATGAATCAACCAACAAAAGAAAAACAGAAAATCACTCACTGCTCTTGATTGAATAACTTTAGTAGTAATAAGAATACATTTCCTACTTGAATGCTGCTGTTAAATGCTCTGGCGAGGAGATAAACATGGCGGACTGTGACGGGGCTTGTGACGTTGGAGAACATTCCTGAACGTCTCATTTTGAGACACTGTTTCAGATTTACAGTATGGAGAAAATAACAAACATAGTGGATGGAGTTTTACCACAATATGGTTGTTGTGTGTACACACTGGACACATAATTATGTTTTAGGTATAAAATAGGTATATAATAGGTATCTAATTCAATTCTTAAGAAGATTTTGAGAATCTGGCCCAAGAACATAATATAGACTTAATATAGGCTTTAGAACAACTGAATAGCAACAGCACCTTAGCAACCACATAAAATGACAACTTGGGAACTTCTGTAGAAATGCTCTGGAAGGTGAAATGCAAGAATTTCTACAGACAATGTAAGCATCTAGTTCAAATTTAACTGCACCGTTTTCAGGGACATCTAATGTTAATTATAAACTTTAAAAGCTGTAAACTTGGAAGCGGAATTCCTTTGCCGTGTCTGGATGAAAAAAAAAAACAACAACTTGAGTTATCAAGCTAGATGTGCACCTGGCGTACGAGCCTGAAGACATTACCGAGTGCTATTTGTGCTAATCAGAGGCTGTACATTCTTGCAGAGACAGCACTGCCGGCCCCGTCTGGGTGAAAAGACAAAGCAAAGCCGTTATCGGAAACAGTGTGAGGGAACATTACTCAGAGAGCGTCGTCGTGGGCTTTCGAGACCAGCGCCATCTGCTCCAGTGTCACCGCCGTGGGAAGGATAGGATGAGTCAACTCACAGGCAGGCGGGGACACCGTATCTCCTATAGGAGCCCGCTGGAATGACAGGAGACGCGGGAAAAGTGGAGGTGTGCGAGATGCGCTATACGGTTGCGGCCGTGACTGCAGTTGGGTTATAATGAGGGTGCGCGTTTCTTTTCTTTGTGTGAAACTGACAGGGGTGTTATGGTGAAACGTAATGTAGGAGTTAGCATACGACCACCATTAATAATTATTATGGTAGATACATGTGAATGTGTTGCATTATTCAGTAGTTAGAAGTAATATATGGGAAAACACCACTACTTATTTTTATAGTGTGCACTGGATAAATTAATGGCTTTGTCATAACTTTGACTGTATATGCAAATATATATATATATATATATATATATATATATATATATATATATATATATATATATATATATATATAAGTAATATATATATGTTGTTGTCATTATGAAACAAACAAGCAAGCCCAGAAGATGATGATTGTGCATTTTGTTTTTATGTTTTTTTTTTCTTAATTGTATGTACTGTAAAGCACACTGGTCAACTGCTGTTGTGTTTAGTTGTGCTATATAAATAAAATTGACATTGACATTGACAGAAGAGAATCAGTAATTCAGTCAAAAGTAACGCAACACATTACTTTCCAGAAAAAGTAACTAAGTAACTCAATTAGTTACTTTTTTAGGGAGTAACACAATATTGTAATGCATTAGGCCTACTTTTAAAAGTAACTTTCCCCAACACTGGTGCTATTATTTAATACGGCCATATCTAAATCATATCTGCAGATTTCAGTGTGGGCTCTTTTGATTTTAGCTAGTAATAAACCTATCATCCACACTAACAACACCCTAAATTCCAGGTTGCGAGTCACAGCGGCCACATTTTCTGCAGAAACTAATATTGCAGGTTGTCACAGGTGGTTGTGCATCAGCCACAGGGCAACATCTTTTGAACTCCAGATGTAATGTCAAATGGAGATGTCAGATCTCCACTAATTTGACACTTGTATCAACTGCAAGGGCTCATCTCGCATGGCATTCATGAATGTACCTGTCTGGCATTAGCATTACCAACTGCCCACCAGCCTCTTTTTTTTAAAGTGTGGGTGGAAGAAAACTCAGCTGGCATTGGTGCGTGACTTTCTTTGACTCAGAAACGCTGTTATTGCTCATGGAAACAAGCCAATGCTGTGCCACTATAAATAACATGCATCACAATTCAAGCATTAGCTATGTCCCATATGAGTGCATATTTGCTTTGACATGAGAATAAACCTATGCGCTACCATTTGGTGGAAAATTGCGTGTGGTTTGAGATTGAAGAACTTGTGATGTTTTGAAAGGATAAGTGAAGCCTTTTGCGGGTGTCTTCCCTACTTTGATACAGTGCCAGGTAATTACTTTAATTGATTTTCAATGTGCCATTGTTAAATTCCACCTCTAATAGAGAAAATGAGTGTGAGTAAAGATGGCACATCTGTCTTGTCTTGTTCCTCTTTGATATGAATTAGTTTAATCATCCTTATTAATTATAAACTGACTCTTTCAGAGCTTAATTCATGGCTCATTCTCATTTGGAAAAGACCTGATAATGACCTGGTTTTGAATATATCTCTAAAGGAACAGCAGTCACACAGGGACATTTTCAAATATCTGCAAAACCAAATAGTTAAAGTTGCTATTCTTGTTTTGTAACAACTTTGGATTTGTGATGTTTATACTGAAGATCTTATTAAACCAATTAAGTACTAAAAAAAAGTAATAATGGCCTGTTAAATTATTAAAAATTGTATGCAATCCCAAGGTTGCAATGTGGAGTAGAGAGTGTGCATAAATATTTCAGTAATTTAAAGGTCTAGGGTCTTTCAAACTTTTTGTGAAGGAACATGGCAAAGTTAATTACTTTGCAATAACTACAGAATTATGTAGGAATCAACAAAAATAATCATTCAAAAGTTTAAAAGTCATTTAAAGATAGCATTTGAATTAGTGCGTTCTGAATAGGACTGTGGAAGTTAATATGACCCTAACCCTAACCCTAACCCTAATGCAGGGTGATTTATTAAATGTTCAATGTTCAATACATGTGGGATTACAACCATAATCGATAGCATGTATAAATCCATTTTTCTTCTCCTGCAGTTTGCAAGTGATGACTGATACGGTTTGCTAACCAAGCTTAAAATGTAGGCTACTTTTCAAGAAACGCACATATAAAATGAGACTTGCTATAATGTCTGCCATGATTTCTTGTACCACTTACTCGTCTATTGTTACTCCTGGTTTTCTCATTTCCTGCCCTCTCCCTCTTGATTGAGGTATAAATAAATTCCTCCTGTGAGTGATGGGACCCTTTACACTGCTGTAGTCCTGCTGCTAATGGAACAATGTGTCTTTGTTGACGCTGAGAGCTGGATGTTACTGTAGTCAACACAGCCTTTCCGGCTGAAATAAAGGGAACAATGTACGTCAGACCAATGCTGCGGTGGTTCATCACAGAGTCGCCCGTCATTAGAGGAGAAAAGGGAGTGCTGTTGCACATTTCATCTCTTGCTATATCTCCTAAAACTTATCTGTCAATCAAGAACATTCTCCTCAGGGTCTTTCTCCACATTAAATTTGGTTTTACGCTTATATATTCATATGCTTTCGTGTGTGAGACATCTTCACAGCTAGCTCTTAAGAGAAATCTATACATCAGTAACCTCTCCTCTGGAAGCCGTCATATGAACAGCTGAAAAGAGCTTTGAATGCCAAACACACATAGATAAATCAATGCCAGTCTTCCTAATGGCTTCCTCATGGCCAACAGCATTGTGATGCGGCAGAACACACGTCTCCCCATTTCCCAGACACTAGGTGCATTTCCATTACAGATTTGCGCAAAACTTTTTTTCTAAATGTCGACAAAAAACTAATGTGAAATGACGGCGTTTCTATTAACCGATGTTATGTGACTAAAACTTATTTTTTTCCTCTCACAAGAAGTAAAATCATTCCAAAAACCATGGCAACAGACGTTGGTAGGCTTATGTACTATATCCCAGCCGCTGCACTAAATGCGCAAAAACTGTTTCCATTGCAGTTTTGCAAAATATTTCTTTTTCAAATTGCCTAAAAACCACCTCATGCGAGAGTAAAAACTTTTTTGCTATAAATGGAAGTTTTTGTGAAATTGAGTTTCCATTGGGTGTACTTTCAATTCTGTTAGAAGTGTAGTTTTCTTATCTTCAGCTCTGTCCAGAGAAAAGCCTTGCTTGCACATTCCTTTGTATGTATTGTAAGGCACATCTGTTTTATATTAAGAAGGACCCAAAGATTCTGAGGGGGAGAGAGAGTTCTGTTCTTTCTATGCATTATATTGTATTGTGGAAGCCTTTTTGGATCTCAAGGCACATCTTACCGGATATTTACCATTTATAGATATGTTATACAATAGGTATATGATACTATGATGTCATTTATGATCTTATTGGTTGAATAACGGGATACTCCCTGAATATTCTTACTATATATTGTATATGCAGAGTTTGGGGAGTTGAGCTATTTTTCTAGCTTCCCAGCGCTGGTCTTTCTTTTCTTTTGTTTTATTCATTCATTACGCCTAATAAAGAAGGAGACAAAAAGGCACTATAATCGTGTTGGAATTCTTCATTTCTAACAAATTCGCAATTTCAATTCGCGCAATTTGAAGGGTAATTAGAATTAGAAAACCTTTATTTATCCCACAATGGGGAAATTCGTTTGAGGAGAAAAAATACAGCATAACATGAGGAGAGGTGAGGAGAAAAAAGGCAACCCCCAGACTATGCTCCTGTAAGGAGTACAGTTTGGGAACAGTAAAAAACACCTCAGCAACATTAGCACATAATCAGTACACAACATGAACACACAAGACTTGCAACAGGGGAGGGGAGTGGGGAATGTAGGTAACCCAGCAGTGGCAAGCAGCCATCCGGTCCTGCAGCCAATTACGGCGCTGGTCAGACCCGCCTGTCAGACTGGAGGTATAAAGCGTCGAAGGCGAGGGATGGGGGGAGGGGAGGGTGATTGCATATATGTGTATATGTAAGAGTTCGTGTATGTGTAGGCCTGGAGAGTCGCTACGCCTGGCATCCTAATCTAGGTGCCTCAGTCCGCAGGATGTCATAGCGATACACAGCAGTTGCCATGGAGTCAACCTTGATCAGGTCCCAGACAGAGTCAACAATCAGCAGGTGTCAGTGTGGAGTGGGGGAAGGAACGCAAGAGCGTCTCACAGCAGTGCTCTTCTGGAGGAGTTGTTGTTGCAGCAGCAGCCTCGGCCAAGGCCATTGCTGGTTGAGGGGGGCCGAAAGCAGATAAGATTGGGGTTGTTTGGTCTTGGGACGAGTAGCCGCATTCCAATTTACACAGCTCCTGGTCCATTTGGGTCTCCGAAACGATCCATTTGCCTTTGCAAAGCTGTAAGCTTCTCCAAGATGTTATCAATATTTTGGTTCATAGTCACCAAAGTCACAGTCTGAGTGCTGACAGCTCTGCCCACTGCTTCAATCATGTAGGGCAGCCTTGTGGGGTTTTGGACAGCTGTCACCGTCTTCTTAATTCCTCGATAAACCAGGGCAATGCCTAATCCAATCAGCAGAAGACCTGTTATCATGGTTCCGAATAGGTAGATATCTTCAATGTCCTCCACAGAAAGAGCCGCCAGACACACGACCCGCCACTTCTCCCACGCGTCCATCGTGTAGCCAGCTGCGAACGTTCCGGCAGGGCAGTCAGGTTCCCCCGAACCCAAGCTTCTCGTCGAGAAGATGGTGTCAATTGCGTTGAGAGACCAGTTGATCAAATCCATAATTTCTTCGTTTGGAGAGCAGTGCGGAGAGAGTCTCTCAAAGTACAAGACAGTAGACGAGACGAGAGCAGCAAAGCAGGGGAGATAAGGGAGAGGAGGGTAAGAAAATGCGACCGCCTTCGTTGAGAGCCAAAGAGAAAAAAATTCCATTGTAGCTAATGGAAACGCGGCTTCTGACACTGTTTTTCATGTTTAATATGGAAAAGCTGCTTGATTTTAAGCTATTGTATAGTGATATATAAACAAATTTGACGTGACATGGAGTGCCGTACAGCTAGTGCAAACATAACCACGTTGCTACAATCAGATGCTTTTCTAATGCTTTATTAAAATGCTTGCTATGTTCTCAATTTTGTTGTGTGTGTATTTTATTGAGAGGGAAGCGAGCAGCACATGTTAATGTAACCGTCGCTCTCAGCAGTGTGGGCGGCGTCAAATGTTCGATAACAGAATATCGCTGCTCGCGTATTTCGAACTTTGTTTTACCCCTAAACGAAGAACGTGAGTATATCGGGGGCCTAAAAGCTGCTTTGAAACAATCTGTATTGCATTAAGCGCAGTATTAAAGGTGACTTGACTTAACTTGACAGTGGCGGTTAGGTTTCGTGGTGTTGTTTGGGGAGGTCCTTCATGCTTGCTTTTTTTTCTTTCTAAAAATCGTACATTTCCGCGTGATTTGCATCATTCGAATTCTTACAAATTCTCCCGTGAGAATTCTGGATTTCCATTGGAATGACTAGATTTTGCCTGTGAAAATTTGCCAAATGACTGTAAATATAACCGCACCTTGACAGTGAAGTATCATTGTTGGAGAGAAACATTGTAGCTACTTTACTACTTTTTTTTTTTTTTTGTAGTGGTGCAAAAACAGCTGCTCTGATTTTGAAAGAAAAAGTATTTTTTAGTAAAAAGCTACCTAGCGGCGTAGCATGGAAAGATGCTACACATTTGTTGTGTTGCGCACAATGCAATAACAAAAATGCTCTAACATTAGCATGTAGCATTGCATCTCCTACTGTTGAGAAGTAAATTGATTTGAGTAAATTGGCGGTTTAAATCTCAGTTTGGAGATTATTTACATCTTTTTGTCAATATATTAGCAATATATTTATTATATCTTTCCCAGCCATTGATTGAAATTTCTGGCTTTCCGTGTTTTCACTGTTATACGGTAGGGGGCGCTATTACACATCTTCTGAAAGATGTGTAGATTCTGAATCTGTACTGAAAACACAGGAGAAGTAGCAGAAACAAAGCGATTGCATATGTAAGCAGATTCATATGTAAAATAACACGATCATCAACATAAAACATCATAGTAACTAAAACTGCCTAATGTTACTGAATGAAATGTCTACCCAGGACGAGTAATAGGCCTGTGAAGCTTTGGCGATGTTAATGAACTTGATCTACTCCATCTTTTTGATCATCGTTCTGAATCTAATCTGTATGAAGTCTTTGACAAAAACGTGTTTTTCTCAGCTTTTTGCTCAAAATGTTTTTTTTTTTTTTATGAAACCACATTCAAGTGTTGATAAAAAAATGTTTCTTTCTTTGTTTAAAAGCAGAGGCTGTTCTTTTGATATTTTGCCTATTCAGATATTTGAGAGACAATTTTGACACAAGGTGCATAATTCATGTTTTTATGTATTTATAACCATTCTTAAGCAGCAAAAGAGAATAATGGGACATGTAGTTTTGTCAAACTAAATTGTTACCTCATTAAATGGCTAAATGACTGGTATTTCAATAAAGCTTAATGTGTGGTGAAGTTTACCGTTGTTCGGCAAGTTTCAGAAATTTGCTTATTTTACCTTTGTTATTTTTCATCAACAATGCCAGTTTGTTTTTCACATGATATTTTTGCATCCATTAAGGAAAATTATGCCTCACTGTCACCAACACTGTAATTCATTATTTGATATAATAATATTCATATTTTATATTCATATTTATAATATTCATTATTAAATATAATAATAATGCAGGTTGCAGCATTGGTGTTCTTTGCTCCGGAGAGGTCAACTATTGGCAAGCTTCCATCTACACCGGGGTTAATACTCATTTATGAGAGGGAACAGGCATATGAGTCTCGGCTCAGGAAATCAATGTGCTTGCATGATTGCCATCCCCACGGTGGGTTGAGGGTCGGGGGAAGATGCCCGTCCTGCTGTGAAGAACCATAGGGAGGTTATGGTCTGTCCAGTTCATCAGCTACACAAGGTGAAGCCAACAATTCCCTGAAAATCAGAAATTACAATCTTAACATACAGGTTGTACTCGAACTCAAAAAGTAGCCCAGATGCTGTGATGATGATGAAACCTAAAAATATCACTTTAAATAGAGTAAAAAATCTATATTATGTTTTTTGTTTTTTTTACAATTTAAATTTTCCTTAGTGTGTAATGTTGGTGTTGGAGCTTGAAATAGGTGTGCACAGTTACAAACGCACAAAGTCACTGTTTCTGAACTCGCTGAAACGTCTCCATTGTAATCATGAGTTTTCTTCTGAGAATGAACACGTCACGATATTCCTCATTTAAATAATTCCCAAGGTATACGCAAAATAAAGGGGTGGAACCTGGTTGAGTTAGTTAGTAGTGTGTTGAAACTCAAGGTTATGGTAAGAGGCGTGACATTTCCCAAACATGATCGAAGTGGTTGACCAATCACAACACACTTGTCCAGCCGACCAATCCGAGCACATTGTGCTTTTTGGAAGGAGGGGTTTCATAGAGCCAGGAACTAAACAGAAGCGTGCGTTTCCGATCAATGATGTAACCCACTGCTTAACTCGTTGAATAAATCAATTAGCTAGGCACAACTGTTTCCCGAAACCGTATTGTCGCAATTTTGTCTTTCAACCACAAAGGTTAATGATGTAACGCAGGTGGTTGAGTAATAACTCATTTTAATAATGATCAAATTAATGCCATATTTTTGCTATAAATGACGGACATGACATCTGAGGACTAATTCTCATTTTCAAAGTTATTTAGCTTTATTTCCAGATTCAATCATAGGCTTGTTCTTATGTACTAGAGGACATGCAGTTTACATCTCTTGACAAACTAAAAGTCGTAAATGACATATGTATATATTCGAAATAAAATATATAGATTGTACTGAATGTCAGCTTGCTTATTTTACTCAAGATAATGATTTATTAAGTCATACAAACAAGAAACTAAGCTTCTCAATACTTAAATGGATGCGTCCTCATTTCCTCGTTCTTCCTTTTTTTCTGGCCTGTGACCAGGAAAACTATCAAAGAAAGCCATCTTGAAGGACATCTCGATTCTCTAATTGTTCCATGAGGAACGAGGACTGAGGAAGCTTCCAGAGGAACTATGAGTGAGGATGCACAGGTGTATCGGTCTGTCATTTGCGTTTCCCAAAAAGCATCGTTAACCAACTATGGTTGCAAGTTCCGTCGTTATCAGAATAGTTAATATTTCTCAAAACCATAGTTCCAATTAAACATTCGCAAACAGCATCTAAAAGTTGTGTAGTTGGAACGAAAGCTCTTGACCTGTAGTGAGAAGCACCCCTTTGTTTTCACTTAGCCTTTAGCTTAGCTAACTAGCTTAGCATTGCGTTAAATGGCTAAAATGCTCTTTTGAATAAAGCAAGGCATCACAATAAGTTTTATGTTTTGATCAGGCATTGAGGAAGGGGGATTAAACAGCTATTTTGATTTTGGAAATATTAACCAGTCTGGGCAGCCTAGATGATGTCAACTCAAAAGGATTTTTTTTTTTTTTTTTTTTTTTTTTTTTGGATGCAAATCATCCTTATTACATTTTGATTTTTTTTTTTCTTTGCAATAACGCCACTAGGATGTATATGTCACACTCTCACTTAGTTTGGACTTTGTTTTCAGTTTGCATCGTTTCCACTGTTGAGGTTTCTGATTAGTTGTCATTTAGTTCAGATGTGTGTTTTTAATTATCTTCATTTGTTTCTATTCATTTTCTGCCGGGTCTCGTCTGTGATATATGTGTTGTAAGCCGTTCTCTTTGTGTGATTTATGTTCCTGTGGATTTATTAAAGATAACCTTTTCCTTTATCATCGTGTTCAACGTTGTGACAGAAGACCCGATCTAGAAGTGATTACATTACGCGTTGTGTATTGTTAGACCGTTTCGTCTCGTGTTTTTTGTTTTTTTGAAATTTTTCTGTTTGTTCATCATGGACAATCCTGTTTTTTTGTTAATTGGCCTTGAGCAAGGTAATCGCTCCCTCGAGGAACACTTGGAAGATTTAATCTTTCTTGCCAACCTATCAAGCTTCCCTGACGACTGCCTTTGCACGTTTCTGTATACCGGCCTTAACACCGCCACCAAAAAGCAGTTGTCCGGGGAGGGTCCTCGTGGGAGCTTTGCTGACTTTGGGTGCTGGCGTCTTGTGGATCGCCACTCACTATCGGACCCATTGGCAAAGACGCCACTCCCACTCCTAAACAAGTGCCAAGCCCAGTACCATCCCGTTGCGAGGAGGAACGCCATGAGCCCACCGCAAATGAAGAGAGTGCCTCAGCCATGATGTCTGAGCCCGCGCCAGGAGGAGTGACATCATCTACGAGCCTGAGGGGAGCCCATTTGACCAGGTGTGCGAGCCGGCTGTACAATCCATCGCCGTGGGATTCCTTGTGGAGTACGAGGGGATGGAAGCGAGCCCTGCCCATCCTTACGCCACTGAGAGTGAGTACCGGTTGGATTTAATGGACCTTTTAAGTGTGTGGAGAGATGAATTCCCTGTGCTCCTTCATTATGCCCTCATGTGACTCTTCATCATCAGCTGTGCTAACCCAACCCAGCCTCACTCTCACACCAACTCTTAAATTTGCCATGTGGAATGCTTTGTTTTTTGGCACTTGTTTCAGTCTCCCCCTCAGTCTTCAGCCACTCCTGCCACCCAGTCATTCCTGTCTCCCATCAGCCCCTCTGTACCACTTCAGCATCCTCTCAGTGGCGTGGCTCCGACTCTGGCCTCAGAGCACTCCCCCTCGACCCGTCGCCCTGGCTCCTGTGCCTGCCCGTCTTCCTCCCTCGACTCCAGAAGTGACCGCCGGGCATTCGGCCTCACCGGGCTCCCTTGGTACATCGGCTCTGCCTGGGTTGGACATCGCACCACCTTCGCAGCAGACTTGCGGGCTGTTCGCTGCCCTCCACCCCTTCATTTGCGGCTAGCTCCGCCCTCCCTTAAGCTTCATCTCAGCCCTTGGTCGCTCCGGATCCCTGCTTACACCTCGGGGGAGGGGGTGGGGGGTCATAGCTGATGCTCCGTCGCGGCCACCAACGTCATCAAGGTCGCTTCGCTTCATCGGCTCTCCGGCTACGCGGTGGGCTCCACCTCCAATGTCTCCCTTGCCTCCTGTTGTCACCATGGTATCATCTGGCTGTCTTCCTCCATGGCTCCTTCCGTCGTGGAGCGCAGTCCTGTTTGGGCACTGGGATACCATCTGCCTTTCCGTGTTCAGGGCCACCCGCTGGATCAGCCCACCTTCTGCACCACCATGGACTCTTTTGTTTGGCCCTCTCCCAGTTGTTCGTTCTCCAGCTAAGCCTCCATCCATCTGTCGGTCCATGGTCTAGGAGGAGGCGTACCGTCACACTCTCACTTAGTTTGGACTTTAAGTAAGTTGTCATGGTTTCTAGTTGTCAATTAGTTCAGGTGTGTGTTAATCATCCTCATTTGCTTGTATACTTAAGTCCTCTGTGTCTATTCATTTGATTTCGGGTCTCGTCTGTGATATGCGTTGTAAGCCATTCTCTTTGTGTGATTTGTCTTCTTGTGGATTTATTAAAGATAACCTTTTCCTTCATTATCGTGTTTGTGAGTGTTTTACAACACAGCATTGTCCCAGACTGGAAAAGACTGTAGAATTTGTTGAATGTTAGAAAATATTCATGAATAAATGTTTTGGAAATCCAAGGTTATAAGTCAATCAAATAAACATCTACCACCCACTTACACATTCAATTAAAATAACATCTCCTCTGACAAACAAGAAGGCATGAAAATATGTACTTGTAAACATGACAATAGCTCAAGGAACTTTTTTTTTTTTTGGTCTCAATGTCATTCGCACACCTGTTGACATTTCCTAGGCCTTTAAACAAAGCATATTCTGGCCGGCCTTGACTGCGCAGACGCCACCAAACATGGTTCCCATAGAAACCAGGAAAAGGGTTTTAGGAGCCATGTGTCACTGTAAAAGTGTTTTGAAATATAAATCTGTTGGGCTTGAGGGTAGCAATATGCACACATTACTGTCAAGGTTCATGGTAATCTAGAAATACAAAGAATAATTTGCTTGACTTTACAGTGATACTGCATTACAGTAGATAAATAAGCTAATGGCTTAAATGTGGTAAGGTTTGGTAATCTTAGTTGTCAATTTGGGGTTCAGGCTGTTTTATTGTAATTGTATGATTATTTTGGATGTTAGGAACTCTGAAAGGAGGACAGTACACATCAGTTCAGGTTAAGATCTATTCAATCCCTAAAGCAGTAAGTACTGGCTGGACTCAGTGATGGTTTGATAGGACTTTTCATCCAAATTATAGGATACCTCACATCATCAATCCATCAAAAATGCACTATAGTCTTGCTCAAAGTTCCACTGTGGTCTCACACATGTTTCGCAGATGGTCTTGGTAGATTTGAAGCCCTAAAATCTAAAATAGCACCACAGCAAGAGCCATTGATTGGTTTCTGTGATACTATGGCTGAGCACAGAAAGATGCTTCTGCCTTCCAGCAGATGTTTCACTCGCTTTAAATTTTACAACATATGTCGAGTATTGTAACATATGTCCTGTTCAAACTGACAGCGATTTTATTGCTGCAGGTCACCAGGTTCAACGGCTAGTAGGCGTTCTTACAGCTGGATGCCCTAATGTTGGTGGGCTGTGTAACTGACTAGCTTTTGAAAATGTTTTCACCAAAAAAATACATAGGCCTATACATATATATATATGTTTTGCACAGGCTGTTGTCAGAATAGTCCAAAAAATAAAGAATTCCACCCTGCAGCAACAATACCATAATCTCTATTTCATTTTGTCATGTTTGAAAGCTGTGTACAGAAGTGCTCCTACATGTCGATTTGAAGTGCACATTCAATACAATTAAGAGCACTTCTTTTACACAAGGGAGGCGATACAACCAAGTGGACTAAACTGAGTCTTCATCACTGTTCAGTTGCATGTAAATTTAGACTTTTCTCAACTTTGTTGTCACTAATTGTCGCTAGCAACTGCCTGAAAATCAATTGGTACCAGTTGCTTTGTTGCTGCTGGTGTAAATGGGGCTTAATTACACATTTTAAAGGACATATTTCTCTGGTGCAACTGTATTGACTCCAGCTCTGGCACTGATCTCATTGTTTGCTTGTACTTATCAATAGCTGAAATTAGCTGTATCGCCTTTCTTTTTCTTCAGGGAACCAAGGCTGAATTCACGCTCCCTTCCTCTCCAGTTAATCAGGAGGGGGGCAGGCACAGTTCAAGCTGAACCACCGTTAAAGGTCAACCTCAGCCTTGGGATTGAGACACCAGCAGTTTGGAGAGGGATATAGTTGATTTTGCTGTTTTAATCCACAGCAGATCAAATGCCACAACATTTGTTAAACTAACAGCTCAGAGCAAACTGAAACATTGCTTCCTAGCATGGTATCATCAGGGTTTTGTTGTGCATATAAACACACACTTAACTTAAAGATTATCTCACAATAAAAACCTGAACAATCTTTACATGAGGTTTCTTTTTTAATATCTCATATTTCCTAAGGAAATAGTATGTATGTAGCAAGCTAATCTGAATGTAGAAAGCCACAATTTCCATGTAGCTTATATTGTATCTACTTTCTCTGAAGGGCATAGCTTTTAGCTTAGCTTAACTAATATTTTTGTACAGTAGTAAGCAGCAAAGCAAGCTAGCAACATTTTTGAATAGCTTACTCAACACTACTGCATTATTATTATTTTTTTTATATAAATATGCATTAATCACGTCTGACTTATAGCCTGTTAAAAATAGCTTACATTTAAATAGCAAGATACTTTGTAGTATAAACAACTATCTCTGAAGGGTAGCAGTCAGCTTAGCTAATATTTTTGTAAAGTAATTTGCAGATTAGTTAGCTATCAAAATGTTTAGAGTTGATGTTTTTATAATCATGTTATGTATCAAAGTGCGGCTGACTGTCCAGGGCTGAGTTCATATGCAAAGAGACGCATGACGCAGAATGAACGATAGAATATGTTTAATGAACACCAAGAATTACCAATACACACCACACATAGACGACACCAAACAATGAACTAAGGGAACTAAAGGCTGAAATACACGGAGGATGGTAATCAACAGAACAGGCAACAGGTGTGAAACCAATTAGAAACCATGGTAATAAACTATGAAGGAGAACTCAGGGAAATGGTGACAGGAATATGAAACAGAACATTACATTAAAACAAAACTGAACAAGACAGAACCTAATCATGACATGATCATGACATTTAACATTTTTAAACTTAACACAATCTTATTTTTTATTCTTAAAGTAAAATCTTTTAGTTAAATCGTTTGTTATTGGTGGATCTCATATGAGTGACAGGTTGCCCCACCCTCGCTCCAGTAAACACTACATCAGGGAAAAGAAGAGATGGAAGGGGAAGGTACTTTTTCATTACACATTAATAAAAATAAAATTGTACATACCAATTATTTATTAAAAAAAAGTGCAATATATACTGTATGTACTGTATGTAATAAAAAAAAGATTTTAATTATATATATACACTCACCTAAAGGATTATTAGGAACACCTGTTCAATTTCTCATTAATGCAATTATCTAATCAACCAATCACATGGCAGTTGCTTCAATGCATTTAGGGGTGTGGTCCTGGTCAAGACAATCTACTGAAGTCCAAACTGAATGTCAGAATGGGAAAGAAAGGTGATTTAAGCAATTTTGAGCGTGGCATGGTTGTTGGTGCCAGACGGGCCGGTCTGAGTATTTCACAATCTGCTCAGTTACTGGGATTTTCACGCACAACCATTTCTAGGGTTTACAAAGAATGGTGTGAAAAGGGGAAAACATCCAGTATGCGGCAGTCCTGTGGGCGAAAATGCCTTGTTGATGCTAGAGGTCAGAGGAGAATGGGCCGACTGATTCAAGCTGATAGAAGAACAACTTTGACTGAAATAACCACTCGTTACAACCAAGGTATGCAGCAAAGCATTTGTGAAGCCACAACACGCACAACCTTGAGGCGGATGGGCTACAACAGCAGAAGACCCCACCAGGTACCACTCATCTCCACTACAAATAGGAAAAAGAGGCTATAATTTGTACGAGCTCACCAAAATTGGACAGTTGAAGACTGGAAAAATGTTGCCTGGTCTGATGAGTCTCGATTTCTGTTGAGACATTCAGATGGTAGAGTCAGAATTTGACGTAAACAGAATGAGAACATGGATCCATCATGCCTTGTTACCACTGTGCAGGCTGGTGGTGGTGGTGTAATGGTGTGGGGGATGTTTTCTTGGCACACTTTAGGCCCCTTAGTGCCAATTGGGCATCGTTTAAATGCCACGGCCTACCTGAGCATTGTTTCTGACCATGTCCATCCCTTTATGACCACCATGTACCCATCCTCTGATGGCTACTTCCAGCAGGATAATGCACCATGTCACAAAGCTCGAATCATTTCAAATTGGTTTCTTGAACATGACAATGAGTTCACTGTACTAAAATGGCCCCCACAGTCACCAGATCTCAACCCAATAGAGCATCTTTGGGATGTGGTGGAACGGGAGCTTCGTGCCCTGGATGTGCATCCCACAAATATCCATCAACTGCAAGATGCTATCCAATCAATATGGGCCAACATTTCTAAAGAATGCTTTCAGCACCTTGTTGAATCAATGCCACGTAGAATTAAGGCAGTTCTGAAGGCGAAAGGGGGTCAAACACAGTATTAGTATGGTGTTCCTAATAATCCTTTAGGTGAGTGTATATATACACACACACATACATATTTCATGGTGACTTTAATAGGTGTCATTGGTTTAGGTACCCTTTCAGATATCGCAAGTGCAGCTCTGTTATTTAATTCTAAATACTGACATTTCAGTAAAAGGCCTTTATGTTTACAGTTCTGCTTGAAGTGCATGTCATCCTTGGTTGAAGCAGCATTATTGTTCTCTTCGCAACATAACCTGACTGCACTCTCCAAATGTCACCTACAAATTGGTGAGTTAACATGTTAGCCATTGTAGAGCTTATTTCCATGACCTGTATATGTTATATGTGCATGTTTATATATTGGTGAAGGTCATAGGATGCTCTTGCTTTCAATCACTGAAACACAATAGAAGCCATTCCAACGGCACGTCTCAGTTGAATGAACATTTGCAGCCTTTTATTGTACCTATGTGGCAATTCGTAAGGAAGCAGACGTACTTATGAATGAACAAATCAATTGCAATTTAACAAGGACATAATTGAATACCAATGTAAAAGGTGAACCCTGCATGTCTCAACAGGTTTATGACTAAAAAGTCATTTTTTTGTGTGTCAAAATGTCGTTTCCCTCCCAAGAGGTATCTGAGGGGATTTGTGCCAGTAATACTAAGTACGAATTACACATGCCATCTGTAGCCCTGTAGATTGCCTAAATGTTTTGCATGGCCTCGGACTAAGTTGGTATGTTTTTCTGTCTTGCGATGTACATTTGAATATTTCCCCATTTCAAAGTTCCTGTGATGCAGATTTGGAAGGTCCCTGAATCCCTGGTTTCTATGACGCAGGTAAGGCTTAAAGAATAATCAGTACATCAGTAAAAGGCTAGCTCGTGTGGAAGATATGAAAGTTCTGTTATTGTTCGTCTGAAACCAATGCAATTATCTGAAATGGTTGTTCGTACTTATGAGCAGATGACTTTTTATATCTCAGTGACTTTTCCTATGTAAAGCCAATTAAGTTATGAACAAAATGTATGTTTAAGAAAGTAAAAATGTCTAGTGTCTGAAAATTGCGTATTCAAACATTTTCATTCTACATCATTTCCGTAACCAACAACCAATAATTAAAGAATACATGTATTATTATTGTTATTATGAATTGCCATAAGTTTTTTTTATATATATATTCAGATAATAGCACTGGTTCCCTAAATATGTAGATAGACAGACAGACAGATGATAGATAGATCAATCCTTTTCATTACAGATTTCTGATATTATATATATTTGTGCTATTTGGCCAAACTACACTGAGGCTAAATAGCTGGTTGTTGACCTTTCACTGACAATGTAATTCATCATAGAGATCGGATGTAGGTCACTTGTTCGCAACTATTTTGGTTGGTCATTGAACAATATTCCTATCAATGAATTATGATTTCAGTGGCAAGTTTAGGGAAAGGTTTGTTGATCCAGGCCCAACACGAGATGTTGATCCAGCAATGTGTCCTACTTGACAAAATCAGTCCACAGTGTAGGTTCGCCATCACCGTAATGTGTCAACCAAGACCCGCTTTGCTTGTGATCCTTCCAATCTCAAATGCCCTGACATTCAGGTGTCCGTAGGGAAAGGGTAAATACCACAGAGCAAATATTTTATCCGAGGTTACGCTGCCTGAACTGTACACAGCATTTTCCCATAACTAGCAGATAGTGATCTCTCTTGGTCTTATGGGGGTGGGAACTAGACTTTCAACACATAACTTTAAGGGTCACTGGCGGTGTGGATCCTGTGAAAGGTGCATGGTGGGGGGTGGGTTCTCTAAAGGTTGATGGATGGTTTATATCAGGGGTCGGGAATCTATGGCTTACGAGCCATATATGGCTCTTTTGAGGATTTTATATGGCTCTCCAATTTTCAAATGTTGACTGAAAATACACCCTCGAACATGATGATAAAATTATTTTTAAACTATTAGCATACCTGATTAATGTATAATTATGAATGTGTCAAATTAAATAAAATGTGTTAAAAATATTTAGGTAAGAGACTCGCAGCTTGAAAATTAGTGTTTTTAAATCACGGTTGAGGGTGCATTTGCTTGCCCAGGCTTATGGTTGAGCTAGTAGTTGAGTGTATCTTGTTTTACTGTTGTGTATTTTAATTGTATTTAGTTTGGTGTCATATTTAATGTTTTTTGTATTTTGGCTATTTATGCTGTTGGAATATTGTTTTAAATGGAAAGCACTTTGGCCGACTCATGTTGTTTTTAAATGTGCTATACAAATAAACTAACTAACTAACTAACTAGCAGCTTAATACAATTGACAGTGGCGTTTGGCCTGTAGCTAGCCTACCTTTCAGAGAGCTGAATTTTAATTGGACAACGTGGTTAGGCCTGCGTCCTGTCCAGATCAAGTTAAACAACTACCTAGCTAGCTAAATTAAAATTGAAAATGGCGAAAAGAAAAAAAGACGACGATTACCGTTCATTCCAGCCCGAATGGACTGATCAATTTGCATTTGTGGAGAAGTCGGGGTCCGCAGTGTGTCTCATTTGCAATGATCGTATTGCATCGCTCAAAAAGTCAAAATGTTAAGAGACATTCTGAGACGCACCATGCAGCATTCGCCGCAAAATATCACGATGGGGAATGTAGGAAAAAAAAGAAAAAAAAAAAAGAAACTGAAACCAGCACTTCTGAGGTAAATTTTTCCAGGATTATATTACTATTACGCTATTATTATTCCTCACAGCGTTGCAAGACGACGTAAAGTACATTTCATGAATCTGATTAAACTTGATGTGTTTTATCGAGTTGATGTGGCAGGTTGACAGAATTGCATGGATTGCCTCAGATCATTTGCGTTTCAATAGTGCGCGCTCTCCTTAGGCGTGTTCACATTAGCAGATAATGAGTTGTCATGAGAACGACTGACATCTCTCTCTTTTCATACAGTTTACATAAAGTGAGAATATTTGTTTTCGTTTTGAATTACATCATTTAAAAGTAGACACTTAAATGATTATAAATATATGTAGCACCCTTCTCCCTTCGATTTAAGTGGGAGGGGCCCTGGGTAAGTTTATTTTTAGATCTCTCTAAGTAGCCTCTGAATATTATTAATTTTATTTCAATAAACCCTTATCTTTTCAATTAGTGTGCTTAATAATAGACTAAAATAACCACAGAGTCTGAAGTAAAATATAAACTTTTAGTAGTTTACTCAAAAAAAAAAAAAAAAAAAAAATAGCAATTGGAGATCAAATAAAAGTTAACCCTTTAAAGTTTTACAATAAAAGGATCTTTCCTCCTTCAAACTCAAATCAACAATTTACAAATACAACACTGTATTAATATTCCTTATCACTCTGGTGATTTATATAACAGATAAACTAATAAGATGGACAGTAAACACACAAAATGCCCCAAATATCACCAATGTGTTGATTAGTATACTCAAGTCTATGGAGTTAGAATCATGCCAAAACCTCACACACACACAAAACGTGTTTTACTCACACCCAACGATTCACAAACAAACTCAGTGTGGTTTGCAAATATAAAACATCACTCACAAACTAATGCATTTTGTTCTGCAAATAAAAAACATACCTATCAAACAAATACAGTATGTTTTACATATACAAAGAAACGTATTTCTTCAATGACAAAAATATCCTCCAAGTACAAACTCAAATCTTTCAAGTACAAAAAAAAATCCTTCAAGTAAAAAAAAAAACCATCAAGTACAAAACAAAATCCTTCAAGTACAAAACAAAATTCTACAAGTACAAAACAAAATTCTACAAGTACGAAAAACTGTCACGTGACTTTTGGCACTAATTTTCCGCCTTGCTGATCCACACACAAATGCCTTCAGATCCACACGCATGCTAGTAAAACGGTCATGTAATTCGCACTCCACAACAGCAGGTGGCGCTGTTACCTACTTGCTTTAGCGCCGCCACGGACATGGAAAGAGAAGAGAAGAAGAAACGCTAGCGTGGGGGACGTATTTTGAACAAGATGAGCGGCCAACAGGTGAGTTTGCAGTCGTTGCTGGTGAAAAATCAAATGTTAGAAATGTTAGTATATTTAGTTAGTAAATATCAAACTCATGAAATGTCTGTCGTGGGTAGGGTGAATGGCCGTAGCCAGCTATGAGGTCACCAAGGTCCGGACCTCGGTAAAAAAATGTATATTCAAAAATAAAATTTCAAGCTCTCTGAATGATTAATTAGCCTTTTAAAGCACTTCATATGAGTGTTTGCAATTCATGTCGCTGCGAGAAGGTAACGTTAGAACAGTGAACGGGGCTTGAGAGCGTGTTGTGAGTGAGGGCGCGGGTGAAACCTCCGTGTTGCCAGATCCACCTATTATACGTCTCTTTGGACTCGTTTTTCCCATTTATTGTGACACTTTAGGAAGTTTTTTTTATTATTACCTTTCCAAGTTAATGTGAAGTGGCGAAGTTATGAGATGATGATAACAATAGAAAGACTGGTAAAAAATATGTCTGGCCATTTTATTTGTTTATGATGCACATAGTTCAATTACCAGTTAATCTACAGTTTACAGTAGTTGGTTGTCGTTATACTGCAGTGCATTTAAATCTCTGTAGCTTTTTCAGTAGTTAAGTACTTTGGATCATGTAGTTTAGCTAGTTAATTACAAACTGCAAATTCATAGTATTCAAATAACATTTTTTTTTCACCCTATAAAGTCCACAACAATAGGAAAAGTAGTTGATAAGGGAATGGGGTTTCACTTTTATGTGTTTTTGTAGTGCTGTCATGAAATCTAGGCTATGTGGTTTTAAAAAAATTTGAGTATTTAGAAATATGATTTCATAAGTATTTTGCATGTCTTGATGTGTCATATTTTGCAGTGTTAACAATGCACTTAAGATTGCACCCCTGTGTTAAGTACCCTTTTTGCTTTTTTAGAGCAATTCAGGAAAAAAAAAAATACAAAAGTAAGAAAGTTAATACACGTCTTTGCTGAAATGTATTGTGCTGTTGTTGTTAACAAGCCATGGTTCATTTGCTCTGCTCTTAGGATTGCACGTGTCCTGGGACAGGAGAGGGTGTGAGTGGGAAAACCCACTGCTGAAACTTGGCCCTGGTTTGTCCTCATGGATGAGGTGTTGGGACAGAGGCATTGCACCAACCCCTGTCCTCATTGCCTCAATCCCTGAGGACACACCAGGGCCGAATTCAGCAGTGGGTGCCCACGGTGAGGCAGCAGCACCAGCAGCATGAAGGCAGCGAGACAGAGGGCAACTACAAAGGGAGGCAGAGGCGAGGAGGGCACTGGAGAGTAGGGAGAGGATGGACAGGCTGTTTTCTCTTCTTGAGAGAATGATTGAAAAATATATATTTTTTATTCTTGTTTAACTTTTTTCACTTTTATTTTTTAAAAGGAAAGAAAAATTCTGTGTTTTTATGCAACTTTAAATGTGTAAATAAAAGAGAATGAATTGTTCTGGTCATTGTTTATTTTTGTAATGACAGTAATAATTTCTACATGAAACAAATTCTTCTATACTTTTTTTTTTCAAATACAATTGGTAAATGAAAATCATTTGTTCCACACGCTACATTAAAGTACTTTTTCCAACTATGAACAACATAAAATAAAATAAGATAAAATATAAAACATAAAATAAGAAAAAAATGATGTAGACTTCTATTGAGCTGAGCAGGGAAACACTGGAGCTGCTGGACCAGGATGGGCTGCCCCTCCTGCTGGTGGGACATCATCTGGGATGGTCTCCAGAGTGTTTGAGTGCATATTTCCACTATCCACTAAGTTGTCTACCAACAGGTTTGCAGGGCTGATTCAATCGACGGCTCCCATGTCACTGAGGTTTTTTTTCTTTTCTTTTTTCAAAGAGTATATTTCTGAAAAAAGTACTTTTAATAACTACTAATACTGCATTGGGGGAAACCTACTAAAACCTTAGTTAAGCAAAATTATCTTGTTAATGTACTTAAGGTATCAAGAGTAAAACTAGAGGTGTTTTCTGCAGGGGAAAAAACTCCTTGTCAGGGTTTCTATTATAGTTTTGTATTTATATTATGCTACTACTGCATTTTACTTCTGAATATTTTCAAGGTTGTTACATTATTGTTTAGTTTAATTTAAAATCATGTGTGGGGAAAAAAGTACTTCAGTAGGTTACTTCACATTTGTACGTGAATACTTAACGAAATATGCAGTTCCGAAAATTAAAGAAACAAAATGTAGGTCTATTGTCACAATATTAACAAATTGTTGCTAACAACAGCGTCCTATACAAAGGGCGCATCTGACGCGCTCGGACCGGTCTAGCCTACGGAGGATTGTTCTTGTCTCCTGGCAACTGTGACAGCTGCCGGTGACGAGCGCGAGAAATACTGGACTTTTTTATATTCAGTTGGGTTTTATATTCAAACCGGGCTAAACCGAAAATACATGACCTGGCAGCGCCGGGGCTGAAACATCCTGTCCTCCAGTAAAATATAAAACATAAAAAATACAAAAGCCAATTCTGGCTCCATAGCTGTTTACTCAATTAGGCTATCAAATGAATTATCAGGTTCACAGCTGTCCTCTCGCACCGCTGCTTGGCACCTGGAGCGGTGATCAGAAACACCTGGTTGCGCAATTAGGAAATCCTACGAAGTCTACATGGTGCGTCCTTCGAAGGACGCATATAGGCTGCATCCTTGAAGTCTTCAGTCCTTCGAAGAATGCAGCCTTCACGTTGGAACACAGCTATCATGTTCAAAACGTCCCTAGCGTTTCTTCTTCTCTTCTCTTTCCATGTCCGTGGCGGCGCTAAAGCAAGTAGGTAACAGCGCCACCTGCTGTTGTGGAGTGCGAATTACATGACCGTTTACTAGCATGCGTGTGGATCTGAAGGCATTTGTGTGTGGATCAGCAAGGCAGAAAATTAGTGCCAAAAGTCACGTGACAGTTTTTCGTACTTGTAGAATTTTGTTTTGTACTTGTAGAATTTTGTTTTGTACTTGAAGGATTTTGTTTTGTACTTGATGGTTTTTTTTTTTACTTGAAGGATATTTTTTTTTGTACTTGAAAGATTTGAGTTTGTACTTGGAGGATATTTTTGTCATTGAAGAAATACGTTTCTTTGTGTAAAACATACTGTATTTGTTTGATAGGTATGTTTTTTATTTGCAGAACAAAATGCATTAGTTTGTGAGTGATGTTTTATATTTGCAAACCACACTGAGTTTGTTTGTGAATCGTTGGGTGTGAGTAAAACACGTTTTGTGTGTGTGTGAGGTTTTGGCATGATTCTAACTCCATACAAGTCCAACGAGTCTTTGTTGTCTCAACACAACTGTTACGGCTCACATAAACATTCCCCAACAGTAATCAAAAACACCCGGGTGTCAATTCAAATATACAAATCTAAATAAATTAAATACCCTGTTGCAGCTAGGCCTGATACGATGCTGGGGTTCGTTGAGGCACAAAACAGGTTGCCGCTTCACTCAACGAGTAAACAAAATAAACAACTGTCTTACCGATCGTTAGTTCGAGCCGGCTTTCATGACGCACACACTTCCAGCACGAGGGGGATTGCGGTCAGATTAACTGACGGCAGATCAGTGAACTCGTCCAACGCTGCCAGAGGAACCACTGAGAATCCCTGGTATCTCAGGGCGCTATCTGGGATGTTATCTATGGATTTGGTAAGAGGCGATTCACGGTAGTTTTCCACACACGCGACCTCGCGTCTCTCACGTGTGATAAGCGCTGTTTCTTGAGAATCGCGCTACTCAGTCATTTGAAAATCAAAGGGGAAATTACTATCCCCACACGTTCAAACAACATTTTACCAACTTTGAATCAGTTCTCGTATGGACAACTGTCCTAAAATGGTATCTTTTATCAAACTAGTACTCAGACACGATCGATCTTCCAGCCATCACCTCTTCTTCCCGGACGCCCTCAACATTTAACCAATCCCAGCTCTTAACAGTGGCAAGTACTTTTAACTCAACACATAATCATACATTTTCCTTCCTTTTCAATGAAAATAATATTATACAAGGGAACCAATACACATACAATACATGTATAAATAAAATATTAGAAAATAATATTAAGGAAATATTACTAAACCAAATGAATACCCAAACTATATGAATAAATTTCAACCGGGCTTCACATATATAGCTCTTGCCTGTGTGACTAGTATTCGCTGAGTTTTGTTTAAGTTTAGAGACGTGCTCCAGAAAAAGTTCACCGAGACGGAGAGGCAGAAAGCACACCCTGTTTATTTTCTTTATTTTACAAAAGCACAATGTTTTGTTTCAATTGTAAGTGGACACATAAAAAAGTAGACATTTAACAGTTTATTTTTCATATTTCTTAAGTCTGTATGACTATAAATGACGGAGTATTTTAAGTCTATTTTGCTGCTATGTGAAAAAAATTCAGCAAAACTCGCCGATGCATTTGTCGACCCCAGAGGGTTAAGATGCGTTTTGGTCGATCGTATCACAAGTGGACAATGCTAAATACAGGGGTCTAAATGTGTCTAAAATATTTTGAGCTTGTCCACTTTCTACCATTTCCAGAGGTAGTCAAAAACTTTGCTTTTGTAGTGTAAATGCTCATGTGGTCGAATGTGTTCGAACAGCCACAAAAGACCGCTTACTCTCCGCCTCCTAACCTAATGCGCAAACATTATGTGATTATGCCCTCGCCTTTCCCAGCTGATCACAAACCCTTGCAGTTGAGACGCCTACAGGGTCCTACCTTTTGGCCTGACCAACACCACAGCTGTCTTCCAGGTCCTGGTCAATGACGTGCTAAGGGACATGGTTAAAAAAAATTGTCTTTGTGTACCTTTATGACATTCTTATTTTTTCTCCTTCTGTTCAGGTACACACTCAGCACATACGTCAGGTGCTACAACGGCTGTGGGAGAACCAACTGTACATTATTTCGGCAGAGGGGATCTCGGCTGAGTGGCCGACTCCAGATTCACGCAGCGGTTTATGGGATTAGCTAACTTTTATTGCCGTTTCATACAGAACTTTAGTCAGGTTCCCAAATTGCCCTCAGCCAAGGAGACTGCTCAAGTGGTGATTGAATAAGTCTTCCGGATTCATGGTCCTCCAGTAGATGTGGTCTCCAATAGGGGGCCACAATTTGTCTCCCAGTTCTGGAAGGAGTTCTGTCAGCAGATCTGGGCCTCTACGAGTTTGTCATCAGGTTTTCATCCTCAGACCAATGGACAGTCCGAGCAGGCAAAACAGGATCTGGAACAAGCTCTCCGCCGCCTGAGGTCCCAGAATCCGAGCTATTGGAGTCAACACCTATCCTGGATTGAGTACGCCCACAACTGGGTTTCAGCCTCCTTTGTTCCCCTCACAGGAGCCCAATGCCACTGTTCTGTCTGCCTAAGCCTTCGTCCGCCATTGTTGTCGCACCTGGAAGAGGGCTGAGGAAGCATTGGCCCGGGCATCCAGACGAACCAAGGCGGCGGCCGACCGTCACCGAACTCCTGCTCCCCGCTACATATGTGGTCAGAAGGTATAGCTGTCTACCAAGGACCAACCTCTACGGGGGGCCTCTCGCAAGTTAGCCCCCAAGGTCATTGGGCCATACTAGATCACCAAGGTGTTGAGTCCGGAGGCGGTATGGCTCAAGCTACCTCCCACACTTGGTCAGGTACACCCAGTTTTCCATGTTTGTCGGGTCAAGCCTGTGTTTCGTTCCCGCCTTAACCCACCTGTTTCTGTCCCGACCCCCTCCCGTGTCATGTTGGATACTTTACCATTTTGGATTTCCTCTTTTAGTTTTGTTTTCTCTACTCCCCTCCTGATTTCCCCAGGCAGTTCCCCACTGCATTCAGCCCTGGTCTCGATCTCCGTCCGATCGCAGATCATCTTCAGCCATTGCGTCCATCTTTGGAGAATGCTACCCCAGAAGTTCCACTGAAATTGTTCCTGTCTGGATTATTGAGTTCCTGTCTGGATTATTGGCAGGCTTTTGTGTTGCCTTTTTGAAAGAAGTTGCCTTTTTTTTTGGTGCCCGCAGACTGAGCTCGTGTCCTGATCTGACAAACCCCTTTAATCCTTACCCTAAAGTCCTGTTCACATCAACTATAACAATAAAGATTTAGTTCTAGAAACATTCTAAATGTAAAGGAATAGCAGAGTTCACACCAAAACTATCACGAAAACGGCACAGAGAAACAATTTCATTGGAATCACTTTCAGAATGATTTTTTTCCCAGCTGATGAACGATAAAAACATTGACAATCAAATCAAAATCCATCCTGCTTTATAAAGCTTGAGCATTTAAAGCTGCAGATGAAAACTGCTGCATGTGCTTAGAATAAACAGAACAATATCATTAGTTGTTGATGCTAATATAGTTATTGTTATAAAGTAGTTATTGTTCTTGGTGTGAAAGAACCTTAACCCAACACTTACTCCTAAACCTAACTATACCTCAAAATCAATAACAGTAAATGTGAAAACAATGTATCATTACATAGTAAATCCACTTTTTGTAGGTTTTGTAGGTATTTCATCTTACATAGTAATTAAGGCCACCTACGATAAACTGTGACAGCATTTTAAGGAATCTTACGTTCAAGCAAATATGGTTTGAAAATTTAGGCAAAATGATTGTGCACACAACATGACAGTTCTGTCGTAATTTATTCACCCTTGTGTTTTTCACAAAAGAACCCCCCCCCCCCAAAAAAAAGCAACGTTAAATATAAAAGTAGTCCACATTATGCTTTATTCCAAGTCTTTTAAAGTTATTCAATAACTTTCTGTGAGAAACAGACCAAATTTTAAGTCCAAAAACTTATCCATACATATAATTCACTACAGTTTCCATCTGTGAAAAACACAGTAAAACACCAACAGCTTGTTTTTCTTATCACACAAATTATTATTGGAAAGAGCAGATTATCAATTGATAAAGACTTATTTTCATGAGGTTCCTTGGACAATACTGTTTTGAACACAGCACACTTTTACCAAAGTGCATGATTTCTAAACTAATACATTTTGACATTTGAATAACCAGCTCCATATATAGATTTTCTGACATAGTAAACTTGCCAGGTATCTCACCTGGTACAGTATTGCATCTGTGATGTGGAGAGAGTCCTGTGAAACACAAGATTTGTAGAAGCAATCTAAACTAGAATGATTTCTTCAGCAACATTTTGTTTTTCATTATCGGTAAGGTTTAGTGTGAGTGGTGCGTTATTTTCAAACACGATAGAGCATTAACCTTTTAGTGCCACTCCCCGCACATTTCATTTTCGAACTGCCGTGATATGTACAACCACCAACGTCATAAATAGTGTCCACACGCACATTCATCTATTTCAAAGAAAATGAAACACGGTTTCAGCGCCACCCACTGCATATTTCAATTGGAAAGTGCTGCGAAATGTGCAAAAAGCAACATGATATCTTAGAACAGAACATTTACAGAAATGCCACCACAGGCTTGAGTTGCAAAAATGTGTATGTGCAGGGGGGAAAATATATGCAATTATCTTTAACAATAAAAAGATGATCATGTTTTACACCTAAATTAATACATGGAAATCTAAGCATTTTGCCTTTCCCATTAACCTTTTTTTTAGCACAGTGATTTTCTAAACAAATAGCTACAATTATCACTGACAATGAGAGAGCTGACATAAATGTATACTTTATTTATAAAATGGAATGGAACACATTTTCCCACTTTATTTCATTTTAATCTGCATAATTTCTTTAAAAACCTATTAATGTGTGAAAATGCTATTTAACTTGTTTTTAAGCCGTTTCTTTTCTCTTTTGTAACCAGCAACTTATCATTTAGAGAAACCACCTAGTCACATTGTGCAGACATGATGATTATAAATGAACCATAATGATCATGTAAAATATGCCTCACAAAAAAAAACAGAAAAACTGTAGCATATTGCAGCGCTTTAAGGTCTCAGAGATGCTGAAGATTGTGGATGATATGTGACTGTATGTATATGAAAGCACAAGAGTGATTAGATGTTGCAGTTTTTCCAATGTATTTCAGTTCATGAATGTACATCATTTATGATATTTAAGAACTGCTGGGGAATAAATATAGTTAGACAAAACACATGGATTTGGTAAGCATATGCTCTGGTAGGAAATGAATCATGTACATCTGAACACATACAGTCATGAATATTCCACATAGTCACACAGATAATGACGATATATTGAACGCACCTCAGTTTTTCTAAGGGGCCAGGTTTCATAATCGAGCCAGTCATTGTCTCAGTGTGCATTCACTGTACAGTCATGCGACTAGCTTGATCAAATTTGCGTCCTCAGTTCTTGACTCGATAATGGAATATCAAAGGCCTAATCCGATTGACTGCGATCCATCAACGTCAACGTCAGACACAGGACGCCACACTTATTTGAACGGACGACAGGTTTCCAAGCAGACCTCGTAGGCCTCAATTTGGTTTGCGGATAAATAAATAAACACAACGGCACTTGTCTGGAAAAGAACAGATTGTCGAACAGCTGGTGCCAATGAGCAGAATCATAAAAGCATGTAACTGCTTCATAACGGAAAAATGGTAAATACTCTTTGCTTTCCTGAAACCAACTTCCTCTTGTGCCAGTGCAGGAATTTACACCTAGGTTTGCCAGAGCTTATTAAAGACCTCAAGAAATAAAAATTGGGAGTTTTGCTGGTGTTAGTCAATGCCTGTTAGCTTTGAGGTATTATATATTTACTATTGTAGTATTTATTCATATTTTTAGCTTTTAGTAATTTTGTTATGTGTGTTTGTAGTTTATTAGTTCAATTCTATTTAGCTGTAATTTATTTTCAGTAGGTTTTAGTAATGCTTAACAACTTATTTTATATCAGATAGATGCCAAGGCAACATTTCATAGATTTTTATCATAGATATTTAAGTTTTTTTGTAAAAAAATAAAGTAGCAAAAAAAAAAAATTAAATAAAAAACAAATATTGTAATATTGTAAGTTTGAATTAAGAATAACAACTGTAGTATACTGCAAAAAAATGATAAAGAGCAGATATTATGTCAGTGACATGGCGTTTTTTCCCCCCGAATACATTAATTTATTCAAAAATATATTAAAACTGCAATCCAAATTAAAATGACAATGCATCTTTTCATAAGTTTTCTTATGAATGTTCATACAATGTTCATGTCCGTTTTTGAAATAAAGCTGTTTTTAATTTTCATTGATGGCTGATTATTGCTAGCCTGGTAATACCAGACTCTGCTACTTCACTTTGCTTCGTAGAGAGAGTCTGGAATAGCATAATAGAGAAGTGTTTTCTCTCTCGCGGGGGGGCGCTTGTCTGAAGTTTAAAATCATTGGTTACCCGTAAGCCAATCACATAACGTTTGGTTATGGCGTGTGTTATGCGCATGCTCAGCCGCATCTAACTTCCACTGTAAACACATGTATGATGCAAAAACTAAACCATCGAGCGAAATACCGGAGTGAACATGGCTGTGAACGACTTTTGCAGATTATGTGAAGTAAATCTACGCAAGTACGCATCCACCACGGTACAATCAGCGTCTACGTCACGGCTCTCAGCCCGCCCTCTGTTCGTTGATTGGCCCGGCTGTTTTCAGGCCGGTGGAAAACTGAAAGATACGCTGCTATCTCAGACTGACTAAAGGAGCGAAATGAAATTAGCGGAAGTAGAAAGTCTGACGTAGTCAGGCTAGATTATTGCAGCGTTTGGACATATTATAATTATAGGCCTATAATCCATTGTAATTGACCTAAATATGTTCAGACAATTTTCAATGAGGAGGAGGAAGCTTGAAATTATTGAGTGGCAAATTAATTATAATAGCCTATCAGTTTAAAAGTAGGCCTTCCCTAATAGCAATACTAATAATAATGTAATACATAAATTGGAAATGCTATACTCTTGATATTGATAGCTGATGCTTGTTTTGACAATATCGCACATATTTCACACGTGTAGTGTGAACAGCCAAGTCGCAGCTCGACGTTCGGGCCGTATAGTGTGAGCATATAGAACACGAGCTTTGGCTTTACATCGCATGAGATCTACTCGTTCAGTGTGAGTTGGAAACCTTGCTGAAATCGCATAGACATCGCACAGTGTATGCCCGCCTTTAGATGTCTTGAACCGGGCATATCCAGCGATGACTAAAACACGTGGAACTGGATGTGACCAGTGGTGACTGAAGACCAGTAAGCATCTCATCGTCCAGCTCATCACATAATACATCCTAATCCAGTATTAAATCGGTTGAGCTCGAGCTTTCATTGTGCACCTCAGCCTCAGGAGTGTGGTGAGGCTCCAATTCATGCCATGATGGACGCTGTCGCTGGCTCACATACCTGTGCTCGGGCCCCGGGACGAAAACAGCCTGCACTCTGGGTCAGGATTGAGGCTGGCGAGGTCTTCCTCAACAGGGCAGACAGTGAAATGTGAGCTGTGATACATCAGTTGTGTGTATAGTTAAAATAAAAAGATGATGCGTGACAGAGAATAAACAATAATACAAGATTTGAATAAACAGAGAGACGAAGATTACAACACACCACATACAATTAACACAATATACACAGGAGGATGGCAATCAACGAAACAGGGAACAGGTGAGAACTAATGAGAAAACATGCCAACTAATGAATGACTAGAACTCAGCCAATGGTGACCATGCTGCGTCTCAATTCGCCTACTTATACTACGCCCTAAAAGTATGTACTCTTTTTGTGAAGAAAAAGTAGCCTACATACTTTTGAGTGTGTAGCAAAAGAGTAGGCAAGCTTTGGGACTACCTACTCATCTTAACGGACAGATCTGTCGCGTGCATCCTATCACCGTAAACTGCCCTGTCAATCATCTTGTCACAGTTAAAATCCTCCATTCTATCTAATTTGATTTCCTACCGTTTTGGAGAGAAATGTAGTTGCACGTTCATCAGCCAGTCGGGGGTCTTTCATGCGGAGACTCTCCTCATGTGTTTAGGCTAATGATGCATTTAAAAGTTAATGGCTAAACGTATCTTTACAAAAGTTCACAATGCTGCTGCAGATGCAATATAATGTAGACAACATTGAATAAATTAATTTTCGTCAGGTTAGATACTGATAATTAATCACTCAAGCTCCTTTATCTAAACCTCTCTACATAAAGACGGACTCGCGCATCCTCCATGTCTGTAGTTTTTAACACTTTTCACTCGTGTTTGTAGTTCTAACCGAGTCCTCGTCCAACGCCGGACTCGCGCATCCTCCACCATGTCTGTAGTTTTTAACACTTTTCACTCGTGTTTGTAGTTCTAACCGAGTCCTCGTCCAACGCGCGATGGGTTGTGGGCAATATTAGCCGTTAGAGTGCGCATCGATCTGCACTTCGGATTCTGACCGGAAATAGTAGACCACCCGGGTATCTTTGGAACACTCATTTCAACATACTACGATTTGAGATGTACTAATTCTATTTTCAAATACCATTTAGAACGGATAGTATGCAAATTGGGACGCAACATATGACTGGAAACAAAACAAAACAGAGAAACAGAACATGAATGTGACAGTCATGTGGTGTGACATTTTTTAATGTCATGTGGTATGACGATTTATGTGAATGAATAATTAATGGAATAAAAATATTTTTTACCTTTTATTTGTTATATTTAATATATTTGTATAAAATAATGATTAAGTACTGGGCCACCGTAATTAAGATGTGTACACTCACTTGTAATCAATAGTGCATATTAGGGGTGTAACGGTACGTGTATTCGTACCGAACCGTTTCGGTACAGGGCTTTCGGTTCGGTGCACGTGTGTACCGAATGACTGAATGCAATATTTTGTGTGCGGAACATAGGTACATTTTCGTGTTTCCACACGAACATATTAAGTGGCGGAAGTCTCCGCGTTCAGCGCAAATCCCGCCCTGCAGCTGATTCTAATGTTTTTTCCTATTAGACATTCTCTGGTTTTACCCGCCGTCACTGTAACAATGAAATAGACTGCATGGCGAAAAAAAGCTTTTCCGCTTCGTGTGCGCCGCCGCACTCTCCGTTCCGTGGCGCGCGCGCGCGCGCGTGTGTGTGTGTGTGTGTGTCGACGACCCGCTGCGCTCTCTGCTCAATGTTCGAGTCCGTGTTTGCGCTGCGCGTTCTGCTCTGTCGTTAACGGCCCAAACACTCCAATCATGTACCGATCACGCACTGGAAAAGCAAAGTCCGCTCAAATAAGGTGAAATTTCTCAGTAGTAACTTAGATTTCTGTTTGCTGAGCTGGTATAGTCATGCTGGCAACAATGGTAAAATGACCTGCTCTGATCACATGCTCTGGTAATAATAGCTTTGTACTATAGCTTTGGACTATATTTTATTTTGATAATTATTAAAAAAGTGGGGAAAAAAAATCTTAAATTTATTATGTTGATTGATTATTGAAAAATAATAATACATTAATATATTTGTTTAATATTATTTTAATATAGGGCTATTTTCTGTTCCTGCACTGTAATCATAGTTAACTTATTTATTTATATTTTTCATTATATTTTATTATGTGATATTGGTTTGAGACTGAGAGTATTTTATTTAGTGGAGAACTTTGCAGCAGTATTTTATTTCTTATTCTTTTTTTATTTTATATCTATTTTATTATATTTTATTAAAAAGTGTTTAAAAAAGTGTAAACAAATTGTTAAAAAAAGTTTATAGTAATAAACAACCTGCAGTTTAATGTTTGCATTTCTTTCCCTTACTGTACCGAAAATAAACCGAACCGTGACTTTAAAACCGAGGTACGTACCGAACCGTGATTTTTGTGTACCGTTACACCCCTAGTGCATATGGGTAACACTTTACAATAAGGTCTCATTTGTTAACAAGTTAATGCATCAACTAACAATAACTAACCGTTTGTTTAATAAGAACGTTCATGTTAGTTTAAAATGCATTAACTAATGTTGACAGATACAACTTTTGATCTAAAAACTTATTAGCAAATGTTGATATTAACATTAACTAAGATTAATAAATGCTGTATATGTATTTTTCATATTAACTAATGTAGCTAATGTTAACAAATGAAACCTTATTGTAAAGTGTTACTGTAATATACTTTTGACATGATTGTTACACCAGATTAAATTGCTATAGCCATAAAATTTAAACTTTTCTTGAAAGATGCCGTACAAATTTTTCAAAACCAACATATCAATTTTTGCCAGTCTTTACACAAATGATTACGTTGACACAGAAAATGAAACTGCACTTGTCAAGCAATTTCATGGGGTCTTTGAACTCAAATCATCTCAAATGCATTGGCTAAACCTTATAAACCACTCATGTTTTTAAAATTTCATGCAAGTTTACAAGCATTTTATCCATGCAAAGTAATTAAATGCGTGTTGGAGTATAAGGCCAGGCTATTTACCTGCTGCCCCGCGGTGGAGTTTCGCTTAATTACTCTAACGCTGGCGAACGGCAGCTATTCTCACAGACGCTGTTGCATTGTTCAATTACGCTCCAAATTCTGTGCTCTTTGCTAGAGGCGTAAAACTTGAGGTTTTCATTAAATCAAATGAATACTGTGATTTTGCCAAAGCCACCCACATAAACAACCTCCCTGGCCCCTCAGGAAAGATTGCGGGGGGATTTAAAGGCTCATGCATGAGTAAGATGGATTTGGGGATTTTCTTCATAGATACAGACGAAGAAAAGAGTTTGGCGATTTGTTACTTGTACACGCTTTTCAATCATGGATAAGAAGACGAGTGCTAGTGGTGTATTATGACAGTGCAGACAGCTGAGATTACAGTGGAGATTACACTGCTTGCCAAATCACACTAAATAAGCACAGTTATAGGAAGAGAATGAAAAATGTAGGCACTGTTGAACCAAAAATTAAAGTATGAATGTGAATAGTGTCGACGTTACAACCCAAATATGTTTCACTGCTCTGTACGAAAAATACCTACTAAAACACAGTATTTCGACTTTGTTTGTTCTCCCAACAATGAAGACTATGTGTTATACACTCATTGGCCACTTTATTAGGTACACCTGTTCAACTGCACATTAACTCAAATAAAAGTAAGGTTCCAGATAAAGTGTTTCACGAGTTATTATTAATATTAAATCATGTCACACCCTATACATGTTCAATGAGATAAAATGGTTTGCGAATGCAGTTTCATGTTGATTTTAATGGTGTTGTTTTGACAGGCCTTCTGCAGTGTGATCTAAGATCTACCCTTTACAGTGAGTAACCTGTGACCATTAACCCCACTTTCCATGTTACACTCTGACAGAAGAAAAGCTTTTGTTTGATCTGTTCATGAATGATTTATATTGTTTTTTTTAACAATATCATGTGGGCTGTTAGACCAGGTTTATTTTCTTGAGACCAGATTTACCATTAAGCCTCCTCTGGAGAACATAACCCACTTTTAAAATGGATTACTGAATTATTTAGCATGTTGGTCATGTGACACTTGTTTCCAACAATTCTGAAATATGAATGCACACTTTTGATATACAACATAATATTTATAATGATTATTATTTTTCTTATTAAAACATTATTTTTTGACAAAAATCAAGGATCCCATTCAACAGCATTTAAACCGATAGTTTATATATATAGCCTATCTATAAAAAAAAAAAAACCATAATTTATAATACTCAAAAATATTCCATGACTCCATAAGGGGAAAAATCTTTATAAGTGGGGAAAAAGAGTAAATAAAGCGTTTTAAAAAAAAGTCTTTTACTTTGAAGCACTTCAGATTAATGGACCCCGTTCTCCAAATGAATCAAGCTTCATACTACAGGTTCACTTTAGACGCATATATTTTAGGTGAGTGCGTGTTTCATTACTACCTTAGTTTACGTGGCTGTTCTCAATTCTCAGTCTAGCCAATATACACTCACCTAAAGGATTATTAGGAACACCATACTAATACTGTATTTGACCCCCTTTCGCCTTCAGAACTGCCTTAATTCTACGTGGCATTGATTCAACAAGGTGCTGAAAGCATTCTTTAGAAATGTTGGCCCATATTGATAGGATAGCATCTTGCAGTTGATGGAGATTTGTGGGATGCACATCCAGGGCACGATGCTCTATTGGGTTGAGATCTGGTGACTATGGGGGCCATTTTAGTACAGTGAACTCATTGTCATGTTCAAGAAACCAATTTGAAATGATTCGAGCTTTGTGACATGGTGCATTATCCTGCTGGAAGTAGCCATCAGAGGATGGGTACATGGTGGTCATAAAGGGATGGACATGGTCAGAAACAATGCTCAGGTAGGCTGTGGCATTTAAACGATGCCCAATTGGCACAAAGGGGCCTAAAGTGTGCCAAGAAAACATCCCCCACACCATTACACCACCACCACCAGCCTGCACAGTGGTAACAAGGCATGATGGATCCATGTTCTCATTCTGTTTACGCCAAATTCTGACTCTACCATCTGAATGTCTCAACAGAAATCGAGACTCATCAGACCAGGCAACATTTTTCCAGTCTTCAACTGTCCAATTTTGGTGAGCTCGTGCAAATTGTAGCCTCTTTTTCCTATTTGTAGTGGAGATGAGTGGTACCTGGTGGGGTCTTCTGCTGTTGTAGCCCATGCGCCTCAAGGCTGTGCGTGTTGTGGCTTCACAAATGCTTTGCTGCATACCTCGGTTGTAACGAGTGGTTATTTCAGTCAAAGTTGCTCTTCTATCAGCTTGAATCAGTCGGCCCATTCTCCTCTGACCTCTAGCATCAACAAGGCATTTTTGCCCACAGGACTGCCGCATACTGGATGTTTTTCCCTTTTCACACCATTCTTTGCAAAACCCTAGAAATGGTTGTGCGTGAAAATCCCAGTAACTGAGCAGATTGTGAAATACTCAGACCGGCCCGTCTGGCACCAACAACCATGCCACGCTCAAAATTGCTTAAATCACCTTTCTTTCCCATTCTGACATTCAGTTTGGAGTTCAGGAGATTGTCTTGACCAGGACCACACCCCTAAATGCATTGAAGCAACTGCCATGTGATTTGGTTGATTAGATAATTGCATTAATGAGAAATTGAACAGGTGTTCCTAATAATCCTTTAGGTGAGTGTAAAAGTGGACATGAATAGGGAGGCGCGAGTAGAGCTGAACTATGAAGCCGTATTATTATCAGGGGGGTAATGTTTCAGAAAAAACTGAAGCTTCCCTGGGCGCCGCCATTGATTAGCAGACCATCACCTGCTGTTAGCATTCCATTGACTACCATTCATTTTGGCGTCACTTTGACAGCAAATAACTTTACATCTGAGGTGTTTAAAGACTCAATTTGTCCATTATTTATTTCTAAAGAAACACGAAAATGTATAAAAGGCTCCATTACCTTGTATCTTACGTTATGGCCCCGTAGAAGCAGTTTTTGTAAAAATAGGCTAACGATTGTGTCATAACCACGCGATTCTCTGTCGCACAGTAGAGAAATTACCGTATAGACAGGAGGAGAAGCTCGCGGGTAATCGGGGGGACGTGGAGGCAAAATGACAAAATAATTAATCAGAATACTTAGCACACATACAGACGTGTAGAGAAGAGGAGACCACCGACAGACAGAGAGATCCCAGGAATGTCCAGCAATAGACGAGTATTGGGGTCCAGCAGGCGAACAGTCCTGCACCGACCCCCACGTCTAGGCTTCCTGAACACAGATCACTGGTAAGCAAAACAGAGAACACAAACAGACAAGGAACACACACGCTACATGTAACAATCCACTGACAACACTGGTAGACACAGCTGGGAATATAAAGGGTAGGGGAAACGAGCGACAGGTGAGGAAGATCAGCTCGTGATTGTGCTAATTGCCCACATCACGAGCTGCAGAAATGGCAGGACAAAACCAAACAACAGAGAGGGGCCGGCGACACACCCTGACCCGTGACACAGTATAGCAGCTAATGAATCGGAAGTCTCACACATCCACAGGAAATAACTTACTCAGGTGAATATCTCTACATGATTTTTAGCTTTACATAATAATGTAAAGTGGATTACTAAACTGTTTGTGGTAGTTCAATAAAGCCATATGAAACAGAAATCTGGCACTGAATATGAAGAAGTTTCACCAAAATGAAAATTATGTAATTATTGAATAAATGCTTTTTTTCTGTAGATGTTTGAATAACATTTTTTTATTTATTTTTTGTATAGTGACCACAGATAAATGAATCAAGAAGTGAATGAATCAATCAATAAATAAAAATAAATCATTTTTGGGTGATCAACCTATATTTATGCAGGAAACATCGCATTGTCTTAAAACTCTGCAGAGATTCTGCGAAACTTTTTAATAGAGTGTTTCAGGGCCATTTTGCTTCCACAAAGCAGACATTTGTGTAAATAAGATGGTTTTTAAATCATCTTTCAGACAGCAGGAAATATGGAATAAACGAAATAAATCAATACAACGGACGTCCACTGCTTTATTTTCCACTCACAAATCACCTGCTAATGGATTGTGTTTTGGTGTAAAAGAGGATGTCCTTGTTGTGGGATCTGGTTTGTAGAGGGTTTCCCCAGGCCCTCATCAGCACCAGCAGGACATGAATTGGTTACCTGCTGTTTCTTGTCAGCGGCTGAGCTGTGTTAAAGAGGTCTAAAGTGATGAACGATTCCACACTGGCTAGTAAAAGCAATCTTTCTCATCCAGCGCTTATTAAACTGGGAGGCCGGCATGTTTGTCTCCTGGGTAAAACTGACTCTCCAGGAAAATGCAGTTCATTGAGACTCATGTGCCATCAGTCGGACTTCTGGCTCTCCTCGGGAAATATTGATACAAGCAATAATTTGGACATTTGAATAGTTAATCAGTGTATCTTCTAATGAATTTGATTATATAATTAGATTTTAGATCAATTGAAAACATTAATTATTTTCATGTCACATTTTATTTGGTAGTTTATGCCCAGGAGTTTATCTCCCTTGGATCTTTTTTTTTTTTTTTTTTTTTCAATTGGGATTTTCAAGGGATTCAAAAAAAATTAATCAAATTAATTACAAGATACACCAATTAATTAGTAAAATGTCCAACTTATTGCTATTTATTAGCCATGACTTAGATAATTATACAAAATGAATGCCATTGCATTAGATTTCTTATAGAAATTGTACACACACACACACACACTCGTATGGAAGTTTGTGCATATCACCTCAAACCAATATTCATGATAATAATATATGATTTCTTTAAGCATCGTCAAATATATTAAGGCATTTATGATGGGAAAAATAGTTTATCAAATTTAATGAAAGTCATACTGTAGCCTACATTAACTCTTTCCCTTTTTTTTTTTAAGTTGCCAGTCACCGCCAGCATTTTTTATATAATTTTCACAAAAATTCATGGCTCCCAGAATATTTTGTTGTATATGAACGTGCAATATATCAAATGAAAGAACATTTCAAAACTTTTTATACAAGCTGCATGCATTCTTTTTATCAACACTTTAATGTGGGTAAGTTCCATTTAAAAAAGCAAGATCCGGAGATTCTATACTCCTTATAATACTTCTATAAAAGGAGATCTAGTCTATTTTTGAGGAGGTGGATATATTGTATATCTACAGACACAATTTAAGTTGCAATGTCAATTCGCTTAAACACAAGCTGTTATTGAAATTTGAAGAAAAATGTTTTGAAAATGTTTTATTAAAGCCACAATTTAGAACATATATGCATATCAAACAGAACTTTAGTCCAGGATTATATGTTACATCTCGTTTATCTAGAAGCCAGAGATCCTTGGTTGCACAGCTGAGATGTGGGATTTTGCCTCTAGCCATTGAGGTTGGTGATTCAAAACTATTCCAGAGGAAAACAGATTGTGTGTGCTATGTGACCTTGGTGAAGTGCAAAGTGAATCTGATTTCCTTTTGTATTGTACACATTATGATGACCTAAGAGAATCTTTGTTTCTGGAAGCTACACGACAAATTTCTGTTTCAGCAGCAATTCAGTTCAAATTCAAAACGTTCGCCCGGATTGCTTTCGCTGAACCTATTTGGCCAAAAACCTCTAATCCAGCTCGGGATGCTCGAGGAATGCTTTCGCTTTCTCTGTCCCCATCCCTTTCCTAAGACACTTTTGGCTCGGCTCTATGCTATCTAACAATACTTGAAGAACTAAATTACCTTGTTACAGTTGTGAGCAATGGGGTTGCCGGTGGAGCGCTGCCAGCAAACTAACTAGCTAATAAATAGGAAAGGGACCTGCCAACGTTCTGATGGGGACCTTAAAACAGGTTTTCTTGATTAATTATGCTAATACATTACGCTGTAGTTAACTGTCATGCCGATGATCAGACGTCCTATTCACGTTGATAGCAGTTTAATTAAATGAACACTTGAGGAGGATCTCCAGTCCAAACAACACCTGGGTCACAGTTATAGATGTATTTTCTACCCCAACGGTGATACATTTTTGAGTTGGATACAAGTGTCAATATGTAATTTTATCCAGGCGTATGTAATCTGTATTACCATGCTAATCTTGAAAGATGGTGTTTATTATTATTTTGTACGGTTTTGCATAATTTCCTAATAGATGATCCTATGGCGGCAGTAATATGACATCTGCTGCTATAGATCACGCTCTGCTATCATGGACGTGTGCGGCTTATTGATAATTTAAGACAAGGAATAATTCATTCCTGCCTTATAAAAGTCTGAGTATGTCACATGATTGTATTATGAATAAATGAAATCCATATCTTACAGGGAGTTTGTGTTTGTAACCATTTTAGATTAAAGCCACATGAAATATTAAGTCTTGTAAGTAATGCTTTTTCTGGACGTGTACACTATAATGTCCTGAGTCTCTATTCACGGACAATCTGATGCATGATCCTGTGGGGAGGGGAGTGTTGACTGTTGTGTGGCCATTACTGAGAATGATTTTCATCTGATTGTATATCATACAATATGGATAAAAAAGAAAGCATGTAAATGATGGCGACTATAGCTAAATGGTTTATGATTGTTTTCATCAGATTTCATCATTATTATTGTGTACTATGGTGCGATGATGGATAACTATTCATTGATGTCTTGATCTGGAAGCAGTCATATGCAAAGGACAAATTTGGACAAAAACTGATCTGGAGGCAGTCATATGCAAATTTGGACGAGCAAATTTTGTTTTCTCTGCGTTTCTCCTCTATGGAGCCCCTAAATGGACATGGTGAGGGGAAAATATGAGATGGGAGGAAAACTTTGATTTTAATGCTTTTGTGTTCTCTCGCAAAACCTTTACGTTCCCTGGGAAAACTTTTGCGTTACCACAAGAAACTTTTAGAACATAGGCGGAAATCACTGGGGGGACGGAGGGGTCAGGATCTACCCTATCTGAGGGATGTCCCCCCTAAAAATATCAATAAAAACCACGCTGTGTATTGTAAATAATATACAATATAACAATGCAAATGCAAAGGGGGCGTTTAAAAGTTTTAAGCCCCCCCCCCCCTTGCCTCACAGTGCTTTGGTCCACTGCCGTCTTTCCCGTGTTGCCAAGTCTGCAGTTTTCCCCTGGAATTGGGATATTTTTACACTGTTGCCGCGGTTTGAAGCGACACCAATAACGCGATATTTAGAGATGGGTTAACACAATATTTATGATGTAAAGTGGCTGATCAGTGGGCTTGCTGTTCCAGACAAAACCTAAAATGCTATGTGCAAGATCATTTAAAACGATAATACGACCGCGTGTTGAACGTATGAACCTAGCTCATATTTAAACAACTATCACTTTGTGTTGTTGGCCTAAGTACACATATCCTTACAAGTACAATTTTGGTTGTATTATTTGTGTCCCCTTTTGTTATTTTATGTTTTTATTGTCCCTCCCCAACTTTTAGATGAAATTTACACACATGTTTTAGAAGGACTCGGAAATTTTGCGAGCGAATGCGAAGTTTATCGGGGGTATGTACTGTAACATCATCACCTTAACTTAAAGGGTTACACTTTACACCTTCTATGCATTTGCAGGTGTGTGTTTTTCCCTCGACATGTGCAGTTTTTGTTAGAAAATGGTTTTTATGTAGGATATACATTTTTTTGACAGCACTTCCATTATCTAAATATACTTAAATTGATGGTTCGGAGTAAAATCAACCTAGGGTCCTTTGCACCATGACCTCGAGCCAAACACCACCCCCCCCCCCCCCCCCCCCCCCCGGAAGCCTTTTTCCCTTGGTTGAACATTATTAAAGTTAGAGCTTATTTAGAGATATCAACCAAATGGCTTAGTGCAGGCGCTAATGGATCCTACTATGTATCTCGTAAATTACCGCACTAATAATGCCCAGAATGGCACCAAACTTCTACAGTTGTACAAATAGGTTCTGTACTCATAAAACGAGGCATTGGAAAGTTTGTAAGTACATCAGGAGTTTATTTAAATAACACTTGCCTGACGGCTCATGCTACCGCTAACCCGGACATCGAGGTCACTTCCGTGATTTGGAAAAGCACGTAAAAGTCCTGGCAGAAAGCGATGCATAAGGATGTAGTGTAACAACGAATTATTATTTTTTCCGAAGTGTTGACAACTTAGTGTTAACTATAATAATTGTTCCAAACTGGTACTACCAACACAATATTAGTGCATTCCTGGAACTGGGCGTCGTTACACTACATCCTTATGCATCGCTTTCTGCCTGGACTTTTATGGGCTTTTCCCAAATATCATGAGCTTGTGTTGTTCAAGAGACAGATGATTTTTGAAGTTTTCAACACGTTTATGAACATTTTATTAACATTTTCATAAAAGTGTTGAAAACTTTAAAAATCTATACAGCTGTCTCAAGTAAAACACTAAAGTACATTGATTATGTGACATTTATTAGACCCGATGAGCTGCAGAAATATCATGAGCTTGTGTTGTTCATTTAAACCTTCATTTTGTGTCCTTGATATTTTAATAAACATTTCTTTCAGTTTTCAACACTTCTATGAAAATGTTAATAAAATGTTAATAAAAGGTTTGAAAAATTCAAACATGTATACAGCTGTCTGAAAGAAATGGTTATTAAAATATCAAGGACACAAAATGAAGGTTTAAATGAACAACACAAGATCATGATATTTCTCACATCATCACATAATCAATGTACTAAAGTGTTGTGATCTCTTGTCCTGTGTCTCTTGAATATTTATTCTAGAAAGTTCATTCTAATATTCATAACTTTTTGGACGTATGACAATAGATTAGCATAGAAAATAGGAATGCAAGGTTAACATGGTTGAATACATGAAAACTGAATCTACATCCCTCACTGTACTTGACTGCTTCACCATACAAATCAATACACACTCTCTCATACCTTTGACTGTTTGACTGGTGGAACACAGTAGATCAACAACACCACTGAATCTCATAAATAATCCGCATGAGTCATGTTTCTTCACGTCTGTTCCTTTTGGGGAATTAACTTTTCGCCTCAGTCCTTGACACACGCATTCACTGGTCTACAAAATTAATTTAGTGTGGACCACAACTTGTCAATTGGTTGTTGGAAGACAAAGGCGTCCCCAGAAGTGTGCTAAATCTGGCAAAGGCATTCTTTGGGAATTTCCTCAAAGTTAAAATGGATCTCATGACAAAACGAGGTGGTGATTTGTACAAAAATGGGATTTTTTGAAAAAAGTAAGCATGAAGGTCAACCCCTAAACCTAACCACCTGTGGGGCGTAAGAAGTTAGCATGGATATGTTCACATGAGACTGTACAAATGTATACAGTTTAGCCACCTGTTCGCAAAAATGTAAAATAGTTACAAATTCCCATGAGAGATGTAGAATGATTCACAAATAAACATTTACATAAAGTTCATTAGTTAACATTATGGGGTTAGTCGCGTTTTCGTTTTGTTATTCTTATCAATGGTGATTCCCTGTAGATTGTCAATACAGCATTTTTGGTTACACTTTTTTTTGGTAACACTTTATTTTACAGTGTCATTATGTTACATGTAGGCTACTCACCATATAAATCACAGTAAATTATGCACAATTACAAGCAACGAACCCTCAACCAAACCAGTCCTTAACCCTATAGTAAGTACATGTTGTTAATATTACTTGGTACTTAAATGTATAATTACACTGTAACAATGTCACCTTAAAATAAAGTGTAACCCTTAATTTTAAGGTGATGTAGTTACATACTTACTCAAATAAGTACTGAGTAATATTAATTAACTACACTTACCATAGAGTTACAGTTAAAGTTAGGTTATGGTTGAGGGTTTGTTACTTGTAATTGTTTATCATTTACTGTTATTACTATAGTACATGTAGTAATGTGTAACTACGTCACCTTAAATTAAAGCGTTACTGATTTTTTTTTAAGCAGCTAAATTAATGATAGTATAACAGATTATTCCATGATATATGTAAAAATTACAGTTTACATAATCTATGATATATCTGGAACAAATGTCCCCACAAGGGTAGAAAAAAAAAATCACTCAAATTACATTTTAATGACTAGCCAACTACCCTTGTGAGAAAAAAAAAATACTAAGTAATAAAGATAAGTAATGTCACAATGAAAATGTAGAAATGCTTAAAGGTTTGTGAGGGTTTGGTTTAGGAAAATAGAACATGATGTGCGTGTGTTCGCATAATTAGTTCAATATAAAAACAATTTAAGTCATTGGAACTTCCTTACCATAATAGAATGACAAGTGTGTGTGCGTGTGTGTGAGAGAGAGAGACAGAGAGATAGACAATACAATATATTCTACCGATGCAGTGCTACAGTGTGTGCATGTGCAAAACAAATCTCAAAATCATAAAAAATATTACAATTTACCATCAGACATCCCCAGTTAAACACTCTAGTCCCATCTTCTTCACATATCGACAAGTACGCACCATTCACACATCATTTTGATAAAACTTAAGTTTTTCACCTCATCAGCCATTCTACAGATCTTCCAAATGTCCAATTTAGCTTGTCCAGCTGTACAATTCGCCACACTGTTCTCTGTGTTTTCAAATACTTGTATTCTAAGTATTCTGCAATATTCTCGGAACATTAAGCAAAAAAAGTCAAGACACAAAATTACAGGTTGATAAAACAGCCATATTGAGAAATAAACACCGTGCAATATTGTCAACGGCAAATCTCCAGAACGGTTTGGAAGGGGACCTTTATAGGAGTGCCTTCAAGAATGAGCAAGATAATCAGAAACCATAAGATATTCTTTCCATTTTGTGTATATATATAAGAGAGAGAGAGAGAGAGAGAGAGAGAGAGAGAGAGAGAGAGAGAGAGAGAGAGAGAGAGAGTGGGGCGGTAAAATCATGAATTGATGTTGACAGAATTCATTTCCTCTGTCAGCCACAGTCGCTGCATTCAACAGGAAAAACAACGGGAGTCTCTAGAGTTGAAACATATAAACCCACATCAATGAAATAATGTCGTGCGGAATGCCGTTTTGTCAGAACACAAGCAAACTGAACGAGGAGTTTATTCAAACATGGTTAAACGTTTGAGAAGCCTTCTTTCCTTATAACAAATCATGTATGTTGAATATCTTAACGTTAAACCTGCATTTGAACGGAGGTTGAAACTTATGTTGGAAACCTCCACTGCAACATCCCTCCCTTGATTCCTCACGATTAATCGTTGTCTTTAATGACTATGTGGCTTTATTATTCGCGTCACACAGAAGCGTATTTTCTTTGAGGGCTGACCAGGATGAGTAACACGACATCGATCGTGCGTTGAGTCATTTGACAAATCCATATTTGATTCTGGGTGGAGAGAGAGAGAGGGGGAGAGGGAGAGGGAGAGCGAAAGAGAGAGGAGGAGACTCGCGGGCTGTCTTCTTGTCTCTTGTGAGGATTTTTGCAAGACCAAAAGACGTATTATCGCCTAAGCTTTCTTTCTTTCTCTCAAATGTAATAAGCAGAACCCGCTGCGAGCGAAAAGCCTCCGCGAAGTCCTCGACGGGAGGATGTTACGGATATCTCACCTGACATCGATTTTCGGCAACATTTTCCCCTGACCGTTATACGCAACGCGTTATTCAGAACGAAAACTTTTTGCCGCCTTTATTTCTTTTAAAAAAATACATCGGTTACAACTCCGTCGAGATGGTTTTACAGCGGCGTTATGACATCAGCGTGGATTGGACGCTTTTTAGTCGAATATCGCTGCACTTTAATCCGTTTTGCGTGGAAGTGTGTCTGATTTAAGGACTTATCATTATTGAAAGGTACTGTATGCATTTTAGTTTGTTTTCCTGTCTTTTTCTTTGTTAAAAGAAATAATGCAGAATATCTAAGCAACAAGCGTCGCCATACGATGCGCACTTTCCCAAGGAATAACGCATCCTTCTTGCGCGGTGTTTTTGGAGAAAACCTCAACGTATTCCCACATCAATCTTACTTTGATAAGGTCTATGGTCGTTATTAAGATCAAATCTGTTTTTGTTTACCTGTAAATACTGTGAAAAGTGCCTTTTTTCTGTTTCCTAACGACAAGGAGACCATGGCTTGCTTTCCATGGCGGGTATTTTGGATAATTCAAGCGCTTGTGGATGTGACACTTTCGCAGGAAATTTACGCTCCTCATTCCATCAGAATTGAGGGAGATTTGACCCTGGGTGGCCTTTTCCCGGTCCATGCCCGTGGGGTCTCCGGGGAACCGTGTGGAGATATCAAGAAGGAGAACGGGATACACCGGTTGGAGGCGATGCTTTACGCCTTGGACCAAATCAACAGTGACGACGAGCTTTTGCCCAACATCACTTTAGGTGCTCGGGTTTTAGACACATGTTCGCGAGACACGTACGCTTTGGAGCAGTCGCTTACTTTTGTGCAAGCTCTCATACAGAAAGACACGTCGGATGTGAGGTGTACGAACGGCGAGCCCCCGGTGTTTGTCAAACCCGAAAAGGTGATTGGAGTCATTGGGGCTTCGGCGAGTTCAGTGTCCATCATGGTCGCTAATATACTGCGACTGTTCCAGGTGAGTCTGAGCTGAAGTGCCCAATAGTAGCCTATACCACATGTGCTGGAATGAGTCTTTGCGTCATGCTTTCATGCAATTTCACCCGTATGATTACATGACATCTGATTTACAACAACGCATAATGATTTAAAACACCTCACTGCATAACACAGTACAATATAATGAGTTGTTAGTGTGTAAAAGCATTATGTGTTTGTAAATCATTTGTGTAGCCAGAGGAGGTTTTTAGTCAAAATCAATGAATCGATCAGGCATCGACTCTTCACACAGGCAGAGAGGCTTTTTAACAGGTTTCTTTGTCTTTCGCTCTCTATTCATTTTTAATTTCAAAGATATTTACTGGCAAGTTTGCTTGATGCAGTCAATATTACCAACGATTCTATTCTATTCTATTCTATTCTATTCTATTCTATTCTATTCTATTCTATTCTAGATTACTACCAATGCGTCAATACATTATATTCTATTTCTAATTTCTAATCGTATTTAGTATTACAATTATATTAATATGCAATAAAAATTATAAATGCTTATGTATATCTTAATTAATCTTACATTTCAAGTTCTTTATTGGCATCCTTGCTATGCATATTATATTAAATAACACATTTTGATGCCATAAAATAAAAATATAATTCAATAGAGTACACAATTAACATTTTGCTCTGTATTTCTCTGTGTTCTTCTCTCCAATGTTTTGTATTATTATTATTATTATTATTATTATTAATAATAAATTCAGCTTTCTGGAGGCAGATCACTCTATAGATTCCATACAATAAACTGGATGCTGTGTTAGGTTACCCACCATTCCTGCATTGAAAGAAATGTTCTATTTCCTTCTCTGTTCCCACAACATTAGGAAATTAGATTATCTAATTCAGTCAGATGATCTTAACTCAAGCATTTTGGCAGATACACCGGGAGCATGTAAAAGATCTGAGAACAAATTATTTGGAATGTACAATAAACCACAAACGAGAATATGTACAATCCCCAGCCTAATTTATCAAAATCAATCCTTGTAGGGACTTAAATGAACTACTTGCAGTATCCAAAATGTAAACGTGTCCAAATATGGCATATGAAGTGATAATTGCATCCCGCCCCTTGGTTCTGAAGTGTGTGATCACGGATACAGCAATTAAAACAGTAACAGTCTATACAGTTGCCTGTAATGATGTGAGAGGATTATTCAGCCTTATCTATGTTCTGCATCAGAGATAAACACAGCTAATGACATCCCACTGGTCTACTAGGATAATGCAAACCTCATTCTTCTCCATCATTTTTTGCTCTGTTTACCAAGGTTCTCTTTTGGTCTTATACACGGGTAGTTTAAGATCTCTAAGCATCAAATCTGGGTGGTGAAACTTGAACGTTACAGGTTCATTACAAGGTCTATTTGCGGCTTGCTGTCAATAATTTTCACTTGTAAACACAATTTGTAAACACAAGCAGAAATTGCGGTTACAGTAAGACACTGAGAATGGAAGTAAATGGGGCAACATAATAAAAGTATAGCCACAAGACTTTATAGTGCACCTATAAAGCCATTAGTGTGCACCTGCATATTCAACACATTCTTACTCCCAGCTCGTCACATATTGAACATATTGTTCAGGACATCTCGGCTTCACTTTTTAATGCACAGGGTACTGTAATTTTTCGACGTGCACGCTGCACCATTGCTTTAAATGACAAAGCTTTGGGATCATACACAAATGCGATTGGCATGGGAATTTTATCACCATAAATTGGGTTATAATGTTGCCAGTATGTTGGGGTGTGATTTTCAATTTAATCAACCAGCGTAAATTTATTTACATTTATTTTATTTACACTATTTAGACATGTTTGAGCATGTAACCCAACACCACCCCTAAACCTACTCAATTTCTATATTTACAAATGCAAATAATTGACTGCGTCTTAATCTGATGCATAAGGCAAACAACTGAATGCAATGGCGTACCGTGCACGTCGAAACATTTAAAGAATGGCGAGTCGGGAGTGAGATTGTTGATGTACTATCCTATCATGACCACGTAAAGTTGGTAAGCCCTGTAAACTTTACATAATATTCACAATGAATCAAGAAAATTACTTATTACATTTAAAATAACAGTTAAATATAACACTTAGAACAGTATTCCTACTACTACTGACAATTTATACAACATAATACAGGAAATAATAGCACAGGTACATCTGTAAGATGTCTGCTAAAGATCTGTTAATCTGGAAATCATCTGCTGTGTAAAAACATCTGATAAACGTTTTAAATGCATTCTAAATCTTAAACATCTTAAAAACATCTTCTAAATGTCTATATGACATCTAACAGGATAGAAAACATCATATTCCTTATGAGCAACCATTCGAGATGTACTTGTGCTATCAGGGAAGTGACTTGTCCAGTTGACTTCCATTAGCCTATGTCAACTAGAGCTGCCCCCTAATAGTTGACTAAACGTTTGTCGACCAATTTTATTAGCCGGGTAGTCGAAGGAAAAACAAATCCTCTCCAAGTGGCGCAGTACATAAGGGACAGATCGTTAAGGGCGGGTCCTTGTGGTAATTACAGCTTGTCGGGCAGGAAATCCAAATGTTCACCTATCATCCATCAACCTCAAATATGGCTTGTCATTTGAAACATGTAAGTAGTAGCAACATTACATGGCCGCTCGCTAGGCCTGTCGCGATAATCCATATATCGACTTATCGCACGATATATGTAAATGACCTTGATAATTTTTGGTGACGTAAAATATTGCCCATTATGTTTACATTTTTCCGATCCCGCTGTTATCTCGTCTGCTCTCCATGACAGAGGCGAAAGCGAGGCTATGGCAGCTTCTTCTACACAGGGGTGCGTTTCCCGAAAGCATTGTTACCCAACTATGGTCGCAAGTTCCGCAAGTTCAGCTCTCGACCTGTGGTTAGAAGCAGAGTTTCTAGATTGCATGACATGTGGACTTAATAAGTCCTTATCTTGAGCAAAATAAGCAAGATGACATTCAGTACAACCTATATCTTTTATTTAGAATACATACAAATGTAATTTACGACTTTGAGTTTGTCAAGAGATTTAAAGCACCGTTTTTGAAGAGTGCACAAGTGTGAACGTGCTCTAGTAAGTAAGAACGAGCCTATGATTGAATCTGGAAATAAAGCAAAATAACTGAGAAAAATGAGAAATAATCCTCAGATGTCATGTCTGTAATTTCTATAAAAAAATCGAGCATTATTTCGATCTCAAACAGTTTCATTAAGAGTAGTTATTACTCCACCACCTGCGTGACGTCATAAACCAACGTGGTTGAACGACCACTTTGCGACAATATGGTTTCGGGAAACAGTCGTGACTAGCTATCGTACTATGGTAGTGAAGCATCGAGTTACGTCGCCGTACGGGAAACGCACCCCAGAGCGGGCAAGTGAAAAGAAGGCATCATTTGAGGTGTTATAGTGTTTTCCTGAAAACTACAGACAGTTTGGTAGAATAAATCTACAATTAAAACCACAGTCCACTGCTAATGTTAATGCCGTTTCACACGGGATGCGGCAGTCGCGAGTGTCTAGCTCATTTTCACAGAGAACGCTTTTGCTTTTTTTTTTTTTGCATTCCACTGCGTGTTTTCCATTGTTTTTCAATGTAAACGGACATGTTTGACCATTGCGCTCACGTCTTTGCAGCTTCTTGTGCATAACGTGCCTGTGTAATTGTGATTGTCAAAACATTTGGTAACTAGGATACAATTAGATAATAACCTAAATAGAATTTTATGAAGTTAAGTGACAACATGTTACATTGACAACATGTTACATTGTACAATGACTGGTAGGATACCGTTTTTATTATTGCTTGACAAAAATTTCAAGATTTCAATTCCATTCTTGTGATTTGATTCCGATTTTGATTCAATATTGACTAATTTGGATACATGTTCATTTGAAATTTTATTTAAAAAAATAATCTCACCTAATGCTGTAAACATAGAGGGCCCAATCTGCTGGTATTATTAAAGGTTAAAAATAACAAATTAAATTAAATATAATGCAGTTTTTGTTATAATAACAATTATTTAATGACAAAAGTAAAAATATAATAAATATGTAATATAGTGCTCAGCAAAATCTCCTCTCTAGCTATTTTTTTCTATTCAGTTAACGTGCTATGGTCATTAAATGGATTTCCTGAGGTAAATGTAACGTTATGTGACATACTTGTTCTCCTGCTGTTATATTGACCACTTTTCCGTGGTTGAAAAACACTAATTGGTTGATATTATGTATACTTTCGGTAAGTTGTACTGCATCTTTAAATAAAAAAGTAACAGATAATCGGTTCACGTGCACTTGAACTGAGGCGCTCAGCGATCTGTCACATTTACAAGCGCCAAACGTATTTTTTGTCTGAATTTCGTAATAAAATTGACGGAATCTAAGAGCTGAGAATTAGTTTAATATTAAAAGTAGCCTACCTCTTTGCTCCGCAATTTTTCTGTGCGTGAGAAAATGGATGTGTGGCCTGAGAGCGTGTGAAAAGTGTCAATTGCGTGAGTCTCACGCTCAATGCGTGAGAGTTGGCAGCCCTGGTTCCTTCTATGCATTCGCAGGTGTGTGTTTTTCCCCCTACTTGTGCACTTTTAGTTAGGAAATGTTTATTATTTTTCAAGGTTTTTTCATGTAGGATATACATTTTTTGACAGCACTTCCATTATCTAAATATTCTTAAGAATTAAAATTTCATTGTCATTTAAAAATGTTTAGGCCTACTTGCATTATTATGCTGTTATATTATGATTCAGTGGCATAAAATGGTTTTAAAATGACAATAATATCATTTAGCGCAATTATTTCCGGGACAATATATCGCCCAAAAAAATGTAGTTATCGTTACAGGCCTACCTGTATGGGGGTGTAAGCAGATTGTACAAACATTTTTCACCAATTCGCCAAAATGCTAAATAGTTACAAACTGTCATGAGATTGTGTTGGTTCTTTACAGTATTTAAAGCCCTAAACTAAGAACTAAATGAACATTTAGGTATTATTCATGTCAGACATCTTTTGGGTACTTGTGAGTGTGTGTGGTTATCGTGAGTTTACATGAAGTATTCACAACCCTTTAGTTTTATAACAAAACTAAATATGGACCGATGTGCTCTATGCACTACAAGAGCTCACAAAATGTAGACATGGATTTAATCGTTGCTTGTGTATTGTTGCATTAATACTTTTACAGTAAATGGCATTAGCTACATGCGCTCACATGAGAAACTGCAATATTTATGTCACTTTCTTCCAGCTTCCTACCACACGGCTAATGGCTTGAGCGGTTTCAGCAGACCTCACAGATCTGTTCTCAGAGCTTGACTTTTTGCCCTTCATAGACTGTTTATAAAGTATTTACGGAAATACACCCATACGCATGGGACATTATGCCAGCCGGCCTGTGTCACAGACCCTCAGTTGTGAGCATTAAGAAACAAATTTAAAAGCCCATGTTGCGGCCCGGTAGCCACCTGCATCCTTTCAGAAAAGTGTTTTCTTATTTCCCTGTGGCCTCACACTTGCTCTGAGTCTCTGACTGCTTTTATATGCTCCAGGGCTGGGATTTCACAAAGCATCCCTGTTGGCCGCAAGCTTTTCCTGAGTGCGATGAGAGCTGCGGTGATGAGAGTTGATGTGAAGAGGGCAATGCACTCTGACACAATTCATGAGGCTTACAAGCAATTTCAACACATTTTGACTCAAAACACTTGTGACGCTACAGGTCCAAATTTCATTTGGTTCTGATGGAGCTCATGATATGCCATTGCTTTAGTAGTTTATAGTTTGTTTTTTAGAAGGAAAGTGAGGGGAAGTACAATTCAGGACATGGCCATGGCAAGTGTACATCAAGTCATAGGCTTTTGGGTTTGAAGTCAACATGAAATTAAAATCGACCTCATTGATTTTCAAAATAAACATTACTAGTCTTAATGTAAAGAAGCTTGTTTCCACCTAAAAAAGTCACATTGTGAGATATAAAGTCGCAAATTACGTAATGGCATCATCGAACTAGAATGTGAAGCATCGGCGCATAAAATTACTTGCTAAAAAGTTTCACTCTTAGATTTAAACCCTCATCGTGAGACAAAGTTGTATTAACAATAAACTAAACTGAAATTGCAAGAAAAAGTCACGTTGTTAGGTATAAAGTCATATTGTGAGATATAGTCGAAATTGCATAACGGCATCTTTGAAATTCAAATGTGAAGAATATTTGCAGAAGTGTATGTTTACATGACAACGATGTACTAACAATGGAAAAGTGTTTCCTTCGCATTTTTCATGTACAGACGACACCGTTGTCAAAACGATCACCGTTCACATGGATCTGCGAACATGACTAAAAATGCTGTATTATTCATGCCAGGCCAGTAGATGGCGATGCCACTTTGTAAAGAAACACTACGTACCTATAGACTGAACACGTAATACGCATTCGCATGACATCATCGTTTTCACAAATTCACGTTTTTGTAGTTTACACGGAGATGAAAACGGTATCGCTTTCAAAAACTTGCACTTTGAATCCCACTTTCAAAATGTAGCATTTTTAGGCCCCCAAAACGCTGTCATCATGTACATGAATGGCCAAAACACATAAAAAGTTTTGCATTTTTAGTTGAAAACAGTGTCGTGTAAACAGCCCAAAAGTCACATTGTTGGTTATAGAGCCACATTGCGCAAAATAAAGTTGAAATTGCAACAAATGTCACAATTATGAGATAAATTTTGCTTTTGCGAGATAAAAAGTTATCTTTTAAAGTCACATTTTAAGATTTAAACTGACATTGTGAGATATAAATTTGTATTTATTTATGTAGGCTACTCATTCTGAAGTGGTAACGAGTCATATAGTAAAGAAGAAAAGAAATTGTAAATGTCTCGCATTACAGAAGTGAAATGGGTTGCAAATGTATTTCATGTTGACTTTAATATTACAGGAAGATGAATGTTGACACATTCATTTGCATCTGGAAACAGAAGCAGTGTTATTTTTATGGATTGAAATACAGAAACATCAGTGTTTCGCCATTAAAACAATGACTAAAATGACTCCGGAATAACAGGACGCTTCTTGTCATAATGATTCTCCATAGTCTGTCAGTGACTATTGATTTCTCTGACGTCTCGCTGGTGTGCTGGCCCAGGAGGTTTGCTGCCTTGAGCTCTAGTAAATACAGTATATGTTTGCTATCACTCACTCTTAGGCCACCAACATAAAAGTGACAACAGCCACAGTGACAGAAGTCTAAAAATATCAGTGCTGTGGGACTCATTTCTCACAGAAGCCATAACCTACAAACCCAGGAATTCTTCAGCATAGATTTTTTTTTTAACCAGTGAGAAGCAAGCCTTAAAATGGCACTTCTTCCCAGTATTACTGTAATTATTATTAGCGGGTTTAAAACACTGCAAATGTAAATCAATATACCTTAGAGACTTAAAGGTTGATCCAGAACACCTTGGTGGCAATGTAAATACCATGTACATCAATATGGTACTAGTCATTAAATATGTTTCCATCCATTGGAATATCGCATAAAACGTTCGGATTCCTGGTGTTTGGGAACACAATCATGTGAGACACTTCTGGGAGGGAATACAACAAATCACTTTGATGACGGACTTTGGATCAGGCATTTCAGAATGACCAACCCAACATTTGAGATGCTGTGAAAGGAAATTGGTCGACTGGTTAGTTTTCCAATCACATCCTCTGTTGAGGCAAAATCTCACATGTGTTTCCATTATAAGTTTATGCGCATATCTTCTCAAAAAAAAATCATCCACCTCAATTGAGTGCATATGTTTGTGCACATTTTTAGATTTTATGCGCATCTTGGCATTTCCATCCAGCGTTTTTTTATTTATTTATTTATGCGATATCCCAAAATTTGCATAGAAATAGGTGGATGGAAACATTGCTTTTGAGGACCATGGTATTGTCATCGGATACCATCAAGGTATTTATCTTTTTTGTGAAGTGTATTTCATAAAAGCCTCTATTTTTCCACATAAGGAGCTTTTATTGCATCAGATGATCAACACCCAAGAGCTCTATAAACAGAGTATTTTGGAGTTTAGGCCACCCACAAATCTTGTTAGGACAATAGTGCCAGGGAAGGAAGGGCTTGGCATGGCGGCACACACTGATGGAAGACTCGGCCCACCTGGAGGTCATTGTGCTCTGATAACCTCTTTGCTCTCTTTTTTTATCAGCCGTCTCCATCCTTTGGCTTCCGATTGGCTACTCCTCCCTCGAGGGTTGGCTTCTTTTCAGCGTGAGAAATCCCAGCCTATTTATCAATATTGGCCGCTTGTGTACGCCTGAGCCTGCCAAAAACCTGACTGCAGCTTTGCCAAATTGCAACTTTTTGTTATGCAATATTAAATTTGTTCTATTGGAGAATTTACTTTTGAAAGGATCTTGTATTAGTTCAGGTAATGTGTTTGATCGATAATACTGATAATTAATATCATGTTGGCTGAAGTTATAAGGCATTACCTGGAAATGTGTTCCCAAATGATATGCTACTCTCAATAGGCCTCATTCATGAAGCACAAAGCATAACGGATTTGATTGAATGAAAAAAAAAAAGCATTATAAGAAACAAAGTATTTATACAAAGTTCTGTCATGAAACTCTAGATGGCACAGGCTAATAGGTCCTTAAAGGGGGGGTACAATGGTGTTTCATGTATTCAGAGTTGTTTACAGTGTTAAAGAGATGGATTCTCATGCTAAACATGGGCAAAGTTTTAAAAAAATATTTTGGACGAATAACGGAGAATTTCTATGCTGAAAATCTTACTTCCGGGTTGGTACAAGTTTCGGCTGTTTTTTTTTAGATCGTGGATCTAATGACGTAGATGAGAGTGGAACTCCTTATATGAGCATTTCTCTCGGAAAAGCTCGCCCGCGCACACGTCGACTAGAGGAGAGCGAGACCGCGCACATCCACGCGCTTCAACAGGAAATCATCGGCAGCGCTGCATAGGATTTGTTCAAGAATGTCTCCAAAAAAGTGTGTATTTGGATGTGAGGGAAAGCTTACCGTGTCCAGCTTTCCAAAGAACCCAGTGTTACAGGAACAGTGGATGCAGTTTGTTTTTCCGGGGCAGCAACGGAGTGTAGGAAGTGCGGTTGTGTGTTCTGGTCGTTTCAGTGACGAATGTTTTATTAACAAGGCTCAGGTCGACGCTGGATTTGCAAATCGTTTGCTATTAAAACGTGGAGTGGTCCCAGTGATAAAAGACCCCATTCATGTAAGTACAACTGGATCAGATTTCTGTCTTTTGCTGGAAATCAAGCACTACCGCTTGACTCTATAGCTCCGCCTCCAGGACCTCGGCTTTTTCCGGAGAGAATCGGAAAGCTGTATTTTTCTTTTCTAAATATAATAAAACTAAACACTTTTTTGAGATATTAAGGATGCACTACTACTCTATAGGTACTCAAGATTAACATGAGATTAGGTGAAACTGTACATGTTATGTACCCTTTAACTCAAACTGTTTGCAATCTCATCATTCTCTATAGGGCACAGCTGATTGGTTCCTGCTGTATCAGTAGCCAATGAGCTCACTGTGCATCATTCAAATACTGGTCAGCATTTGCTGTAGCAGTTTGCAGTGCACTTTCAGAAACCCTCCATCTTCCCCAGCTCCACCTGTATAGATCTGCTACGGGCAGGGACGTGCACAGACATTTTGAGGGGCAGGGGCTCAAGTGAAATAAAGGGCACTTCTCATAATTACGTTTTTTTTTTTTTTTTTTTTAAACAAAAAAGTATATATATTAATGCAACTCTGACTTCCTTTTTAAAAATTTTTTTAAAAAGTTAATTAATTTTATCTTCCTCAAACTCACGCAATTGTTTCATTTTCAAAAGATGTCTACAAAATAATCAGTTCACACAGAAACCATGGTCTCCTTAGTATTCACTAGGTTTATAGAGCAGCAAAGGAAACCATTCCACAATGTGCATGTTTTGAAAACATTTCCTATGCTACTAGTTTCAAGTATATATGAAGAGTTCAAATGCAAAAGCCTCTAAGTGCCATCTGAAATTTTCTTCTAAAATGAGCATTTTTTTTCAAGCTCGTATATTTAAGTTCAGTAATTTAACTTAAATGACAATTAATAGGTAATTTTCTTTGCCAGTAATGTGAAATAAGTGAACATAAACATACAAGCTTGATAAAAATGATCATTATAGAAGGAAATTTCAGATGGCACTTAGAGGCTTTTTCATCTGAACTCTTCATATTTAGAATAACCTAAATAACTGCATCAAGCAGAGGGGCGTGTTTTACTAATAATTTGTTTATTTTTGCACAAGGCACTACATCATTTTAATTATTTTGGTGTTATCAGAATACATAACACTTTAAAATTAAACTTACCAAAATAATTGAGTAAAAATTCAATAAAAGCCAATGTCATGTATGTATTTGTGGTTGTATGGAATACTATTTTATAAAGGTTTAGAGGAAATAAAAAAAGTTAAATTACTCATAAATAAAAAGTTAATTTATAAATATTGTTATTTTTAATGTTAACTTATTTCTACTCAGTTTTATTTATTAATGTACCAGATGCAGTTACTCAGATTTACTACATTTTTTAGAGTGTATCCTCCATCTGTTTGCATCTGTAGATTTCTTCTAAATTCACCAATTTAGATTTCAAAATTTCAGGGGGAAAGACTCTTGATGTAAGTCATTAACTGAGGACGTTCTGTATGCAAATTAGGCGTCAACTAGTTAAAATGCGCACATTTGCATCTAATTGACAGGGCAATGCAGGTAAATAGGATAAACAAAATAACTAAAGCATATCACCTGGTGGTGATATATGCTTATTTTATTACTAACTTATTTTATTACATGGCTTGGTTGAATTCCAATGTAGAATGTGGTCTGTTATTTCTTGATAACAGACCGCTGTGCGGAGTATAACAGACCGTTGCCATGATAAACAGAGCGTTGCTATGGACTCACAGGATTCTAACCGTAGAGACGGAGCGCACTATTTTTTTTAACAATCGGGGGAGAGGGAGAGGGAGCACTTCAGAACTCCTGACCTGATATTTAGATATACTATTCTTCAATAAATATATTTGTTTGACAGAGAAGCTGTGCGCAAACAGAAATATGTATTATTTTTCAAAAATAAAAAAAAAAGCACCCCAGAAAAAAGGGCACTTTCTCTCCAGGAATAAAAAGGGCAGGTGCTCAAGCCCCCTTTTATGTCTATGTGTGCACGTGCCTGGCTACGGGCAATACATGTACGCTATATAGTACGGCAACAGCACGTCTTACTTGCTCACAGCAGTGTGTCGTGTAAGTACTGGCCGTAGAAAGTCCATACTTGCTCAGCAGCAGCATAGCAGATCTGTTCCGCTAAGACCAAGCATATCATTGTCATATCCATTACCATGCCAGTTGTCATTACAGAAATATATGTCATTAAAAATACTCATATGAAAGTATGGTAGTCATTGAGTACTGTGATATTGCCATATTATACCATCAAGGTATTTTCACAGTACTTTTTTTGTGAAGTATATTTCACAAAAAAATATTTTTTTTATTTATTTAATGGAATTCTCACGTATATAGTGTGTGTATATATGTTAAAATTTCCTCTAAAGCTCATCTGAATTTGTTCTGGATGAATTAGATATGACATGTTGCCTTGGCAGCAGGTCTGCAACCAGGAGGCATCTTCATACACTAACATGTACCGAATCCATTTGTGTTGGAGTATCATGTCACCCCTCATTTCTTCAACACATCCCACGAGGCAGGTATTTTTACACGCGGCATCTCATCAGCCATTCCGCTAATCTTAATTCCGAACTTCATAATCACATTAGTTTGGTATATTGCCAGTTGAGGATGAGCTTTAAGTTACTCCCAACGCTGTCTCTTATCTCCTGTTCAATGCCTGTCTGTGAAGTTGCTCAGCATGAAGCCAGGAAAAATCCTCGGTTGATGTCATAAAGCACGTCTGCCATTGGCTCATCTCGGAGCTCGTTAAATGAGAGAGTCCCGCTGGGCGAGCTGCCATAAATCATTATGAGCGCGGATCTTTTTTTTCTCATTTAGGAAGCGTCAATGATATACATACCAGTAATTATTGAAATAATTTCTTCTCTCCAATCAATAGATACTTCAGCTCCCTGCAGACTTCGTTGACATTTATCACATCGAGTGCAACTGATTAATTTGTATTGCCATTACCTCAACATGAGAAGGAATAATTTGTCTGAATGATCTATCAGTCTCTTATCAGAAGACTATAGAATACTAACCAAGAGTACTTCAGTGCTGGTTATTTAGTGGAGATCACTTCAGATTGTTGCAGATAGATTAGATGTTGCTAATAAGTTCTTTGCTTAACATTGAGGTTACTGATGATTTTCAAGTGTGACACATTAGTGTGGAGGGTTTGCACCGTGAGTGTGACATTGATGCATAGTGGTATATTTTATTTTAGTATGTATGAAGTGAGGACATTTGATGACAGTTGAGCTCTGGATAGGCGCCGATTTATGTTTTATGTAACCTTAGTTCGTTTTTCAAGAGTGCAGTTTTTCTTTTCGCGCACTTGATGAATTCATTAAACAAAAGTTATTCGTGTCTTGCGAAGAGAAACGCACTGCAAATACATTATCAACCAAACTAAAAGTGTTGTCACTAATCGCTCTCTTGCTGATTTGAATGATGATTTTGAGGTTAATTACTTAAAATGCAATTCATCATCATGTAAAAAAACAGAAAACACAAGCTTTTGTGACAGGTTGTTATGTTGTAATGCTAAATATAATGGTAGAATTGGGTGTATTATGACCTGCCGGGATCCGATGTGAGATCTACCAATCAGAGAGGTTCCTGAATCTCAATCGATTTTTCGATTGGATGAAATGAATGGAGAATATAGGTGTTTGAGCCCCCGAGAGTCCTATGCTTTCACTAAATATGAGTGGAATTTTAGACTCAAGTGCAAAACATTCTACTTTTCATTTATGGACTTTTATTTAGAACTGTGTATGAAATGAACAGTGCAAAAACAAAGAATTTAGACTTATTTTGTTTAAACAATTTTGGCACAGCTAATGTGTGTATGTTTTGTTTGAACTTTTGCTTTATCCATTTGATTTGATATGGCTTGTTTTGTGTTGTTTTTGCTTGGCCAATTTTTTTTGTCTTGTTTTGTTTTATCCCCAAAAAATTTTCCAAATTTGTTTCGTCCAGATGCTGGTCACACGTTGACGTGATTGGTTACAAGGTAGTTTGTGACGTCAGAAACACCAGCGATTTCAAACTGCGTCTTTAGATCATTGCAGTTTTAAGGAGAAAATACTCAGCAATGGTGTTGACTTATGACACATGGTTTGTATTAAATTATATTCAAAACACCACATATACAAATAAACAACATTAAAAGCTTGATTTTCACCACAGGGGAACTTGATCATACAAAAATTCTGTTATTTATCCATCCTCATGTTGTTCCACACCTGCATGACTTTCTTCTCAAAATCCATGCTGCTCTTTTCATTACAATGAAAGCATATTGTGACCATTTGCACATGTACATATTTAAACTCCATGGGCCAGATTTACTAAACAGGGCAAATTAGCGTGAGACCGCAATTCAATAAAAGAGCCAATGGGAGTTGAAAGTTCTGCTCCTGATCTACTGATAATGTGCACATTAAAGAACACAGACGCAGCCGGATCATTTGACCATAATGACCAACGCAGTCCATCAAGATCAGTGCAAATTCACATAGGGATGCAAACAAGCAGAGCCGATGATAATCAGCTGCGTGTGATCTACTAACAACACAGGTGCAAAAATACATGCTTTCTTTGAGCGTTGAAAATGGCGGAAATACCAGTAAATTGACTTGCGCAAACCTTAGTAAATCACCTTGCATGATTCATTTAAATACTCTCCCATAAATACTTAATCTGAAAAGGAAACTCCTACAAATGCATATGCAAGTCAGCCGCAAAAATAACCCTGTTCACGCCTTTTCAGCGCTATTTTTTCACTGAGTGTATTTAGTAAATCCTGACAGTAGTTTTTTAACGCTGGTGCAAGCTGTCAGTAAATCTGGCCCCATGTGTTGCATAAAGGGCTACAGCTGAAGGGGAAGATTGTCAATAACTTCAATCTGTTTTTCACACAAAGCTTTTGCATGTCTTCAATAAGAAATGGAATTTAGTCATATGGACTACTTTTCTGGAGATATGCTGACAATATGCTTTCATTTTATGGTAAAGAGCCATTTTTTGTGTTCTGTAGAATTCATACCGGTTCATACTCGTCATGAAGGTGAACAGAACTGAGTGAGCAACGGGTTCAGTCAGTCTTTTTATTATGGGATGCGTGTAGCCCCGACAGGCCCTTCATGTTCAAGTGAACAAGAATGGCAGGACTGCAAGGATCTTGCAGTCTTATTTCATGGAGCGCATAGGGGATATGGTGTAGTAGAGACCTCCAAAACATCAACTAACCATGTCTGTTCTCCAGTAAGTTCAGTCTGGATCAAAACGCATAGCAAAACCATTTCCGAGATAAAGGTTTCAAGACAGGCAAAGGAGCAAAGCAGACAGAGACGGGGACCCAAAATGTGTGAAGCTTTTATGATTTCCCCATTCTACACTTAAAAAAAAAAAAAAAAGGTTCTTTATTGGCATCTATGAAAAACCTTTAACATTTATGGAACCTCTCCATTGCACAAAATGTTTTTTTTATAGTGGAAAAAATGCCCTTTGGATTATTAAAATGTTCTTCAAATTAAGACATGTTTTTTTTTTTTTTAAACTGTTCAGTGAAAGGTTCTTTGGGGAACCCAAATGGTTCTTCTCTGGCTTTTTGGAACCTTTATATGACACTAATTTACACATATTCAAAATGGTTATTTGAATGTTGTTACTAATTACAGTAGAAGGACGTGAGGAACTCAAGTGAATCTGAGCTGACCACTCAGCCAGTCACTTGAGGGACTTTCTCTGATCAGCAAGTTTCATTTGACTTGCTCAGAACCTTGTCAGTTGTGGGAAGGAGGCGGTTTTGAGAGTTTCCCGTCTGTGCGACAGCAGAGATTCATTTCAAGGCACGCTCGCTTGAAATGTCTTGCATGGTTTCTCATAAGCTGTTTACTGCCAATGTCTACTGACCAGAAACGATGAGAATATATCTCTTACGTTCCTGCTTGTTTAGACAGCTTAGTTCGCTTTTGTAGCGTAGTGCAATTGTGGGATTTGATTTATGTTAATTCCCTTCAATATCCTTTTTCACTCACTGAAATGTGCAGAAATTCTGTCATCATTTACTCACCCTCATGTCGTTCCAAACCCGTTAGACTTTTGCTCATCTTCCAAACACAAATTAAGATATTTTAAATCAAATCTGAGAGATTTCTGTCCATTGATAATCCATGTAACCACGTTTGACACTTCAAAAAGTTCATAAAGTGATCCTAAAACTAATCCATATGAATTGAGCGGTTTAGTGATATGACAAATTTTCTGATATGATGAACAGATTTAATTTAGGCTTTTATTCACATATAAAAGGTCATCAACACACATATTAGTTCTGGTAAACAGAAGCTCAAGCATGTTCGCCTGATGTGAAGAACCACTGAGGTTCATTCTCGTGTTACGCAGCACATTTGAGCTTCAGCAAGAACCAATGAGGTTCATTCTCGTGTTACGCATCACGTTTGAGCTTCAGCAAGAACCAATGAGGTTCATTCTCGTGTTACGCATCACGTTTGAGCTTCAGCAAGAACCAATGAGGTTCATTCTCGTGTTACGCAGCACGTTTGAGCTTCAGCAAGAACCAATGAGGTTCATTCTCGTGTTACACAGCACGTTTGAGCTTCAGCAAGAACCAATGAGGTTCATTCTCGTGTTACGCAGCACGTTTGAGCTTCCGCAAGAACCAATGAGGTTCATTCTCGTGTTACGCAGCACGTTTGAGCTTCAGCAAGAACCAATGAGGTTCATTCTCGTGTTACGCAGCACGTTTGAGCTTCAGCAAGAACCAATGAGGTTCATTCTCGTGTTACGCAGCACATTTGAGCTTCAGCAAGAACCAATGAGGTTCATTCTCGTGTTACGCATCACGTTTGAGCTTCAGCAAGAACCAATGAGGTTCATTCTCGTGTTACGCATCACGTTTGAGCTTCAGCAAGAACCAATGAGGTTCATTCTCGTGTTACGCATCACGTTTGAGCTTCAGCAAGAACCAATGAGGTTCATTCTCGTGTTACGCAGCACGTTTGAGCTTCAGCAAGAACCAATGAGGTTCATTCTCGTGTTACACAGCACGTTTGAGCTTCAGCAAGAACCAATGAGGTTCATTCTCGTGTTACGCAGCACGTTTGAGCTTCAGCAAGAACCAATGAGGTTCATTCTCGTGTTACGCAGCACGTTTGAGCTTCAGCAAGAACCAATGAGGTTCATTCTCGTGTTACGCAGCACGTTTGAGCTTCTGCAAGAACCAATGAGGTTCATTCTCGTGTTACGCAGCACGTTTGAGCTTCAGCAAGAACCAATGAGGTTCATTCTCGTGTTACGCAGCACGTTTGAGCTTCAGCAAGAACCAATGAGGTTCATTCTCGTGTTACGCATCACGTTTGAGCTTCAGCAAGAACCAATGAGGTTCATTCTCGTGTTACGCATCACGTTTGAGCTTCTGCAAGAACCAATGAGGTTCATTCTCGTGTTACGCATCACGTTTGAGCTTCAGCAAGAACCAATGAGGTTCATTCTCGTGTTACGCAGCACGTTTGAGCTTCAGCAAGAACCAATGAGGTTCATTCTCGTGTTACGCAGCACGTTTGAGCTTCAGCAAGAACCAATGAGGTTCATTCTCGTGTTACGCAGCACGTTTGAGCTTCAGCAAGAACCAATGAGGTTCATTCTCGTGTTACGCATCACGTTTGAGCTTCAGCAAGAACCAATGAGGTTCATTCTCGTGTTACGCAGCACGTTTGAGCTTCAGAAAGAACCAATGAGGTTCATTCTCGTGTTACGCAGCACGTTTGAGCTTCAGCAAGAACCAATGAGGTTCATTCTCGTGTTACGCATCACGTTTGAGCTTCAGCAAGAACCAATGAGGTTCATTCTCGTGTTACGCAGCACGTTTGAGCTTCAGCAAGAACCAATGAGGTTCATTCTTGTGTTACGCAGCACGTTTGAGCTTCAGAAAGAACCAATGAGGTTCATTCTCGTGTTACGCAGCACGTTTGAGCTTCAGCAAGAACCAATGAGGTTCATTCTCGTGTTACGCAGCACGTTTGAGCTTCAACAAGAACCAATGAGGTTCATTCTCACGTTACGCAGCACGTTTGAGCTTCAGCAAGAACCAATGAGGTTCATTCTCACGTTACACAGCACGTTTGAGCTTCAGCAAGAACCAATGAGGTTTATTCTCGTGTTATGCAGCACGTTTGAGCTTCAGCAAGAATCATTGAGGTTTGTTCTCACACGTCAAGCAGGTTGACCTGATGTTTGCTGATCAATGTTTATATGTTAATAAAAGGCTAATTTCAATCTGTTAATCATGTTAAGCGATCATATCTCTTTAGAAAATTTGGATTCAATCACTCTATTCATATGTTTGTTTGTTTTTTCTCTTTATGTTCTCTTTATGAACTTTTTGAAGCATCAAAGCGGTAGTTGCATAGCTGTCAATGAAGGGGCAGAAATATCTCAGATTTCATTAAAAATATCTTTATTTGTGTTCCGAAGATGAACGTCTTACGGTTTTGGAACGACATGAAGGTAAATGGTGACTGAACTAACCCTTTATCATTGACCAAAGAAGCTTTTCTAAGCATTTTACATTACACAAAAAAAAAAAAAAAAACACACAAACACACACACACACACACACACACACACACACACACACACACACACACACACACACACACACAAAACCTTTGTGCTGAGTTAAACCACTTTAAACAAAGTAGGCTAGCATACCTGCTGCTCTTTTACTTCTAGTAACGAAAACATTGACTCTCTGACAGATGAGCTGAAGTTTAATTACAGTGCAGGATGATCCCTTTTGGCAGAAGGGATGTGAGGGTTGGCTGCAGCTTTAAGAGGGTTCTAATTATGTCCCACATTCAGATCAAACGGTAATTAATTTAGCCCTGTCAAAACCGAAAAGACCATTATAAACAAATGGATTACCCGTCACAAAGACAGCTATGCATAGAATAGCTAACACATCTCAACTTTCTCACAGCATTTGTAAGAGAAGTAAATCATCAGAAGCAGCTTGAGAGCTTGAGAAGCGGCATCAAGCCGAGGTTTTGAGAAGGAGGTGTTTTATTCAAAGACCCACGGTTAACGGACAGCATCTCTCCCCTCATGAAGATTTAATTATTTGTTTACCCTCATCATTGAAATCATATTGAAGGGCGTACTCTCATGAATAACATCTTCATTTACACACTATATATTTAACACGTCATTTAATATGCCTGCAAACTGTTCCACTTGAAATATTTTTTGAAAACCAATGACACAAAAGGTACCGTTAGAGCCAGTCTCATTTTAAAGTAGCATACAGTGCAGATTGTGCCATATATCACATGATATGTCTTTAATGACAGTGTTGCTCACTTGTGTTGCTAGCATAAATTAGTCTAATGCTGCTATATAGATGTTATGTTGTTTATTGGCATCGTCTGTCAAGTTCTAACCCCTCGTCACTGGGGTTTTGTTTGGTCGATTGGCGCGGCGAGACTGATGTTAGATGACTTTATGGTGCCTCGCTTCTCCTAACATTAACTTAAAGAATTACCCAATGTCCTCTTTTATCTTTGGAACATTGTAAATAAGACAGCTCGCCATAGTATAGCACTGTCTAGAACCGGAAGGGTGCTGTGATTTAAGCATTTATTTTTGCATTTACAGCCATTAAAACAACAGATATGTCATTTCCTTTGCAGGAAAGTGAATTGAAGTGAGCATTTTGCTTTGCTGAATAATCAGCTTATGGTTTGAGAAGCTCTTTGTGGCAATTTATATTCAACTCCAGTCAAATCTTTAAGGTTAACAACAGACATGAGCTAAGGACTAATTCAGCTTTACAGCCCCACAGGAAATATGGAGAAAAGTTTTCAGTTGGCACCATTCAAAGCAGGATGTTTAACTGGGCTTAAAGGGGATAATTTGATTTACTTTCTTTAATTCTAACAGAGTGTAGCATATTTCCTTTTGTATTATTGGATTTTTCAGAGTGCTCTTGGGTCCACTGTTCTAGAAGTACTGAGATTTATTTTTAATTCTTCTCATAGATCATATTGACTCTTCAAGATAATGGTATACATTCAGTATTCCATACTGTACATTAAGAACCTGCTTTACTAATAATGAAATATGTTAGGAAAACAGTTTTCGTACAATTCACATCGCACAAATTCATACGAAATCGCCAACTTGTAGTTAGGTTTTCCAATGAGATTGTGTTTATTTGCTTTGTACGATCTGTGTAAAACTGAACCCTCGATAATGAAAATACATAATTTAGCTGAAATCTGAAACATTCTTCTCATAACTACAAACTGCAGAAATGAGACTGTGGCAATATCCATGATATCAGTCTTGACAGCTGGGTAAAAAAAATAGAAGATTTCAGAGCTGACAGTGAAGGCGGGAACAATGAGTGGGATCGAAAAATAACAAGAGCAGATGTCAGCATCTTTTTGTTGTTGATTAACAGTAATTCATAAGAAAATGACCCAGCAGGCATTAATTTCACTGTAAATATCTGACTACAGTAATTTATTCAAATAATACTCGTCAATCCTGTACATTCCTGTCAAGTTTTTACAGTGTACAGTAGTGGTCAAAAGTGATGTCTGGTGGGGATATTAGTTTTTAATGACCCTACAAGTTCGATTAAACCATCAAAATATGAGGAAAATATTTTGTATTTTTAAATATGTTAAATAAGAGGGAAGAACAAAACACTACTTGATTAAGATATTTTTCTGGCAAAATTATTTTGCCAAACAAAAAGAAAAAACATATAATGTCCTGGCAGAAATTAACCAGTAAATTTTTAGTTGATATTAGCCCATCTTGTTGGCTATTTACACTAACTGCTTCGCCCACCAATGTCTGGTTGGGCCACACAAAATAAAATAAAAATTGCCTGCCATGCAACAGCCTCAATGGCGTAGGGAGTATGCGTGGAAGTAACTGTTGCCGCTATCGACCCAAGTTCTAATCCACCTTTTGCCGAAACTTGCTCTTCTCCCTTTTCCCATCACATTTTATATTGGAAAGGCTAACTGGTGTTTAATAAAAAAAAAAAAAAAGTATAAGGTTTGGGGTAGGTGTACGGAGGGCTTTTTTGCCCCAATGAATGGCCACTGCCATTCAAAATATGGGTAAACACCTGTGAAAAATCCTTCATATTAACATATTTTTACAGATTTGTATACTACCTCGAAGAATTTAGCCAAAACAAGGAACCTTTTGGAAGAGTTTTCACATCGGAAGGCTGGCTATGTTGGAACAGAACCATAGTATATCTCTATGCCAGATATTATTGTGCCAGAACAAAGCTAATTTGTGAAGGCAAAAACTGCTTTCTTTTTGGCAGCATGTGTTTAAAACTCCCCGTTCCCAGTTCAAAAAAGGCTCGGAAATGATTTGAAAAAAAAAAAGAAAAAAAAAAGTGTTGCGTGACCTGTGAATGACCTGTACTTAAGACTTAAATTTTCTTCTAGTAGTCACAGTATGAGAAGCCTACCGTTAGGATTCCAGTAAATTGGAAAACCAGTTATGGCAGTTTGAGGTCACTTACTAAATAACAGTCTCCCGCTTTTCCCTCTGCAACCTTTGCGTCTATCCATCCCAACTGTCTTCCATCCAAATCCACAAACTATTACTCAGTCCACAACCTAATCCTCACCTTGTCTGAAAGAATCAACATTATAATTTGTTCCTCACCGTTGGCTCAGTAGGTTGGTGTTACATTCTCAAGCACAGCCCTAGGTGGCAGTTTTGCTGGTAAAAAGTGAATGGTACTCTTGACATACTCTTGACATATATGTCCAAAGGCGAAGAAGTCAAGTGGAAAGATGGGGTGAGAGAGGCAGAGGCTGGCACCAGGAGACAAGAGTGGCGCCCTAGGTGTTCTTGGATTTGGGTTGTCCAGAAGAGATGTGCAATCGGAATGGGCACCGTGTGTTGGCAGCGCGGCAGAGTTCTGGAGAACGTCGTGGTCTGTCCAAACAGCCCCTAAAGGGTCAACATAGCATGTCTCTTGCATTTCACTTACATATTGTGACGTTTCAAACAACCTCAAGAGGAATGAATTTGTATAAGTTGCTGTGAATGAACCTGAAAAACATGTCAATGGAAGAAAATGTAAATTGAGGCTTAAAGTCAATGTGAAACACCTTTCAAAAGGTTCAATTTTGTACCTTATTTACGCTTAAAAGGTGCATATTAGTACCTAAATGGTACATATTAGGACCTTTTTGAAAGGGTGCCGCCCCAGTGACAGCTTTTGTTCCTATTTTTCTGAGATTAGCCGGAGACTATAATCAAAATGTTTTGGTATAATTCCCTCCGAGAAGCGTCTCACACAATTGCATTTACAAACACCAGGCATCAGAACGCAAGATGACATGTCAGCGTTTATTGCGTTTTGTCTGCGCGCTCTGAGGCGCAAGTCATTTATGAAGTAGATTACAAGAGCCACAGTGGCTTCCCCGATTGAAGCAACTTCTATTTTTATTACATCTATTTTGCACTAATTTCCTAGGAAGTGATGATTTTGGTCTCAATCTGCGATGGAAACGGTGGTTTATTCACAATTGTTTTATGCGATATTCTAATTTATTACATTCGCAAAGTTGGATTGAAACAGTTTTTGTGTAACTGGACATTTCCAGTTAAACTGAATGAAAATAGCACCTTTTCCCACAACGTAAGTAAAAATATAAACAAATCGATGAGACTTGACTTCATCCATCTTGTATTGATTGGAACCATTGGGCAGTTGTGGCCTAATGGTTAGAGCAGTGGTCTCAAACTCAATTACTAGAGGGCCACAGCTCTGCACAGGTTTGCTCCAATCCTAATCAAACACACCTGATCCAGCTAATTAAGGTCTTCAGGATTACTAGAAACTTCCTTGCAGTTGTAAGTTGGAGCTGGTTGAAGCTAAACTGTGCAGAGCTGTGGCCCTCTATGAATTGAGTTTGAGACCACTGGGTTAGAGAGTCAGACTGGAACCCAAAGTTCGAATCCCAATACCGGCAGGAAATGACTACGGTTCCCTTGAGCAAGGCACCTAACCCCCAATCGTTCCCCAGGCACCACAGCAAAATGGCTGCCCACTGCTCTGGGTGTGTGTGTTTCTTGCTCTACAACAGAATCCTCCAACCATTTTTAATTATATTCTAGTGGAGGTTTCATTAGGAATTAGATCTTTTTTTTTTTTTTCTGTTTACTCGGATGACAATGCTAACAAGTAGTGCTCTCTAGGTATAGTAGACTCTGAAGTAGGAAAGTTGCTCCAGATGAGGCGTAATGTTATAATGAGCACTGGAATATGTTTTAAGATAGTAATTAGTATTATTTTTAATTTCATGCTGATGATTTCAAAGATGTTATAAGGTTTTTTGGTACTGGTACTCACACTGACTCATTTGTACAGGGCATGTCTGCATTATTTAAGCTAGACTAGTTTAATTGGCCTTTTGTCAGTGGTTGTAACCGTCAAGACTTTTCGCTAGCGGCTAAAATTAAGATCTCATGGAATCAGTAACCCATGCTAAAGTGGGTCACTTTTAAATATTATTAAAATTGTAACAGTGTCCGTAGTAGCTTATTAGCATATGTTACTAATACACCAGGTCCCTTGCTCATGGGAGTTGTGTTGCATGAATCCACATCAAATGTTCGAAGTCTCGTTGATTGACACACTCGTTCCACTTGAACACTTCTGCTCTTTTGGCGAAAGGGGCTAAGTGGTAAGTGATTTTCCCCAAGTACTGTTTGGCTATATGAATACAGTTGACCAAGCTGCCACTTAGTGTTATCCCTCTCGATCTGCGCTTGAGAAATGAAGCCTCGTAAGAAGAGGCTGCAATTTCCTCTTTCCTCTCCAGTTCTGGCCGCTCATCTTAACCCGGACTGATTGGGATGCTTGACCGGGCGTGTGATTGGTTGGGGTCTTGGGGAGTTGGTCAGGGCTAATAATGATCATCTGCATTATGTCAGGGCATATCGAGAACTGCAGGCAGAGTCTAATGACCAGCAGTCCAGATAAAAATGCAGTGATGGGAATCACTCGCTCAATTTGGAGCAAATTCCAAAAATTATAATTACGTACAGCTACATGAACAGCCATTGGAAGCCTTTTCATTTTGGAGGGAATCTGGCTGAGATTGGAAATCATTCTTCACTAAGAATTAATTGTATTAACACCTGATTCACAAACACAGACTACAACAGACACAACCTTTAACATGCACAACAGCTTGAGTCTGTCCACACTAGAAGCATTGTAGACTTCGGAAACAATAAAAAAGGTAAAACATTTTTTATTTCAGCCACTGGAGTAGCTCTGAAGAGTGTGAAGATTCTTATGAATTTCTCTTTTATGTGTTCCACTGGATGAAACACTAATAAAACTAGCATATGGATTTGGAGCAATGAGGTTGATTTTCATTTTTTGGATGAACTATTCCTTTTAAAATCAATAATGCAATATGTTTGATGAAAAACACAATCTTCTCTCTTTTAATGAGACTACTCAGCAGAGTGAGGCATACATTTCTCATTTTCCAAAAGTGAAATACTTGACAACCCAGTTCTGCGCTCAGGCTTTTCCACTGCTCTGTAAATCTGGTTCACGTGACTGAGGGTAATTGTGCTAGATCATGTTACCATGGTAATATTGTACCTAGGGAAGTGGATAACTCTATGCAATGGTTTGAAGTTGTGACAACATGCATGGCGCAGTTAATCGCAGTCATACTGGGACATTTTTGTCTTTTGGATGTAAAGTGGATTTCAAACGCACACCTGGGTTTTCATTTCAATGTGGTATTCTTGTTGCAAAACACTGTGTTGGTTCATATTTGGGTGATTGCTTTTGACAATCCAGTATTGTTGACTGCAAATTGTTGCTTTTATGCTAATGCTCTTTGTTTTTTCTTCACATTAGGTACTTTTTTAATCAGTAAGGGGTCTAACATTTTAGAGAGGCAAAGTGGCACCACGCTGTCATTTGTTTTGCATTTGCAGTGCATTTTGGGAGCAGTTTTCAGTGTACTTGAACTAATCAGTAGGGCTAGTATATCTACCTACCTCATAATATGCTATGATGCATATTTTGAGTCATTAATTGCTTGAAGATCAATGACTTCATTAATTAGAAAGGGAATAAGAATATTGTATGAATGCAGATATGAACAAACAATACATTTATCTACAAGAATCTAAATGTTGACATTATAAATCCATTAATGCATCATCACAGTGTACAATGCATTTTGTAAATTTGTTTTAATCTGTTATTTACAATGGAGGTCCATTTCTGTCACATAAGGGGGGACAAAATCATGCCCTGGTAAATCATATTTGATATAAAAAGTAATTATGACTTAAAGTCAACATTATGTTAAACTTCTAAAAAAATATAAATAATGACAAAGTCATAATAATATGATTAAAATTCAAAATTGACATACTAAATTGAAATCATGATTCAAGTCGAAATTGATTTAAAGTCAACATTATGTCAAAATTGAGATTTAAAAGTTAAAATCATGACTTAAATTATGACAAAGTCATAGTTGCAAGATAAAAAGTCAAAATTATAAAATATTAAGTCAAAATGATGACTTAAAAATAAATAGAAATTGAGATTAAATTAAAATTATGACAGAAAGTCACAATTACAAGATAAGAAGTCGAAATGGACATTCTAAATCGAAATTGAGATAAAAATTTTGAAATTGGAACATAAAATCTCAAATCATATCTCAAATCATGTCAGAATTTTGACTTTTTAGGTCTTAATTTTTTTTATATCATAATTATGACTTTTTAAGTCATAATTTTGATTTTTTTAATCTCATAAATTTGACTTTGTATGTCATAAATTTGACTTTGTATGTCATAACGACTCGGAGGAGATCTTTTCTTTAGACAGCTGCTAACATTTATTTTTTTACTGACTAAAACTGTTTTGGCATGGATGTTGAATTGACCGACATGAACCTCTCTTCCTTTCTGGTCATGTTTTTGGGAGGCTTCTCACGCTTGGTTAACCTTCATGAAATGCATTACACGTCACTCCTGTGTTTGTCCTGTCTATGTCCTTCACCATCTTACTAAAATCTGTGTTCCACTGTCTACCAGTTATTTATATACTGACTTACTGATGTGTCACCATCCTTGTTCTATAACGTTCTCAAAGTTTCTCACTCGTTTGTTTGCCTCTTTTCTCCTCTGCCCCTGAGGGGAGGCCGTTCAGAGCATCTATTGATGCACTTGTGCTACAGAGGGCAGCACATTTCTTGTCTGTTCTTCGTCACGGGCCTTTGAGGAACCTGTTGTGCCTGAGGCGGCAAAACACCCTCTCCAAAAATGTTTTCTGAGACAGAGTTGCAAGGTTTTAAAGGTCATATGTGTAATGTTATCAATGTTAAAATCGTTCTTATCCCAGTTTAATGTTCAGAGATGACTAAATAAGCCATGCGTAGGTTGATTTCCCTGAACAATGTAAAATCCATTGAACTTTCAAAACATTGCGGGGTTTTTTTGAGTGTCCTGCCAGACAACAGAAACACTGACTTAACCTATAGTGTGAGTTTTGGGCGGGGCTCTCTGTTTGTTCGACCAATGGCAGTGTTTAGGAAACCTGTTTGAAAACCATCATTATTTTTGCTGTTTGGTTAGAGTATCCTGCCTGACAACAGCAACACTGGCTGAACCAATAGTGTGAGTTTTGGGCGGGGCTCTCTGTTCAACCAATGGCAGCGATTAGGAAATCTGTTTGAAAACAATCATCATTTTTGCAGTTCAGTTTGATTATCCCTTCTGACAACAGCAACATGCCTGAACCAATAGTGTGGGTGGGGCTCTCTGTTTGTTCGACCAATGGCAGCATTTAGGAAACCTGTTTGAAACAATCATTATTTTTGCAGTTTGGTTAGAGTATCCTGCCTGACAACAGCAACACTGGCTGAACCAATAGTGTGAGTTTTGGGCGGGGCTCTCTGTTCAACCAATGGTAGTGATTAGGAAATCTATTTGAAAACAATCATTATTTTTGCAGTTCGGTTTGATTATCCCTTCTGACAACAGCAACATGACTGAACCAATAGTGTGGGTGGGCCTCTCTGTTTGTTCGACCAATGGCAGCATTTAGGAAACCTGTTTGAAACAATCATTATTTTTGCAGTTTGGTTTGAGTATGCTGCCTGACAACAGCAACACTGGCTGAACCAATAGTGTGAGTTTTAGGCGGGGCTCTCTGTTTGTTCGACCAATGGCAGCGTTTAGGAAACCTGTTTGAAAACCATCATTATTTTTGCAGTTTGGTTTGAGTATCCTGCCTGACAACAGCAACACTGGCTGAACCAATAGTGTGAGTTTTGGGCGGGGCTCTCTGTTCAACCAATGGCAGCGATTAGGGAATCTGTTTGAAAACAATAATTATTTTTGCAGTTTGGTTAGAGTATCCTGCTTGACAACAGCAACACTAGCTGAACCAATAGTGTGGGTGGGGCTCTCTGTTTGTTCGACCAATGGCAGCATTTTGGAAGTCTGTTTGAAAGCAATCTTTATTTTTGCAATTCGGTGATGCTAAACTGAAAAAAAAAAAAAGGTGTACGATTTACTTTTAAACAGTTGTCACTCTGAAACTGATAGTAGCCTAAATTTCACAAATAATTACAAAGAAATGATAAGTTACACATTGAAATAAACATTTAATTTTGAAGTAGAAAGACTGAAATATCTTTCTCTTGTAAAAAGAACCCCAATAACTCTACCCCAGCTCTACCCCAAAAAGTTTTTTTTTTTTTTTTTTTTTTTTGCAGTGTATTGCTGCAAAAATTACACTTATTTTTAAAAAGAATGTGGAACTTTCTTCACAATGCCGCTGGTTTTATGTACAATTTATCAGTGCATTTGTTCATTTATTCTAAAGATAATATGCTGTGAAGACGTTTTCTTGTTGTTTTTAAAATAGTCTATCTTGTAATTTCCCATTTAATTTTACAGACCACATTTCTAAATGTATGAAATGTTATGGAAAATGTTGGTTGAAATATTCTCCTACATCTGCATTACATCTTTAGACTGGGTGTTGTCTGGATGAATATTACTTTGACATGAACATGGCATCCCACTCACTGATTCAAGAGTGTTGGGTTTCCTCCATTACCATGAGTGGATTTCCCTGCTGTAACTCCATCGATCACAGGAAGTCCATTTCAATTCAGAGGATAATGTGTTTGAGAGTCTAACCAGTCTATTGTGTTTCTGGTTTGAAAGTAGGGCATCACGTAGATGTACCATTCTCCATGAAACTATAAAGTGAATGATAAATCTGGTTTGGTTATTTCCAGATCTTTTAAATTCTTTATAAAAAAAAAAAACATCAGCTAAACAATTTGAGTATAAAGAATGAAAATAAATAAATCGTAATGTCTCAACTCAAGAGAGCATGTACTAAACATTATCCATCATGCTTTCAGAATCTTATTATATATTTTTTTAAATGTTCAAATTCTTGTACCTTTTGGGGTTTTCTGGTTTAAATGGACAAACAAATCTCATATTTTCAGTGTGGTCTCAGATGTTTTCAAACCCCTGCATATTTGCGTTCAAACCAACTTTGCAGCAACTTTGACCCAGTTGGAACAACATGTGCGATTTCACTGCCTGTTCTGTGTAGCGGATCTTAATAGCTTCTGGGACTCGTAGCTTCAGGCCATTTCGTCCCTTGTTGCCCCAAGTTGCTGGTCGGGGTCGGCCAGTCAAGTGAAGCTTCTCCTTGGCATAGCTACTGGTGTTCTACTTCGCATTCGCAATGTCAATGAACTAAGAATTCGTACTCCTTAGTTTATGTAGAGCATGATACACCTGCATAGTCCGGACAAATTCATGGAAGTTGTCCACCAATTACAAGGACGCTCACTTTGGTGCTTGATTTTAAAGTTTAAAGCAAAATATTTTGTAAATGACAATAAATTGACAAGTAAAAATCACAAGTAGGCTTCCACAAGACAGAATCTGCACACATTTAAATACAGTTTCTTGTTTTTTTTCTTTCTTTTGTGTCGACTATTTTACATTTGGGTTGTCACGGTACCAAAATTTCATTAGTCGGTACCAGAGCAAAAACTGTTAAATTAGGTAGGCTACTTAATTTTTTGTCCCCTTTTGTGTCGTTTGTTGGTTATCGCTGCCAATCATTGCAGTTTACGATTCAATCACGCATTTAAATACGTTTGTCAATCCACTTCTAGTTAATTCTACAGTGAATCTCTTACTTTGTGTTTACACTTTGTTGGTTATAATGAAAGGATTTGTGTACGTTCAGCTTGCATTGAACAAAACAAAACCTTGAGCTTTTTTTTCAGCGATGTTGGGTGAATTCTCACTAACTTACTGACTAGAAAATCTGATAGGCTATTGCGTTCAAGTGCTCAACAGAAATGATTGTGATTGGCTGAAATGCTCAACACTTGTAAAAACATGCCGTAAATAGAAATCTTTAACGCTCAGAGAGCACTCAAACAAACAGGAATGAGTGTAGTGCTTGAAAGTAGCTTCTATCAGCAGATACTGGTACACTGTACTTTGTACTATAGAAATTCTGGGACCGTCAACTTAAATTTTTTTGTACTCCCTCATACCGGTATGTTTGACATTCCTATTTTACATTATCCAGTTCTTTATGTTGACTATTAAGTTACTTGATAGTTCTTCTCTATAACTGAAGCTACTACCTTGAAATTTTGTTCACAAACAATCGCAATGACATATTTCATGGTAGTTTTTACATTAATCTGCAGAGCAAAAAGTCAAAAAAAGAGGCAAAAATATGGATTAGTGATAGAAAATCGGACTCATTTTGAATAAAATCGATTTGGAACATTTAAATATTAATGCAGTGATGCAAAAAACGGTTCCGCGATTCTTTTACGTTATTACATAATTATGGGTTCCCTAATATTCCCCTGTGGCATATTAAATGCTCTAACATATTCTTATAAATCCATAAGTTGCACATATTGCTGTTTATTATAGCTTTTTTTATTGCTCCTTACTGAAGACTATGTCAAATCTTAGCGTCTCTGACTATTCAAAGCATTTCTCACAAGTGAGAAAGGGCATTGGTGATTGATGTTTTGACGACTAGTCACAGACTTAAAATATTAAAGAGCGACAACCTAATAATGTTGGCTGCAGTTTTTATTTTCTGTCCTCAAAATCCTGTATTACAAGGTAGAGACTTATTAATATGTCACTGTAAATATTTTATAATGTGATAATTGATCTATGTTCAAATTGCGACCCTGATGAACAAGTGCCAGCCATTTCTCTGTATTTTACAATATTTGCCTCTTAAAGTGATCAAGGCACTTTCTCCTTGCTGTTCTTTTTTTCTTTTTCATTTGTCCTTGGATGGCTCCTTCTATGCAGAACCTGGCTTATAATTTGTGACATTGTAAAATTAGCCTTTCTACAAACCCAACCCTAGCACTTTTCATCTCGCCAGAATTTTTTTAATATAAATTACCTGAACTTTTTGCCTTTTAATGCATTAGTTATTTATTTGCACATGATCCTGACATTACAAAAATGTTTGGGTTTTTTTCCATTCTTTTCTTGTTTTTCAATGGCATTTCTCTCATGAATCAATTATGGATCAGCATCTGTTTCGTAGAGTCTCAGACGGTTCTAGTCTGGTCTGATTATTGTCACTAAGTCTCCTGTGAGGGTTTCGAGTAATAAATTAGGCCTAAATGATGATCTAAAGTCTAAATATGCATGCACTGAGAAGTCAGCCTGAGGTCAAGAATTCCCTAGAAAGATGCATGTTCAGAGCATTCACGTCCCAAGTCTTGTCTATTTGGTCTGAGTTTTCTGACTAGGAATCTCAATGGATAGAATTGTTTCAGTTTCATTCATGTTCAGAGCTGTTGTATACTATAGGAGTCAAAATATGCTACGGGGTAATTAAATGGAACAAATAAAAATCTATCATCTTTTATTGGAAAATGAAACAACATTTTATCATACTTTGATAATTTCCTTTTAAACAACTGAAAAAATAGTGATCAAGTACATTTTATCAAAAATCACCTGTCAAGTTTGACATATGAACATATGAAAAGTCAATTTTGATTACTACAAGGACTCATTTAACAGTTCTATTGCTAAAAATATGAAGAAAAGACCAGTCAAGAATAGAATATTATTGAAAATATTCAAATCAGGAATGTCAGAATCAGAATGCATAGTTTTTACATTAAAAGATTCTGTCAAAATATAACGTACAACACGTTGAAAGATGTTCACTAACCCGCAAAGTTGGCGTTTATTCCCTTCAGCATTCAATTTCAGCAAGTGAAGAACAAATTATACCTCATTATGCACGCTATTGTCTCTGACAGACAGCGTGTTGAAGCCGCTCAGGTCGCCATTTTCTCCTTCTTTTTTCTCATTTTCGCCATTTTCTCCTCTCGGAAAGCGATGACGTTGTCAAAACATCTGTTTTTTTCCAGGAAATGCGTGTAATCGCTGGATTTCTGCTTCTTGTAAACACTATCGTGTATTGTGTACATTGTTTTCTGACAGACATATTCAAATGATATGCATTTGAGAACAGATGGATTGTAATTTTGAAACAATCAGCATGAAATCTATATCGTTTTTGAAGGAACACTTATCATGACAATAAAGGCAATTTAGATTTTTTATTTGGTGAAATGGGCTATAATGTTTTGCACCATAGTGCATAGTTCCCACCAGCCTCTCATTGACAGGATAGAGGATTTGAAAACATTTTTACACCAACATACAAAAAAATATATATAAGTGGTTAATTTATGAATACATACAGGTGAAACTCGGAAAATTAGAATATCGTGCAAAAGTTCATTAATTTCAGTAATTCAACTTAAAAGGTGAAACGAATATATTATATAGACTCATTTCATGCAAAGTGAGATATTTTAAGCCTTTATTTCTTTTAATTTTGATGATTATGGCTTACAGCTTATGAAAACCCCAAAATCCTCAAAATCTCAGAAAATTAGAATATTACTTGAAAAAAAGGAAAAAAAGGATTTTAAATACAGAAATGTCAGCCCTCTGAAAAGTATAATATGCACAAGTACACAGTACTTGGTTTGGGCCCCTTTTGCATGAATTACTGCCTCAATGCGGCGTGGCATGGATGCTATCAGCCTGTGGCACTACTGAGGTGTTATGGAAGACCAGGATGCTTCAATAGCGGCCTTCAGCTCTTCTGCGTGTTCTGTCTCATGTCTCTCATCTTTCTCTTGGCAATGCCCCATAGATTCTCTATGGGGTTCAGGTCAGGCGAGTTTGCTGGCCAATCAAGCACAGTAATCCCATGGTCATTGAACCAGGTTTTGGTTCTTTTGGCAGTGTGGGCAGGTGCCAAGTCCTGTTGGAAAATGAAGGAAGCATCTCCATAAAGCTTGTCTGCTGAAGGAAGCATGAAGTGCTCTAAAATGTCCTGCATTGACTCTGGACTTAATAAAGCACGGTGGATTCGAAGTGCAAGTTTTTGTAATTATACCGTTACCGTCTTCGTGTAAACTACAAACACGTGAATTTATGACAACGGTGACATCATGCGCATGTGTATTACATGTTCAGTCTATAGATGCATTGTGTTTCTTTACAAAGTGATATCGCCATCTACTGGCCTGGCATGAATAATACAGCGTTTAGTGTTTTTCACGAATCCGTGTGCTTTCACAACGTTGTCGTCTGTACATGAAACTTTTCAAAAATGCAAAATATATATATTTTGTTCAGTTTTTTTAGCACATCGTTGTCATATAAACGTACCAAAGTTCATGAGTTGCCATGGTTTTTGACTTGCCCTCATATGACACACCTGTCTAGTTAAATGCCTAGTTTAGTCCATAGTGTTTCTCTCTGTATAGGCCTATAGTGCTTAATTTCAGTTGTTCTTTGTCAGATCTTATATCACAATAGTTGTTGCAAATAGACAAATCAAAAAAACTGTTTGCAAATAAATCCAGATTTTATTTCTGCCTTTTTTGCAACCCCTTGCTGACACAAATAAGATCACTGTGGAATTTCATTAAAAGTTCCTCAAACAATCTTGTCAGAAGAATTTATAGGTCCCTTTCATTTCACACATAGAAATAGTCAATCCAGGAGAGAAACAAATTTGGGTTTTGCAATATTGAAAGCCCTGAGTGCACTGCACTTCATGGAAATTACACAAAGAGAGGATTTTTCCCAAGTGATGTTTCATAATTTTGTGATGCACAGCAAAATGTTGAATTCACTATCAAATTTGCACGCTCTGTTCTGCCTACCGTGGCATGATATTATTTGAAAGTGTGTGCAGACTTCAGAATGGCAAACTTGTGAAAGTCGTTGAGTGCTTTGGTCCCCAAAGCGTTCATGCATGTAAATGCTGCTTAGAACATGCACTGAATTCTTCCTCAATCCCAAACATTCCCCATTCCCCTTATGCTGAATCAGGAACATCTCAGGAAAAGGTGTGTTAGGAGAACTGGATTGCAACACCAATAATGAAGTTCTGTTAATGAATGGACAAAGTTACTTATCATTTAGCAAACGTTTCATTGATAGTATGTTATAGAAGAATAGTCTTGTTGGCAGAGTCCCATGTATTTACTGGATTTCCATAGGCATATGTATGCAAGTTTTCAGCATTAATAGGTTAAAAAGAAGTAATTATTACTATAAAAATATTAATTTATTTATTTTATGAGCAAATTTTATTTTGGGGGGGTTGGTTATGGATTGGGAGGTGCAATTTTTTGTTTTTTTGTTTTTTTACATCACAATAAATGTATTGTGATTGTCAAAACATTTGGTTACTAAACATAATTTTACTAGGTTTAGTGACAACATGTTACAATGTTTACATGGTACAGTGACTGGAAGGTTACTGTTTTTATTATTGCTTGACACAAATTTCACGATTTCAGTTCAATTCTTGTGATTTGATTCCGATCTTGATTCAATATCGATTCATTTGGATACATATTAGGTACAGTAGATACATGTAAATTTCTCTCAAGAAAAAAACTCACATAATGCTATACAGAGAGAGCACTGTCAGCTGGTATTATTATTAAAGGTTATAAATAACTCAATAATATAATGCAGTTTTTATTATTAAAAACAACGTTTTAATATTTTAATGATATAAGTAAAAATGCAATAAATATGTAATATAGTGCATATTTAGCAAAATAGCTACTCCTCTCTATAGCAATTTTTTCTAGCCAACTAACGTGCTATGGTCATTAAATGGCTTTCCTGAGGTAAATGTAACGTTATGTTCGTCAGCTGTTTTATTGACCTCTTTCCGCGGTTGAAAAACACTAATTTGATCGAAATCAATAAACATTTCGGTAAGTTGTACTGTCTCTTTCAACATACCCATTGTTCATTTGTGTTTGTTAACTAGATGATTCACGGTTCACGTGCCGCTTGAACTGAGGCACTACAACGATCTGTCACATCACGTCACATTTGCAAGCGGCAAAACGGTATTTATTGTTTGAATTTCGATTCAATTTGTCGCGGTGTCAGTGTCCTCTTTGCTTCGCGATTTTTCTCTGCGTGAGAAAATGGATGTGTTGGCGTGAGAGCGTGTGAAAAGTGTCAATTGCTGAATACTGTTACCAACAAAGACTACAACAATCACATGTCTAAACAGACAGCCAACACAGCAATTTAGCCATGACAGGCTGGTTCTTTACTCATATCGTCCTCGTGTCCAATAATGAAAACCTGAAATTTTGTGTCAGGGGCCTTTAATTTTCTTTGTTATTTTTTGTGTGCAACTTCGTAATTGCTTGTCACTTGTTTTCCGGCTTGCTTCTTGACATGTTATGTGATTCTGAATTAAGGGAATGATGCTTTTTCTGCGTGTTAGTTTGCTCTGCCTCTAATTGGAATGTCACATCTTGTGTTGTGTTACAAGATTGGATCATTGCGTCACTTTTGATTTAACCGATGGGTGACGTGCTGTGCTGGTTGATGGCTAATAGGTGGTGTTCTGGGCTCAGAGTCTCTCTCCTCGCTTGAAAGAGGAACATTCGCCAACGGTGGAAAAAAGGCATGAAGGCGGAATCATTGACCTATTTGTGCTGCTCCTTTTCCTCCTGTAATTAAAAGTTGAATGAAATGGCGTTCGTAAACCATTTTACCTCTGTAATGTGATGTATTTCTAAGTGAAATAGGATGTTCAATGGGAAAAATGTAGGGCAGGACTTTATTTAAACCATCAGGAATTGATTGGATTGTGAAAAATGGGTGTTAGGTAACAATGAAGGCAGGTGGTTGAATGGGAGGAGAAAAATAAGAGGAACTGGTCACAACGTGCAAAGAGCGTTGTGTTTCCTTAACAAGTGGCATCACCAACTACTGGCCTGGCATGAATAATACAGTGTTTTTAGTTGTTTTCGCCGATCCATGAACGGGGATCATTTTGACAATGTTGTCGTCTGTACGCGAAAAACACGAAGGAAAAACTTTTCCATTTTTACAACATCGTTGTCATGTAAACATCCAAAGACAAACTTTTTTCCCCTCAGGATAAAGTGCACCAATCACAATAAGACCGAATGATCAGGAAATGTAATTGCGAAATGACACACTCATTTGTAACATTGTTACATTTAAGTGTTTTTATTTATATAATTACATTAAACCCCCTCCCACTTTTAGAAATGTTAGCTTAGCAACATGTTAACATGTTGTTAGCTTAGCAATATATTAACGCTTCCTTCGAGCACACCTGGGAAACTCGTACCTCGGGTGTTCGTTAACACAACATGTCACACATTCAAGTTGGAAATGTTTGCACTTGGAAGTAGCCTAAACAAAACTAAATAATTACATTGTGTACAATAAATCCAAATAACTACATCTTTCTAGCATTTTTATTAGTGATTAACACCATTCTCTACAGATATGCTTTTCGCTTACTGATCTCAATATATAGAATATAGATATAGCACATGTACGTCTCCAAGATGTCTGTTAAAGACATAATCCATATTATAGATCAGCTATTCCACAATGTTTCAAATTGACATGCCACTTTTAACGTCACAACTTAGGAACTCATGTATATTGTAAATATGATTTTGCTTGGTCATCCATGTGCCTGAAACTCGTAACTACGGTATTTCTAATTCCACTTGAAGGACAAATAACACAATGTTAGCTTAATTAGCAACATGCTAGAGTGTGTTAACATGTTAGCTTAGCAACACTGTAACATTGTTAGTTTAATGATGTGTTGATATGTTGTTAGCTTAGCAACATGCTAACATGTTGTTATCTTAGGAACATGCTAACAGATTGTTAGCTGACCAAACAAAAATTAGGCAAGTACTTTCATGCGCTTTATTTATTCTTTCATAACTAGCTGTGGTGGAAAAACAATGCAAGCAAGGTTCAATTGTGTGTGCAGCTAACCTCGATTTAAAACACACATGCCCTCAGAGCCCTCAGAGATACCGTACAACTGGCAGGTTCATCCATCCTCAGCCTGAAGCGAAATGAAGTTTGATCATCTCTGTTCTGATGATTTTCAGCCAACTCCCAACACCCTTAGCTTAAAAACCCATTTTCTCTCATATACTAATGTTGAAATGTGCTGCAATGAATCTCTTTGTCTGTCATATAGTGTGATATATTTTTTTCAAGGTCTCCTTGACTTGATTCAAGATATGAAATGATTCTGAAATTCAAAATGGTTTATAATGATAAAAGTTGTTTTCAGAGAATATCTACCTTCATTTATCTTACCCGGTGCCATAACTACATTTAAAGGAAGAGGGGAAAATACTTTTTGAAGCAGAAATTTAACATCCCTTACTTCCAAGACTGATAATTTCCATACTTCCCAGTACAAATTCACAAACCTCAACTCTAACTCTTGACCCGGCATCAAGCATTAACCTAATTACACTCGAATCAATGAATACTTCACTGAGGGAATACGTAGCAATTACACCTCAATTACTGGAGAAGCCCATTTCCATCTGCGTATAGTGATGGACAAATCTTTAATTGCTACAAATAGAGACATAATGTGGGGTGTGACCTATAACCACAACCTTTTTCCATGTCGCACGCGTGCAGCTCTTTTCCCCCACAGCAGGGAGAGATCAACAGCTTCAAAGATTTCCCAAAATACTGTGTAATTACTCATCTGTCCCTGTGACTTTTAATCAAACTGTTTAATTACGGTGTTTTTGCGTCAGTATGTTTAATTCCCCAAGGCTGAGATGGAGTTTCACTACAAAACCTCTAATTTTCAGTGTAATAAAGCTTTACATAATTTGGTCCTTAAGGTGGTGAGGTACTGTTGTTACAAGTGTGCCAAGCTGAAGGGTTTATGTACAAAATCAAGGGATTACAGTACAACCAAATGAAAGAAGTACTGAGACAAAACATATACTTTTTAGCAAGGCAACAAAATAATTGTGTTAGTTTTACCGTCAACTTTAGTTCTTCATAATTTGAATGTCACAATAACCACTTTGCTATTGTCAATTGAAGTTTTCTGTACATTTACATGTTTCTATAAGTGACTTTACATCAATTCTAGCATTCTCTGGGAATCGAACCCATGACCTTTACATTTCTAATTTTGGCTATAAATGTAAATTTGTGCAATGAAGACAATAATGATTAAATGTGTTAATACTGTAGATGCAATAAAGACGACCAATTGCAGTTCCGCATTCAAATAATATATATTTTTTTTTATCAGTTTTGGTTAAATTTTGATAGTTGAATATTATATAATGTATAATAAATGTTGAAAAGAGATGCTCTACCAACACGAGGAGGCACAACCAAAAATAAAAAAATCATGTAAATTGGAAAAAGGTTTAACACTCACTCTTGACGAAACTTGTGACGTTTTGGCCAATAACAAAGCCTTCATTAGACATCAAACAATCATCATGATGTCTGATGAAGGCCTTGACAATGGTTGAAATACCACGCATTTATTTAATAAATAAAGTTGGATTTCTTCAAGAGTGAGTGTTGCCCCTTTTTTCCATTTCCCAATTTACATAAAGTGATATTTCATCCATAAATAAAAATCTATCATCATTTACTCAGCCTCCAAACCTGTCGTCGTTCCAAACCTGAATGACTTTCTTCTTCAGAACAAAAACAAAGATATTTTATTGAATGATTCAGCTGCTTTTGTCCACACTGCAACAACATTGGACCCCTTTGACCTTCATTGAATGGACAAAAAAATATCCCCCTGAGACGTGTTTCGAAATACTGCGTTTCACGGAAGAAGGAAACTCATTCAGGCTGAAATAATTTTGGGGTGAACTATCCTTTTACGAAATATCAGCCTCTTTCTTGGATTGTTGTAACTCATATAAATGTTAGCAACGTGATATTGAATGCTTGACACGGCCTTATCTTATGGAACATGGCTGTTTCATACAGTTGACCCTTTGAAAGACACTGTACCAAATGACTTTTTACGGATCTTACTATAATGTAAAACGTGACATTTGAACCACGTTTGAAATTCTGGGTAAGCACTCGGTCCATTGTGTGTGTTTCGCCTCAAATGCACTGGAGAAAAGAACCTTCAACCACATGCTATTCTAGAAGGAAAAATATAACTGTGCTCGTAGCCCGAGTCCATGACATTTTCAGAGAGTGTGTAATGAGCTCATTACAGCTCTGAGACTTGAAGGAACACAAGCGCTGGAGTCTGGGACATCTGCGTAACCTTGAAGTCCTCAAATGAGGTGAGCCGAGAAAGAAGCTGTCACAGCGCTCCAGTTTTTCTCGTTGTGGCTTTACCTCTCGGCGTCTGACATATTTCCCTACAAAGCGGATATTGTATTTGGCCTTTAACTGAGTCATCTCTTCTTCTGACAAATTACAAGGATGAAGGTTTCAACTGCCATTCATTAAGACTAAGTTCTGAAGCAAGACAAAAAGAGGAATTCCAGAGGATTTGTGTTGTAGATGTGTTTTCTGTCAGCCAGCACTGTCGAGAAACACTGTCAGGTTTTAAAATTAGCGCAGCTGCAGCTTGTGAGGTTCTCCTGCTGCCATAAAAAGAAATATGACTTGTTTTATTCGAGAAATGCACTTGCAAGTGTGGAGGATTTTACCTTATGAAAGATGCCACTGGGAGGGTGAAGTCACACCTCTTTCAAAGAAGCTGTGGAGCTGTGAACACCAAGTAAGGCTCCAGACAGCTGCTCCAAACTTTCTGAATGTACTGAATCAGATGATTCAGCATGTGGTGTGTTGCTCCTACAAAAATCGCCACCATGATGGTGTTATAGGAGGTTGAAAGGGCATTACGATACGGTCATTATGCAGTGTTTTTTTTGTTTTTTTGTAAGCCAGTTGAAAATTGTAAGCCTGATCAGTAGCACACCCTAACGAACTGTTTGATTGCAGGGACAATGAGTGTCCAAGATTTAATAATAATAATAATTAAAGCCTTTAATGTTGTTTATGTGGTGCTTTTAATATGCTTTAAGACAAACCATGTGCAAATTCATAAGTCGACACCATTGCTGAGTATTTTCTCCTTAAAACTGCAGTGAATCAAAGACAGTCTCAAAAACACGGTTTGAAATCGCTGGTGTTTCTCATGTCACAAACTACCTTGTAACCAATCAGATCAACGTGTGATCGTCAACGAGTGGATCTCTGAGCTGGTGTGAGTGAGTGGAGGCGGGGCTCATTTGCATATTCATAGAACCATGTATACTAAATGAAGCAAGGGTGTAGAGTTACATTCAAGCTATTTTAAGGCATGAAGAAAAACTTTTTTCAAGGAAGAAACGTTTAAATTAGGGCTGTGACATTAAAAAAAATAATGCAGATTAATCCATTCCATATTGACCTTTGAACCTGGAGTCGTTTTAGCCACCATTCGACTGTAAAATGAAGGAGGGAGACGAGAACGCGCTGGCGCTGCCTGGATCATTGATTGGAACATTTACTTATAAAAAAACAGCCGGCATTTCAACGTTGATTCACCGGTGAACGTAAGGGACCAAGGTCGAATCAATGTTGGATTATGTTTCGATTGTGCAAAACGAATCAACGTTGAAATCGTGACGTTGTTTCACCGTTGATGTCGTGACGTTGTTTCATTGTTGATTTCGTGACGTTGTTTCACCGTCTCCTCTTTCAATATGGGTGAATAAAGATTGTATGTCGACGTTGAACCAATGTTGAATTATGCTTCGGTTTTGCAAATTGAATCAACGTTGATATCGTGACGTTGTTTCACCGTCTTACCTTTCATCATGGGATAATGAGTCATGACAATGCTGACTGAATTTGTGATTAACTGTACACTAAAATATTGTTAACTGTCAAATTACTTGCAGCAATGGCTTAATTAAACACATTTAATAAAAATATAACACATGCTCAAGATTGTAAAACAAGTTTTATTCTGAAAAAACCAAAGTCTAAAAATACTTTCTAAAACAGATGAAAAACATCTCAAACTTTAAATTGCAGCATTTTCGAAGTAATGTTAAAAACCTGTAAAGCAAGTGTAAATAATGTTTATAATTTAATGTTTAATATTAAATGTATAATTTAATAATGTTCAATAATTGAATAATGTTCAATTGTATTGTATTGATTATTTGCTAGGCACAATTATTTCAATGCTCACCCTTTGAACATTTGAACATTATTTCAATAACATGTTCAACACAATTATTTTTAATTGATTGACAGCCCTAATTTATATGCAATTAAAATGCGATTAATTTCGATTAATTAATTACAAAGCCTCTAATTAATTAGATTAATTTTTTTAATCGAGTCCCGGCCCTAGTTTAAATATGTAATTTTGGTGATCAAAGATGATATTTAAGGACTAAAAGGGGACTTTAAGTGGTTGTACTATATGCCTTGTCATAAAAGGCCAAATTATACTTTTAGACTTATTGACTTGATTTATTTATTTATTTATTTTTTCATTCCTGCATGTTTCTGTATATTGGTTCCACCACACGATTTGTTTCGTACAAAAGTTCAACTATGATGGTCCCTTTTGAACATTGTGTTGACTAAGTAACTTTGCAACTACATGTTCACTACCTCTCATTAGAGTATTAGTAGACTGTCTGCTTAATAGTTGCTAACTCTTTATTGTGATCGTCCTCCAACAGACATTTTACTGACAATAAGTAACTTTGCAACTACATGTCAACTTATTTTAACCATAACAGTCTACTAATACTCTACTAACACTCTAATGAGAGTTAGTAGACATGTAGGTGCAACGTTACTTATAGTCAACAGAATGTGTTAAAGGGACCATCAAAATAAAGTGAACTAGTGAACTAGAACTAGTGAACTAATGTGAAACTATTTATAATATATAATAATAATAAAAAATGTCCACATAGTTATTAAGGATTTCCTTTCAAGAGTTTCAACCTTTTAATGATTCTATTTTTATGTATTAAGGGCAGTTGTAGCATCCTAGCATTTTTGACCTCCAAAAAAATCAAACGGAATTTTAATTCAAAAGTTAAAGGCCCACTGAAGTGCGTTGAAACACGCAGCATTACTCAATGTTTTGATGCAATTTCCACTGAAACAGGAAGACAGGGCTGGACATATCGAACAGCTCCTCCCCTTTTGTTAAATAGCCAATAGCGTTTAGTTTATATCACAGTCCGGCCAGAGCTGTTGAGCGTCTGTATATAATGTAGGAGGTGGAGCTTCTGATTCTAGAGAGCATTTGATTGGACAGAATCTTAAGTTCAGAGTGATGTCATCAAAATCATTGATCCATATTGAGAGACTGTAAGTTTTGAAAGCTTATATATTCTATTTTGTCATTGTTTTGGAGAACACTAGCTTATAGATAACCTTATGGCTAACATATTCATACCAAAACACTTACATTTTGATTTCTTTGGGACTTAGATGTGCATTGTCATTTATGTTTAAGTCATTTACATTATTATTATTATTATTATTATTATTATTATTATTATTTTTTTTTTTTTTTATTTAACCTCATTGCACCAACCAGAACTGTGTGTTTGGTATGTGCAATACCATTTACATTAACTAGTTTGTGGTATTCACAAAGACAGGCATCGCGATTATTATGGCTCATATTATTGTTCCTAACCCTGAGCTGAGCATGAGCAGTAGTGATGCTTTTCTTAGCAAGCCCCACTAATTAACCCAGATTTCATGAGCTTACACATCATAACAACAGCCTGGGTTATGCCTCGTCTGTTTTGTCAGCAACACTGACTAATTGTGTCTGTGTACAAGGGCGGAAATCTCCTGATCTCTCCAGCCATGCTAGAGATATCATTATCAGCTGATGTTAATATTCTCAGCTCTGCTGTGGATAATGAGCTAGAAAGGAGAACATGCTATACATATCTCAAGGCATTTCAATGGAGCTGTTTACAAGGGAACCCAATCGATGGTCTCGTTTTATCTTTACAGGTTTTGCTCCATACAGTCCAGGATTAACCAACAGCATCAAAGCGAGAATGCAAACATTGAGAGATTTTACTTTTGAAGTGTGTTGTTGGGTAGATGCAGCAGTGCTGTGCACTGATCCCTAAGCAGGAAACGTAACAGCGGAGAAGGCCATTGAAATTCTGCCGGAGGGAGTTGAGCTCTGAAAACACGCAGTGCTTCTTATGCAAGGAAGGAGAAGCCGAGGAGGGGAAACAAATACTGGTGCTAGCAGGTTACATGTGAAATATGTAATCCAAACAGATACCGGTGTGAAGGAGGAGTAGAAATGGCAGCTTTTAGATCATTTATAAGCTATTGGATGTGTGTGTCCATGCTCAGATGTCAGGGTTGCAAAATATGCAATGTATACCACATATCTATATTGCACATCATATGTAAATGATATTATTGATTTTAAAACTATGGATTTGTTTCTGGAGGACAACAGTAGTGTGGTTAAGTTGTTTGTATTTAGGGATGTGCACGAATCCTAACACCTTATTCGGAAATTCACGGACAATGGCTTCAAAACGAATTCTACTGAATAATATCCTAGAAAAAATCTGTCCCCAGACATGGTCACTCATGTTTGTAGGATAACAGTTTAGCCAGGAGATAGCATAGCATGATATTATACATAAACCTCTAAAACAGCAACGCAATAATCAGTGTGTGAAGTCAATGTGTAAGTAAGTGTAAACTTTATGAATGAAATGAGCGCATATCAAATATCACGTTGCTGTCTCTGTGAATCTCTCAGAATAAGAACTTGGCAAGAGTGATATAAAAGAAAATACTGTTACGCATTGTAGCAACTCATAATGTAATAACTGCACATAATGTAATAAGTATTACATTATCATTGTAAAACAAGTTTTAATAATTTTCTCAAAATGTAATAAAACCTTGAGCTCATAATGTAATGCAAATATTTACATTATGAGAAATGTATGTATAATATATAAACTCACCAAAACATTGTCATATTGTCATAACTGTAATAGTTTTTAAAACATTAAAAAAATAAATATTCCCTTACAGTACATTCTTAAACAACCCACGAAACGCAACATTTGAAAAAAAAAAGGGGGGTTCAGGGCTGGAGCTAAACTCCTCCAGGACCGACGTTCCCCATCCCTGCGCTAGAGAATTCCCATACAATTTGAGTGTCATGCAGAATGAATTGCTACCAGAAGATTCCCACACTCAGTATCCCGATTCGCTCACTTGTTTTCATTCATTTATTCAGTGGACTATATTAGTGAAGTAAGCCCTGGTCTTCAGGTTCACTAGAAACTTCCAGGCAGGCGTGTTGAAGCTAAACTCTGCAGGACCAGGATTGGACACCCCATGGGATGGCAAAACAACTAGTCATATCAACTTTTACAAACACTTCTCATAACTTTTGTTGTTGACATAAAAAGGTCGTCTCTCAAACTACGGGCTAAGGTTGAAAGACCTCCTCATCTTAAAAAAAAATGGAAGCAAAACTTGTGGTTTTATAACTTCTTCGAAGAATGTAATCACCTAGTTGAAAGAGGTTAGTTTATTACACCCGTTGATGTTATCGTAGCCTTTTTTTGCCCCTCAGTACTACTGGCAGAGCTGGAATTCTACATCAATCCTGCACAGGTCTCCAAGTCCCATGAAATGACATTTCGGAGGCACATTTACATTCAGATGAGGCCCTACTTATTCGGCACATCAAGAGTCCAATATCCAGCTCTTGTGAAATTTATTGGCCGTCTTACTAGATCAAATGCATGTAGCGGCTCAGACCGCTCGCTCTTTCCTCTTGCCAGACGTGGTGGAAAAAGCCAAATCAAAGGGGCCAAGAGTTTCATGCTCCACCTAATCATGCACTCATGTAAGCCTTTAATACGACCACTTCAGGCAAAGTGCTAATGTTATCCCGTAACTGATGCTACTTAGCGGTAGCACAAGCAAACCGGAGCCAAAAACAGAGCACTGCGATCGGTGGCAAAGTGAACGTATAAGTACAAGACGGTTACACACGAGGGCCGAACAAACGGATTGTTAATCAACACAAGCTTAAAAAAAAGATGCTAACATCACTTATCTTCCGCTTAGTGTTTCTCTGTTACTTCCCTTGTTTGTGGAGCATGGTTCATTAGTTTAATGACGGCTACGCAGATGGCGACTTCACCCCTGGGGGTCAGAGCATGTGCTTTTCTCAGCCAGTGACCTGACATTGAGGACCAAGCCTCCAGCCATCAGAACTAGAAAGCATTATAGCCAATGACTTTTGGTTTTTTATTTATTTTTCTCCTTTTTGGATGAACTGTACTATTAAAATGAAAATGGACATTTTTGGGTCCGATCTGAATTGGTAATAATTGCCCTTTAAAGTCCCACTGAACCGGAAGTTGCAAACGACTTCCCTCCCAGTGTTGTGAGGTATTTCCAAGTGAAACAGTGGGCAGGGTTTTACTTTAGCGCTCCTCCTCTCCATCTCTCACTCATAGCAGACTAACGGTTTGAGGGGAGTGGTTAAGCGTTTTCAACCCAAGCCGTCAAACCTACGTCATCAGAAAAGGAACGCCATTCCAGACCGGAAGTAACTTTTCAGATTTTGATTAAAGATTACCACGGAAATCTTTTTTTCTTTTCTTCTGTGTATTAACTTGCACGGATTAATTGTCCACCACAAGACTAGTAATATGCGCTAACAAAGTCAATAGGGTCAATTTTGATTTCATGTCGACTTTAATGGACAATTAGTGGGCTGGTATGTAGGAGCCTGTAAATTATTTTGTTTAAATGTTATACGTGTTTGAATTTGTATGTATTTATGTAAGTTTCTGTTTTCCTCTAATGATGTAATGAGGTTTGTTTTAGTTAGACGGTAGTCAGGTTGGGATGTGGCCAGTTGGGGAAAGGGACGCAGTTTTGAGACCGTGCGGGAGTTTAGATCGGTCTCTGATTTCCTTTACTTGTTTTCCGAATTTACAATCGTTTGCAATAAATAAATTAAGTTTATGGAACACGAGTCAACTGTATTTCCTCGACGGAAAGATGGTCACTACTCATACAAATTGATTGGACACGCATTAACCAATAATACACCATGTTAACTAGTTTTTAGTCAGTGTAAACTATTTTTTTATCATGTTTTATGATTAAAATGTTTTATAGTTTGTTTGAGCATTGTTGCTCAGAATCTATCAAATAAATGTGGGTAGTATAGAGTAATTTGATCTGATGAGAAATGTTTGAGGTCATTTGAGATTTCTGACATTTTGATTGCAGACTGATTTTAGTATTTGGTATTTTTGACTTTGGTATATTTGAGACTGTATTTACACATGGATAAACTATATATAAAAATCTCTATTGATTGACATCATCATATCTCCCAGCTCTGAACTAATACAATGATGTTTTTAACTTTTATTTAAAACAGAATAAATTACCTTCACTACAGCAAATGATGTATAAAAACTTAACTCAAATTGCATATCATTATCGTCTGCATTACAATAATGAGATTTTAGGGGCAAACATGCTTAATCGTACAAAAAGTTTTATGGTCTTAAAAATAGGCTTGTTTAGGCAAAATATAATTTCTCATTTTTTGATTTTGTTTTGGTTTTGGAGTGCAGTACACCAGCCTGGACATGTTCTTTTACATGTTTTATGAGATCCATAAATGTTTTATTATTTTATTTTATGCCATTTCATGCAATGCAATGCAGAAGAGTAGTTAATATCCAGATCAGTATTGGAATTGAAGCTTGGGGAAAACAATCGTAAGCAAATTATAAAACTTTAATGCTTCGCATAAACATGTTGCCAAGTCTGACTATTTTACTCACCTCAGCAGACTGAAGAAGAGCATCTGGCAGAAATGGTGCCACTCTTAAGAGCTGAATAAGCTTTTGAGGTCATGGAATGGATGTCTGTTTTAACCGATGCCAAAATTAATTCACTTAACTTCCTATAATGACTTGAGGAATTTAAGGTAGGTTCAGTCTGTCACACTGCATGTACCAGCTTGCAATGCATTATTAAAGTCAACATAGCATGTTATACCATGCTATGATTTCAGCAATGCATTTATTAAAGCTTACAGGAGCCGTGTTTACCAGATGGTGTAAGGTGCAAAACTCAAACACGAGGTTACAGAGGTGGTTGTTTGAGTATTTAACCTTTTGAGAACTGGGGTCAAACTCTCCAAATTTGTGTAATATACTGTAGGGCCAAACGTCACAGTCGATTTGCTCAATCTAGACACACTTTGCTGCATAACAACATAGCAAAACACAAACCAGGTTACTACGACTTTAAGGCCGAACCTCGTGACATTGTGGATAAACTGAAACCAGAGCATCGGTAACTAGTACATTGCCATGCCTCGTAGCCCTAATGTTCCCCTCAGGGTCTGTTGGGAAGGGATTGTGTTTGTTTGTCTTATCTTTTTCCGCACAACACCAATTCGGAGTGCAGGCTGTGATGATCTCCTAACTGCGGCGCTATTATGAAATCATATCATGTCATCAATAACGTGTCGGTCTTGCCAGGGTTGCTGCCATTCGTGCCTTCAGATGGAATCGACAGAAGCAGATAATATTCATATTGTGCATTATTCAGCTGTTTATTTATACTTTCATCCTCATTTTGTTGCAGCGGATGGGAAGGGAGGGTCGAATAAGCTGCACCTCTGCGTGCAAGTTGCAAGAAAATGCAGAATCAGGTTATGCCGCATATAATGCAATGGCAGTTTATATGGATATCATTAGGGCTTTACGTCTATGCTTCTAAATGCATTCATATCCTAAGGTAAAATAGGTGGTTTATAGGCCCATACAATTTCATGCTAACTGACTTTATCAAAATCACCCGAGGTGTTTTGAGCTTGTTGTAATACTGATATATATCTATACCGATACTCAGAATTGAAGAATTGGCTCTTTTGATTCTCGAGTGTGGATTTGAATTGAACTGGCCAACTGAAGTTCAAAGAAAATGCAAGATATATTGTGATAAAGCATTATTTCTGAACTGCGCACATACCAGTACTAGTGCTATGGTCAACGTAAGTAAGAACATTTTGTCCCAACCCTATCCCTACCCATAACTTATCCCTAAAATCAAAGGGAAATGATAAGCGAATAACACTGACGTAGAAGAACCTAACCCTAGTTGGAAGACTAAAATTGGCATAAACTGTAAACCTGTCACTCAAATCTGATTGGTTGATTGGAATGTTGTTCCATGATCAACAAAGTTAATCCAGGAACATGTTACACTTGGTGAAATCAGGTTCACCCTAGTGCTATACAACTATACTCATACTAGCACTACTTTTTTGATACTAGTATTATACAGACACAAGCGGTATACTGATCTATTGTTGACTCCCTAACGCAGAATACAGGATAAGACAGGTCATTTATCTTGGTGTACAGGTGCACTCCATTTTGTTTGTCATTTACTGATGAAACAGATTTTCATTTTGGGGTGTGATGGCATGCTGTTTTTTTCTTAAAATACACCGCTACGACTACAGTTTGTTCTCAGTGGTCAGTCTCGGCAGCATCCTGAGCTCCTCATGGTTCAGTGATGGCAGAAGAATTCCTGGCAGGGCGTTTCTCATTTCTCCCTGTCTCATGCCACCACTTCTTTTCTCTTTATGTCTCTCCATCATGTCAGCCACACACTCGAGTTTTTTGGTTCTGGTTAGAGAATGTGCTACAGAATGCGGTTTTGGAGGCTTTTGCATAGCTAGCTTTAGTTAGTAGTATGTGTCTGGTGAATATTGACGCAGGCAGGCATCTCAGCAGTCTCTGGCTAATGACCACTGAATGTGTCATGTTGCTGTTGGCAGGAGGCTCCGGAATCATCTGGCATCGGATAGCCGAGCTTTATCATAGCCGAGTTGCTTTGGTAACAATAATAGTGGGTTCTTTTATTAGAATAAGCAGCTAAAGTTTAATTTCACAAGAAAAATGCGATTTTGTTTTGAAGTCACCTTTGATACTTACACTACAATGTGAAACGTTGAAGAGCTCAAAGAGCTGTTTGTGTACTTGATTTAAGCCATACAAATGTTGGTGGTATAAATGAATGCATTTTGGTTGAATCAGCAATATTAAATAATATTTTTGACCTTGGTTAACTTAGATGCTATAATTTTAAAGGGATGGTTCACCCAAAAATTTAAATTCTGTCATCATTTACTCGCCCTCAAGCTGTTCCAAATCTGTATGCATTTCTTTCTTCTGTTGAACACAAAAAACAGTTGATGGGTCACATTGACTTCCATAGTATATTATATATATATATATATTTATTTTTTTATTTTTTATTTTTTATTTTTTCCCATACTATGGAACCACCAAGTTGTTCCAAACCGGTTTGAATTTATGTGTAACCAAACAGTTGATTTAACCACTGACTTCCATATATATATATATATATATATATATATATATATATATATATATATATATATATATATATATATATACAGTATATATATATATATATATTTTTTTTTTTTTTTTTTTCATACTATGGAAGTCAGTGGTTAAATCAACTGTTTGGTTACTCATAAATTCAAACCGGTTTGGAACAACTTGAGGGTGAGTAAATGATGATAGAAATTAAATTTTCGGGTGAACTGTCCCTTTAAGTTGCCATTTGTCAGTGTGGTTAGGCAATAATACTTGTGCTATACTACTAAACTTGTGTCGTTGGCAATTGTGCTATACTAACTTAGTAACTAATTTGAAATAAACACATTTTACCCACTTTATAAATCACATGTGTATTTAAAACTCATGAACAGGTTGTTAAATTGCAATAAAGCTAAATGCCTTCTGCATCAATGTCATTCAAAGTCCGATGAGAGCATGCGGGCTCAGTAATTAGCTTGAGCTGGAAAAATATCCCTCTCCGGAGTTTTTACCACCTACTGCAGGATGGCCGGGCTCGGTGACAGGACCAGCTGTCTCTCTCTCCACTGGCAATGGAAATGTGTCCCTCTCAGAGAGGAACAGCCTGTCTGCTATCAAAGTTTTTCCCTCCATTGGATTCAGAATTTTAGCAGTGCTATTTTACAGTCACTGTACATCTTGACATAAATAAGAAGATAGGGGCAGCTGAACATAGAATTTCGTGTTTTTTTTTTTTTTTTTTTTTTTTTAAGACAATGTTCTGTTATATTTAGAAAAACGGTAATTAAGTCTCTCATTGGCCGAATATGTAACTGTTTTTGTGGATTTTGCATAAATAATGTGTTTGCATACGTAAATGCTGTGTAAACATAAATGCAATTTAACCTTTAAGCTTTATCCATAATTGGACATGCATTTGCCTTGATTAAAAATTGACCAAATTGACATTATTGCTATTTCATTCTAAAGTATTAATCACGATTGTTTTATGCATTTCTTTGGTTTTATACATTAACAAGTTTAGTAGTTCAACTTGCCAAGTAAATATTTTGCACATATTTTACGTATAATAAACAATGTATTTGAAAATACATGAAAATGTATTGCCTTTATATTTTAGATAGGGATTTTCTGCGTGAGAATTTAATTTACGGGTCTTTAATTGGCATTAAATCCTGGTCCAGAAGAGGTCAAATACAAAATTTTAATTTAACAGTGTTTTTGTTGTTAGCTAAAACTAAAACTATAAAAATGTTTTTTTGCTAACTGAAATAAAGCTAAAATAACATATGCAAATATTAGATGAAAAACTGAAACTTTAAAAAACCTTGGCAAGTACCAGAAATAAAATAAGTTTGACAAGTCCTAAAATTACAATATCTGAAATACAAATAAATTACATAGAAATCTACATAGTAAAAACAACAACAACAACAACATAATAAAATTAAGCACATAACAAAACTAAAACTAAAATTAAAATGAAAACTTAAAATATAAAAAGGCTAATTCTAAATAATAAATGCTACATGAATAGACTAAAATGAACAACTTCAATTAACAATCAACTTTTAAGTAATTTCAACTTAAATTACATTAAACTGACTTAAAAAAAAATTAGTTGAATCTTGTATAAAAAAATGAAATTTGGTTAACTTATTTTGATGAGTTAAAGCAATGTAAAAACATATGTTTTTTTTTTTTTTTTTTTACAGTGTATGTCTTTTTGTATAGCAATTCTGCCTTGTCTGTAGTCTGTGAAGAGGCATTCAAGTACGATTTTCTTTGTAGGCAGTAAATGTACAATAAACAACTTTGACTTGACTTGAACACTTTTGTATAATAAAATTAATTGTAAAAAGGCAAATTAATACATGATTAAACACTATTTGGGTAGTTACTTTCCTTGGCCTGATCTTGCAAGGCTTAGTCTGGCTTTGAAGAGGTGGCAACAGGTTTAATCTTTCACACTTTAATATGACAGTAGAACCTACAACACCGTGATCCAATTACATAGTTGTCCTGTGGGTAAAAGGTTTGGCTGTCCACTCTGCGCTCACCAGATGAGGCTCATGTATTGCAGTCGGTGTCCTCATGAGCCCAAAGGCATTTTTTTTCTTTTCACTCAGAAGGGTAAAGATGGACACATCAGCCTTTTCCCAATTCCACTGTCTCCTTACCCCAGGGAATGACTCTCAAATTCAATGGCGCATTTCTCTGTCCCAAATTAATTACAACAAAATATCCTTTGGTGGATATTGTGTGGCATCTAGTATCAACCCAGAATTGAAGTTTCAGACTCATTTGTTTGCGACCCTCTGAAGGGTATCGTCACAGCACACAGGAGAGATGCAAGTCAGTTTGAAGAGACAGATTGCACTGCATTTAGATGGGATTTTGGTGCTATGAGAAAGTAAACTGGAAATGTGTTTTCCTCTGAGTGGGACATTCAAACTATGGTTGCTACTTAGAGAAAGTCAACATGAAATTGCATTCTCAACCTAGATTCATTCTGGAATTTAGGACATATAATATTTAACCCAGTAACTAATGGTTTCAGTGGCTAAAATTTGACAACTTTTTGAACAACCCAGGATCATTAGAAAAACGGGCCTTTGGTGACATTTCTGCAAAATTATATTACGTTGAATCTTGCAAGTTTTGCAACACTGTCAATGTGAAATGTCCAGTGAATGGCACTAAAAGCACATTCAGTTTTATCCAAAACAGATTAATGTGAATCTGGCAATGTTTTAATAGTTTGGTTGTTGTCATATCACAGCAGTTTGGAAATAAAATGTGGCACAAATATCACATACACTAAACCCACCCGATAGTGTTACCAAAGGGAAATATAATATAAAAACACATTTGCTGAAGCAATCATGGCATTTTAGCTCTATTCTAAACGGTTTTTAGTTATTTTATCGTAATGTTTCACGCGACTCATTGCAAGTGCAATGCTGTATTAGGTGAGCTCCCGAGCAAGTTTACTATGTCAAAATATATTACTTTACAAATGATGAATTGTGGTAAAAGTGTTTTGAAATCATCACATAGTATTGTGCAAGGAACCATGAGAAAATAATCTTTATTAATTGATAATTTGCCCCTGTAATCATAATTTGTGTGTAAAGGAATTGAAGTTGTTGGTGTGTTACTGCCACTAGTGTTCATTTCAGCTGGAAACTGCAGTGAATTTTACTGGTATGTGTTTTGAGTTTTGCAAAAATGTTACTATATAGGCCCTTTTTTGCCCCCTATGAGTCTATGTTGGGTTTAAAAAAGCATAGTTGTGACGCTAAAAAACGTGAAGGAGGAGAAGGAGTCTTGCGGTTAAAGATACTGGATCCCAGAAGCCTTTATTTCAGCATAGACCTCTGTACACAAACGACTGCATCATTGATGTTTGTGGGTCTGGTGCTTTGGGTTTTCAGGGCCTTTGTAGTTGAAGCATGTGTGTGTGTGCACGAGCGTGCATGATGGGATGGGTGACTTATTTTAAGCCGCACTGCATTCCTGGTTCATAGACAGCAAAATAAGGAACAAAGCGAACTAACTAGAAATAGAGTCATTTACATGGTCCTGAAATCCCCAGCCAATATAATACAGAGAAACCCATACTCATCTTCCAAATAGAAGAGGACAGGATCTCAATTTTGACAAAGTCGGCAAGAGGTATTTTAAGCCGTGTTCTCCGTTGTTTGTAATGGTAGTGCTGTTTTTAAAAGTTTTAAATACTCCACTTGGTGCCAATTACTATTAAAGTGCCTGGTGGCATACATTTAGTACAAAACGGCTATTATAACTGCACACGTGGACGCAACATAAGGCTTAATGCTTATTCATCATTTTTCTACATAAATATTATTAAATGGGACATCGTTTGTAGCATCGCTAAAGTTGTAATTGAATTTTTCATGGCCATTTTCTGCTCTCTCTCTCTCTCTCTGACACTTGTGTCTGCACTGGAAGCAACCATTTTGCCGCAGCGACTGAGGCTGTTTCTACTGGAAATGTCAAAGCTCTAAGTTTGAGGATGTACTTCAGCAATCGAACAGTGGGTGAACTTTATTTTGAGCAAAGATCCTAATGGGATAAATAAAATAACAAACAGTGAGACAAGGGAATACAATTATTATGATTGTTTTCATTTATATAAAATAAATAGTTTTGATATCTTACATATTTATATCTTGATTAAAATAATTTTATTTCTGGAAAGAATGTGTTTAAGTACCAGAGCATCCCACTTCTGGTGTTGAAATTGCTGGAATTAATCTGGCTACTGTATCTTTAATATATGTAAATGACCTTTGTTATTATTGGCTAGCTTCTACATACACTACAAGGATGGGGGATTTTCTGTTCTTGTGATTAGAAAATATCTACACAAGACACTTTTATATGTCTCCTTCAATGTTATTGTGTCAAAAATAGTTTATAATTTGTCCCCGTCCATGAACAATTTCCAATTATCCTCAGTTTTGCTTAAGTGTCAAAGAACTGTGACTAATTATGCTTCCTAATTGAAAAATAAGTCCATAATTAATACCAGGATGTAGTGTGAAAATTGTATCAGCTCGCCGTAAACAAATGCTGTAAGCTAATAAACCATGTTTTAGAGGGAAATATATATTTCTCCTCGTTCAGTAGATCTGAGCGTGTTTGTGTAGGGCTCAGCGGTGGTATTAGGATATGGTGTCTGGAGTTTGCTCAGTTTATGTGGTTTTGGTTTCTAGCAGTGGGAATCTTTGATGTTTGAGAGTGAACTGTCGTTTGTGGTAAGATTGACTTACTAAACAATTGTCATTCAGAAATTGCTAATAAATTTCACAAATAATTACAAGATACTTTGTAATTGATACTTTACAATCATTGAAAAGTTTTTGAGTATTCTTTTTTATTATTATTGAAAAGCTTGTACACAGCAAAAGTGAGTTTGTTCTTTAGGCGCTATTGTTTAGCCAATCAGAAGACATTGAGCCGTCAGTCATTTTGAGCATTCAGGTTTTGCTGACATTGGATTTGCCATATCTTTAGAGGGAGGATTTTGCAGAGAGGAGGCTAAGTCTGGCCAAGTTGTGTGGAAGTTAGCAAAACTGCTAACATATCTTAGAGCATATAGCTTACTTGACAAAAATACATAGTTGGAGCCTATTGTACTGTGCAGCCTTTAATTAGTGAAAGATTCATACCTTTCTTGTTGACCTAATTGTTAAGCTTTTTTCCCCTGCGGCACCGTTCGATATCCACATACACAATAGGCTCCTTATTATGAAGTGTAGGAGGTGAGAGACTCTTTTAGTCATTCATTTGGTGAGACAAAGGATAAATCTTTAGGATGCTGTTGAACAATGACGATTTTCTCCAAATTTGCTTGCGGATCTCATCGCTGGATTCCTGAGACATGTAGAACAGACGAATTAAAACCACCTGATTAAGCAGGAATAATCTACTCCATGACAGTAGACTCACATGTGATGAATTATGCCATTTGAGTGCGCTTGGTAGGATTAACTCCCTGTAAGAGAGTTAGTGCAACAACTTTAACATTAACAAAGGAGAGGAAATAAATTCTTTAGGTCTTCCAGAGCACCGACTGAATGCCTGCGCTCTAAGCATTCTTCAGCTAAATTATTTTCACTGTAGTGATTATTGACATTATGATGTTTTGCTCCCCTCTACTTCACCCCAGGGAATGCCGTGCACTATTGTCCATGCCGTATAAACCGTGTCAAGGAATTGAAAGCGTGCTGCTTTTCTTTCAGCTGACAATCAGCAGCGGACGTGGAAGAATGGGCACTTGTAATGAAATCAGTGATTTACTGCATCTCCATGCAGTGGGTCAGAGTGATTAAAATCCACCGCCGCTAAGAACCAGGCAAATGAACTTCACATCAATGGCACTCGCTGCATATTAATTTGATTTCCAGAGCTTGACTCATTCGGGGTCCTTGTGTCACATATTAGAACATTAGAGATGCCAGCATGTGGCATGGTCGTTACATTTGTTTTGTAATTCTAGATTTGTTGACAGAGACATTTGTCAGAGACCTGAGTCATGAGGCACAGCTGTGTTACATGATTGTCAAGGCTGTGTTCTTTTCCACCAGCCTTTAGAAGCCCAAGCATTTCTCTTTGATTTATCTAGCCCTTCAAAGTAAGGGTCAAGGATTGAGCTGACTTGGGAATGCAGAGGCCTGCGATTAAAGCTCAGGTGTGTGCAGGTAATCACTGACTTTCGGCGGTGCCTGTTTGTCAGCTTCAAGCCAGTTGGCAGTGGCAGATTCCTTGTGTGAAAGTTTACTGAAATGGGTGGTTGACGGTGTAATACTTCTGGTGGTTGTTCAATGTTAATGGCACAGTCAAGTGCGTGACGTGATATAAAGAAACAACATTTCACCAAGAATAGCCATTTGTTCAATCCCAAAACCATTCACACAAGTTGTTTCAAGCAAGTCTTTCACTGAATACAAAATAAGAAGATTTGAAGAATGTTCATGCTACTCTTTTCCATGCATACAGTGAAAGTATTTTGCACTAGGTTCAGTTATGCAACAAAACGTTAGTTGAAGCATTTCTTGCAAAGCTTTTCAGTGAATTATGGATTAAATTCTGGTCTGTTCCTCACAAAAAGTTGTCACATTCATTCAGTCCCTGGTGACTATTTCCGTTTGTTGAATGGTAATGAGTGTCAAAACTTCACCGGAAAAAAGAAAGTCACAAGTTTGGAATGACATGACAATCTCTTTCTTATCTTGATCTCTCTCCAGTTACAAATTCACCCTTCTAATGGTGCCACTTCTATTAAGTTCTCAACCACCATAAAAGTTAATGTCACCAGTTCTGCTCGTGTTGTGGGTGGAAAATGGAGGTGGAGAAAATGTCACTGGAAATGTCATCTACCATGTCACACGTCCAATGCTGTAGCCTCTACCCGCAGTGATTCTCCATTTCACTCAGGTAGAGACAACTCCACCTCCGATCAATGCGGGGTCAGCCCATTGTCAAATACCTCATCTGTTTCTTTTTATGAGTTCTGTCAACACACCTGACCTTTCGAGTGGATGCAAAAAAATACCCCCAGTGGTCATAAGGCGGATCTATTATCCTGAAACTCTGTCTTTGGCCCAGGCAGAGGACTCCAGGGTCGTGACCGTATTAAGCACTGGCAGGTGTTTACTAGCTCACAAGGAAGATTTAGATCAAAATTATATCAATACTAAATAAATTAATGAAAATTATGGTGAGAAGAGATATGCTGCCTTACTTCTAGTGGCTAGGTCAGACATGTATTTGAAGAAGCTCCACTCAATATGGTTCTTCAAATACAGACAGCAGAGCACCTTTATTTGTGGATTGAGTACTTTCGGAGGGGTTAGATCGTAATTCAGAACAGAGATGGTAGAAGTGCAAGGTGGTATGAAGTCGCCATTTTGTAAATGTGGCATAATTGGCATAAAAACTTTGGCAGACTGTCCAATACTTAAACATTTTTTTTGTTTTTGTTTTTGTTTTGTTTGTTTCTTATTCGGGAGGGATCCTACCAAGCAAAATGCATTGGTTAAACGATTTTAAGTTTCTCAGTCTCAGAATTATCTTATCGTCACACTGATCATCCCACTTTAGGCGCCAATTGTTTCTGTGACACCAGTAATCACCTCAGAATGAGAAGGCCATGATATGCCACAAAAATCTTCGAGCTCTGTTTGTGGGGCTGAATAAAACACACCTTCAACTGACGGATGGCCCAACAGGACACCTTATTCTTACACCTCCTGACTTGACACAAGACAGGCCCTCTGGATTGCTGGGACACAGTAGCAGCCACCTTCAGATCAGTCACCCTGATAGACAAGATAATGGAGTCCGATAATGGGGCGCCATCCCTAAGCCGAACAATGTTCATCACGGCCCTTCCTGTCATCCGCACAGACACATAAATACGCAGTTGACAGCTTACAAGGGCTAAGGCTACGATCCAGAGCCTTGATATTATTTGTGTGTCTGTGAGAGAGTGTGAAAGACAAGAGTGTGAAAGAAAGATGGAGGAAAGAGAAGGGGTTTTGCTCCTGAAAGCTCTAGGCCTCACCTCAAGCCGATCTCTGATATGTCCTGTTTGGGGGCTACGAGATCTGTTCCTTCTGGCTCCTTGAGCAGATAGAAACAGTTTAAATGAGGAGTTCTTGCTTCAGGACTCGACTTGAGTTGAAAGAGGCAAACTGTAATTGTTTTAGCCGGTGATGCCAGTGCAAAAATGTCTTTCATGAAACAAACAACAACAGTAATACATATATATTCAATTTCTGAATGACTCATCTGAAACTTTATAATTAAATGAAGAGGTAACTCTGGGGAATGGAAAATTGTGGATTGTATCATTGCCTTTTAAGAAAAATATAATTAAGACATTGTTTGTGTGTTGGTCTCATGAAATGAAGTTTTTCAGGATGGCTGAGAGGAATTAACACTTTTTGGTAAACACAGGCTTACCAAAGGTTCCCCATATCTTTTGACCTATACATTTCACAACTTTCACATTTTTACTTTTCCATGGAATTTCTATGTGTGCAATTGTAGAAATATGATTTGTAATTGTTTATACCTTAATACAAGTGTAGAGCAGCATTTTCCCCATTTATTTTAAGACACATTCTCTTTTAATTTAGATATTTTATTGGGAATGCAAGTAAGACAAAAATACTGGATTTGTTTGAAGTGCTTGTGGTAAATACCATAAATAAATACCACAGGAGAGGAAGATGGGTGGAGAGTAGTGATATGTATTGAACAACAAAGGTGCAGGGATGAGGTGAGCAGGGTGGTGGAGTCCAGAGAGAGATCTTGACGGAGACACAGAGGAAAGGAAGACGCTGGAGACAGGGAGATCGCAGAGTACAAGGGGAAGAGTTCACATACATTACACGAACAAGGTCGGACAAGGAACTGTGGTGAGATGAGTATATTTATAGTGGAGGTGATTATGAGATGCAGGTGTGTGTGATGTGGAATGATGTGCAGGTGGGAACCAGGATGGATGCTGGGAAGTGTAGTGAAGAGGATGTTGACTAGGGTGAACTGTGACAATTGCATACTGTCATATATATACTTATTCAAACTTTAAGCTTTTGTGACTGGGTAGTAACTTTAATCAAACATGACATATTCTTTTTGTGGTCTAGTTAGCATGAACTCTCTGACTTCTTGAGTACTTGAATACAAGACGCGGACAAGAAAAGTTTGAACCAACCTCATGACTTTTTCAGCTCCCATTCTTTTCTCTTCTTTCCTGCAATTCCTTGTCCTTTCCACGTTGTATTTTCTTTCATCATTGCAATAACATAATTAAAGTTTAATATTCATTGCATAAACATGCTTTGTTCTGCCTTTTCTTTCCAAAAGTTTCTGAGATTTCCAAAAATTGCATTCACGCTGTGAGAGCCAGCATACTGTAAATGCGTGCCAGGAGAAAGAATTAGCAAATAAACTGACAGCTTGCAAAATAGTTTTAGGACAAAGCATTTTTCAACACAGCACAGAGTTGTTTCAATGCAGTAATTAAGGGCTTCCATTTCTTTGCAACATGATCGTTACTGTTCTTTATTAACCTTATGTGCCGCTACATATACTAGTGTTTTTCTCTCAAAAGCACACAGTTCTCACGCCCACCTCCATGTTTCTGTCCCTTATATATGTTCCTGCTTACCATATTATTTAATGGAAGAGCTTAGCTCACCATTAAATCAAGTGAGATCAAAAGGCTAACTGAAATAAAACAGCAGTTTGCTAAACTTTGCTTGCTGATGTGCAAGAAGCCCTCTTCAGAGGAGGTAATTAACTTTGAGAAGAATCCATCTGGCCCAACTTGGTCAAAGATCAAGTAATCCCAGACCTGTGTCAAATGGAGGAAAGGCATGAAGATAATTGCAAAGAAAACCCTGAGCACAAGTTGAGTCAAACTCATTTTGAAGTTATCAAAGGATATGTTGAATTTCTTAGACGGCTACTGGGTCATTGACCTTTAAGATTGTGTTTTACTAGGAACTAGCTTATCGCCCGACTTGACTGAATATTTGCAAAGTCCCTTTTTAGTACAATTTCATGGAGTGGTAATGATTATTTGTGGCCAGTCAGTTTTCTCAAATCACCCACCAGTGGCAGGTGGAAAAAGTGGTTCTGTGTCCCATCGACTCCCTCAAATAAAGTCTATCGTATTTGTCTAGAAAAGGACATATGGTTTTCTTTCTATTCACTAGCCTTTTGATTTGTCATTGCAAGGTTGCTTTACTGCGTTTACTGAGTAAACAGAGAAAAGTGTCACATGAAGCCTAGGTATGAAGCGTGATTTTGATGGCTTGATATAACTGGGATTTGGTCAGAATTTAAGTGCAAGACTTCTTACGCAGAAGACGTGACAAAACATCTGTCAGAAAATAGAAAACAAGTCTGGACTTTGGTGGATAATGCAGGATATTGTTAGCTTGCCTATCTGAAATTGTGTGAAATCATTTACATATTCAGTTCCCCTTAATACTGAAATTTGACTCAAGGCAAGTGGTTATTGAACACACTGAAAAAATAACCCGAACGCTGTTGGCCCTCATTGATGATCATCTGGGGTCCAATGCCTCAGCCAAGGATATTTTCATAACTTCATAACAAGCTTTGTTCCTGGAGGCAGTTCATCATTTCGAGAGGTTGAATCATCAAGTTTTAGAGTTGAAGTCATCCTTGATCCTTACATTATGAGGGCATAGGAGTAGAATCTGTGTGATTTTATGCTAAACTGTGTTAAGTGACCATTTAGTGTTTGTGTAAATTCTCAGCATGACCTCTTCTGAGGTGAACGACTTAAATGCAGCACTCGCTGTTTCATTACATAACTCAAAAAAACAATCAGGATATTATGCAGCTTGTCCAAGATGATAAATGTGTCGCTGTGGCCTGCGCCGACAGCTGGTGGGTGAAGTGAAAGTCTATTTCGGTCTGTTTCTGATATCTGCCAATTTTTTTTAAATCTTTTTTTATGCACATGCCAAACTGCAGTGGATGAGTCTTTTTGCTATACAATACAGTCATGCAGGATTAGGGATGGGTGATATAGCTAAAAATACATCTAGATACAATATTTTGAGAATATATTTAATATATATATGTATGTATTAGTATTAAGTGCTGTTAAAAGCCACTTTCCGACCGGAGGAACCTTTTCACAGTTCCTAGAACTATTGGCTAAAGTACCCGGATGTCGGCGTGTTCGCACCGCAGGAACTAGGAACGATTTTAGTTCTAGGAACTCCATTTGGAGGAACTAATTTAGGTCCTGCTTCAGAGTAGGGTCTAAACCAGCACTATAGGAACTACCCGTGACGTTAGAGTACGCTGATTGGCCGAACGCACGTGGAACACCAGCACCCGCCATTTTTAAAACAGCTAGAATGTAAACACACAGATTATAGCCTATATATTTACTTCATAAACTAACTATACAAACATGGACAACAGTGATAGATGGGCCTCTAAACCTTTATGCTGAAGAGAAAATACAACGCAACTTTGAGGGGACCAAGCCAAACATGATTATGTATTTCTGCCCAGCTAGCAACACTGGACATCAACCACACGGCATAGGCTAATAACCTTTTTTTCATATACTGTCTACTTTCTATAACAGTTCTATCTAATAAGATATTAAACAGTACTGTTAGACAGATCGCTAACTAATAAACACAGAGAATGCGAGCATTGTATGCTCTGGCGTTCTCAGCGCCGCCAAAATAAAGGTCCGTCGCGCCGTCAAAATAAAAGTCATCGTGCTTGCGTCACTCCCTTACCCCTCCTACCAGTTCCTATGGCCACTTGGCCAGTGCGAACGCAAACAGCAAAACCGAGTTTGGGGGAGAGTAGTTCTTAGAACTGTTTAGAAGTGGACAGTTCCTAGAACTAAGTTCCTGTAACTACTTGGTCGGAAAGCGGCTAAATACTTAAAGCATATGTTTTTTTTTTTTTTTCAGTAGGAAGAATCAGAATTGATCAAACAGCCATTGTTGATTCAATATTGTTATTGCCAGTAAAGCCACATTAACTCTTTCCCTGCCAGCATTGCTTTTAAAAAGATGCTGGTCACCGCCAGCATTTTTGACCATTTTCACAAAAACGTCATGGCCCCCAGAATATTTTTTTATATGAGTACCTGAATATGCAATATATCAAAAGAAAGATCAGAATAAAACAAACCATGTTTTATTCGGATTCAGAACGAACATAGATGGAGTAAATCGAATCCATCAACACCTCCAAAGCTTCACATTCCTATAGTTTGTCATGGGTCGACATTTCATTTAGTAACATTACGCAGTTTTGATTTAAATGCTGCTTAATGTTGATGATCGCGTTATTTTACATCTACGTACGATATCACTAGTTTTTCTTCTTTTTTGCCTGTGTTTTGATCAGGAGGTTCAGTACTCTTTATGAAAATGTGTCATAGCGCCCCCTACCATATAACAGTGAAAATACGGAAAGCTGGAAAATTCCGTCAGTAGCGGGGAAAGAGTTAATTAGTTAATGCCTTAACTAACAATACTGAATATAAGCTCAAACGTGTTTTGTATTAATTAATTTGAAGGGGCTTGAAGTGGTTAACTTTTTTTCTTACAAAGAAATATTTGACACAACAACCATATATATATATAAAGGTTGATAGTGCCACATTAGCTCAGTTTGGTTGCACTTTATTTTACAGTACATGCACTTACCTGTATACTTACCTAAGAAAGTACTGGTTAACATAAGGTAACTACATGGGTTCATTTTAGGTTTAGGTGTACGTCAGGGTTATTGCCTAGTTATTAACCCAGTTATTATAATAACTATAATAAGTACATACATGGAGAACAGGACTGTAAAGTAAAGTTTAAAAAAAGTGCTACCCTTACATTATTAGAGAGAGATTCAAAGTCAGTGCAGCCTTGTCTCAATTTTCATTTCATATAAGATTCATTGCAAGAACCCGCTGCAGACCAGCATTCATATTATGACCACGTCAAAGAGACAGACGGCAGATACAATTGCCTGTGAAAGTTTGAGTAATTGACATTCAATACAGAATCATGACGGGGAACAGTCTGTCATTTTCCATTATAGGAGCTTTCCAACCGCGGCGACCGCAAATCTAAGCACTGTCTTTTCATCTGGTTTCAGATTCCGCAGATCAGCTACGCCTCCACCGCTCCAGAACTGAGCGATGACCGCCGCTACGATTTCTTCTCTCGCGTCGTGCCCCCCGACTCCTTCCAGGCCCAGGCCATGGTGGATATAGTGAAATCGATGGGATGGAACTACGTGTCCACGGTTGCCTCGGAGGGAAGCTACGGCGAGAAAGGAGTCGAGGCCTTCATGCAGATTTCCAGAGAAGCGGGTGAGTCAGGCAAAACAATAAACAACAAGTCTTTGAAGATAGAGTCCTGAAGAACTCAAAGCAGTCTCTGCATGAGTAAACAAGTGTTGCAAAGACTCCTTTTTGGTTGTTTTAATAGCAACCTGTCAGTTTAATCAGTGTTTACAGTTTAAGGCAAGACACGGCAGGCAAAAAGATTTTGAGATTTTGCGATTTTGGGATATTTGTCTTCAATATCATGTCTTCTTTCAGACTTGTGGTGAAAAATACACATTTAGGTCTTTTTTTTACTAGACTTTGTCTGTTTGCATCTGTAGATTTCTCAAAAATTAAACAAAAGTTGGCATTGTAAATCATCCCGCTGCTCCGCAATTGCTGTCTGCACCCTGTCATCACATACATCGTTAGAAAGCTCTCTCTCTCTCCTGTACAATGCTGTCGGATCCAAATATGGTCATTTCCTTTTTATCAGCAACCGATAGTGAAAGTAAAAGGGGGATTTAACTCTAAATGTGCAATCTCATTGGCTGATATAAATCTTTAAAGCCCGCTTTCTCAAAATGACTTTTCTCTCATACTCCAAGTCCGAAATCTCCACTTCAGTAGCACCTATACCAAACTCTCCAGTCTTGTACCTAGTTATATTATGAAGACATTTACAGAGGGATTTGTAAATATATTATTCCTAGCCTGATTTATATAACATTTTATTCCAAAAAACATGGTGAAAATCATTTTTTTAAGGCTATTGACAGTATATTCTGATTTACAGGATAACAAAAGTAGATATCCATAAATCCCTCTGTAATTTTTTTCCCATCTATGTGAACACAATGAAAAAAATAATTTTGAACCTGGCTTTATCCAATACTCAGATTTCATTTTGTAAATATATGCAAATTAGCGCATATTTAATTAGATAATGCCTAATTTGTATATTGAAACATTAAATTACTGAAAGCTTGTAATACATTTTTTTCTCATCTTAATGTAGTAATCAACTGGGAAAGTTTCCTGGTGATATCTGCTATTTAAAAATTTTACCATATTCACCTGTAGTGTCTCGCCTTAATATTTTTAAATACAAGCCTTATTCACTGTGAAATGTTTGGATTATGTTACTCATTTATTTCGGCAACACAAAGGTGATCGTTGAAGACGGCTGCGAACCATCAATAGGAAATTTGCAGTGTTTACCCAACAAAATTTTCACCTATCTAATTAATTAATATTTAAACAACACAAATGTCTATCAACAGTGGAGATGTTGTGTCTCTGAGACACTTTTCACACAAAACAAAGCGCCCCAAGGAAAGAGGATTCATTCCAAACATCGCCCTCAGTAGTGAGTGAAGCCAATTACTCTCCCTTAACTTAAATTAGATGGGAAGGTGTAACCTGACATGAAGATAAATTGGGGTTGGTATATCGACCAAATAACCTCATGATTGTTTCACGCTTCTTAAAAATATGTGAAGTCTTGTGGTTGGTCAGTTTGTAAACAAATCGGTCTCTTGAGTCAGATCGTTTTTAATGAATCGTTTGAATCAGTTCAAAGAATCAGTTTGTGCTCATAGCTGTTTGGCAGGATCTGGGATTAGCCTGGCTAACGTCAGACCTCTTTCTCATTGAGACGTGGGCTGGGAACCACATGTTCATTTTCTCGTATTTGAGGCGTGGTTTACGAATGCCCAGAGCCGTTTATTGGGCGCTACGAATGTCTATCAAATGTGCCTGTACGTAGATCATAGCCAATCGTTTCAATTATACCAGATGACGTATGTAGAGCGACAGAAATTCGACGAGGAATTAGACGAAATAAACTTGCGTTCTAAACTACTTAGAACACTATCTAAGGCTGCATCGAAAGGTAACTTCACGTCTGATGCCATGTTGGATCCATAGATATAAACAAACTGCTTCGGTGTGTCGCATAGACGTCGTCATCGTCTTGCTGCTCCCTCCCCGTTCTGTGATTGGTTCCTTTTTTGAGGGGAAAATCTGGTCCATGGTGTCCAGGCTGCCTAGCAGTGTGAATAAAATCGTGCTGCGCGCAAGGCTGCATGGGGAAACCCAGGCTAATCTGGGATAAACTGAACTGAAATGGTCCGAGTGATTCTTCAATTCACAGACTTACTAAAGACTTATTAAACCAATAACATTGAACCAGTTCTTTGAAAGAATTCAACTGATTTGTGGAGATCATGTTATGTTAACAGATGATTTATGCTAATATTCCACCGATTTTGTGTGCAACTGAAAATTGACCATAATTCCTTAATACAAATTCCTAGTCTTATTATGAACAATTCATCAGCGCATTTTAAAGAAAAAATGTGTCCTTGTAACCTTAAAAGGACTTTACTTTTGGACTCCCCTCCAACTGCATTGGTAATAACCACATTTCATAAGTTTCAGATGGAACAAAAAAATTCCCATCCTACTTTTTATGTTATTCAGTATCCTGTTTCTTGCTGAAATATGTTGCATTATGGAAGTAAAATGGATTCTGAATGTCATGTTGTGTTGATTTTTGGAGAGTAAGGGGAGATTAAACACTTTTTTCTTTCTTTTCTTTCTTTCTTTCTTTGGTGAAATGTATTATGTAAATACTTTAAAATGCACCGGATTTTGAGCGTAAAGTGCTTTAAGTGCTCGAGGGAAAGACTTCCTATGATATGTGTTTCGACTTTCCAAGGAGCCTTTGGCAGAGAGGTCAGTATGTTGGCAAAAACAACAGTGCTCAGCTGTTTGGCAGGGCATTTCGCGGTGGTTACTTTATGGCTCCAAATTTTTGCGGATAATGAATGTTGCACTTGTACTGATAGGGACATTGAGCCTCATTCATGAAACACAACAGAAGGAAATTGTTAATTGTTTGTTAAAACAATTTTTAAAAACATTGCAGTCATAAATTTGTTGTTCTAGGGGAAAGGATTTAAGAAATGACAAAAAAACTTGAATGCACAATGTTTCACATCTAGGATGAAAGTTTGTCTTAAAAGGTTAATTAAAATAATTTTGTGCCTTCTCTGCTATATTATAATAATATACATTATCGGTCAAACGTTTGAAATAAAGAAGACTGTTTTTTTTTTTTTTTTTAAGAAGACTATTATGCTTACCATGGCTGCATTTATTTGATCAAAAAGTAAAAACATTAATACTGTATTCTATTTGAATGTATTTTAAAAGTCTTCAGTGTCACATGATTCCAAACTACGCCACAGCAAAACGGTTGTGACTCCGAGCAACACACATGCTTTTGTTCCTGAATGAATCGGTCGTTTTAACAAATTGTTTGAATGACTGATTCGTTAAGCCTGTCAATTGCCGCCACCTACTGGTGGTTTCTCATATTTAAAGGATATAATGTCAAATAAAAAATTATTTCATGTCCAATAATACAAAACATTACTCTCATAACTGCAGTGTAATGCATTGTGTAAATTCCATTTTCTTGCCAATGGAAACTTTTCTTAGATTTAAAGTTGGCAGAGGCCATTCTAGATGAGCTTGATACTATTTAGTGCAAATAGATTATCATAGGTCTGTTAAGCAGTGTTGGTCAAGTTACTTGGAAAAAGTAATTAGTTACTGATTACTGATTACTTCTCCAAGAAAGTAATCCAGTTACTTTACTGATTACTTATTTTCAAAAGTAATTAGTTACTTTACTAGTTACTTTACTAGTTACTTTTGAAAAATGCCCTTCATAAAGGTTAAAATATCATAAATATGCCGATTTATATATGTTAAAGCTGACTGAACTGATAAGAATACTGATTCGGAATAAATTATATTTACAACACACACAAAAAAAATCAATTTTTTTTCCTGTTCTAACAAATGTTTTTACTCGGACAAGTGAATGACCGACCGAAGGACAAATGAAAAGGCTTAAATGTTGAGCCCTGGTATATATTTTTTATTATTATTCATTTATTTACCCATAAACCTGTCTTTAGGAAGCCATAAGTTACAGTGGCAAGAATAACTTTGTGAAACCTTTGGGGGTGGTGGACAGGGTTTACATTAAGACAGGAGTTTGCCTTAATCTAGTTGATCATGCATTTCTTTTCTTTTATTCCACAGCTGATGTGTGCAGTTTTTTTATTGCTTGCATTAAAATAATTTTCTCTTGTTTTGTTTTTTAATTGCAGTCTTTTTCTTCTGCCATTCATGCTTATCAGCTCCATGCAATCTTACGTTTTTCTTGGTTCAGCTGCACACAGTCTGAAAAGGTTTTTTGGCAGTTTGCTAAAATAAAAGACCCATTCTAAGAGCTGTTGACTTTTCTACCTTGGGAAAGAACGTTAAACGAGCAACTTAAAAAGGCATGACAAATCATGACATAAGACTGACATCACTCACAACGTACCAATGCATTATCCCTCATGAACAAATATAACGTCTGATGTTTGCACGTGCATACAGTTTACCATTACGACATCGTTCATGAATAAACATGACGCCTGAACACGGACAAACGGTGCGTGTTGACGCGTCTAAATTCACGCGTTTTGTTTAAAGACTTTTGAACGCGATCGCTTGCCATAGTGTTTACCACTGACTTCGTGGCGCTCATGTCATTGTCACTCACGAGTCACGGCTCACGTCACGAGACAGTCTCGCAGTATAACGCAGTAACGCAGCCTGCTTACGGGGAAGTAACAGTAATCTAATTACTGTTTTTGCAATTGTAATCCCTTACTTTACTCGTTACTTGAAAAAAGTAATCGGATTACAGTAACGCGTTACTTCTAACGCGTTACTGCCCATCAGTGCTGTTAAGTACCTGTTACACTTTATTTACATTTGTAAACATTTTCTTCATTTTCTGACATTTTAAAATGAAATACCTCTCTGAAATTGATAAGAGATGGGTATAGGGAGAAGAAAGGGATCGGGAAAAGGAAGTCTCGAACTCAGGACGTTCGCGTCAAAAGCTAAACGGTACTCTACACGACACTCTCCCATTTTACCAGATTGGGTTCTTTTTTTCATTTTGTCTGACCAAAGGAGATAGTGGTAGAAAGTTTTTTTTTTTTTTTTTTTTCATAATAATCGCATATTAGCCGGTTAAATAGACAGCTATAATGTTTACACATGCATACGCGAGTCGACTTTCTCCTGCTGCAGTCTGCTGCACTTTCTTGCATGTCTTTATTGACAGATGTCTCGTCCAATCAGCGGTCAGTATTCCATTCGCCACATATACCTACCTTTTCCGTTTTGTCTGACTTGTCGTTGTGTTTTCTGACTTGCTATTTTGTTTTTCAGATTTGTTGTTGTGTTTTTTGATTTGTTATCATGTTTTCAGATTTGTTGCGTTTTTTGATTTGTTATCATGTTTTCAGATTTGTTGCGTTTTTTGATTTGTTATCATGTTTTCAGATTTGTTGTTGTGTTTTTTGATTTGTTAATATGTTTTCAGAATTGTTGTTGTGTTTTCTGACTTGTTAATTTGTTTTTAGTCTTTCCATTGCCTTTATAATTTGTTGTTTTGTTTTTGGATTTTTTTATTTTTTATTTTTTTTCGGAATTGTGATTTGTTTTGCACTTCTCGGCCACCGTACAACACTTCTGTGCCATTGACGGAAATTTGGCTTTCTGTGTTTTCACTGTTGTACGGTAGGGGGCGATCTAATGCATTTTCTGAAGTAGAAGCAGAAACAAGCGATATCATATGTAATCATATGCATATGTAAAATAACGCGATCATCAACATTAAACAGCATAAATCAAAACAGGCTAAAGTTACAGATGAAATGTCGACCCAGGATGAGCTCTAGGACTGTGAATCTTTGGGGGTGATGATGGACTTGATCTACTCCATCTGTGTTTTGATCATCGTTATGAATCAGATCTGGATGTAATCTTTGACAAAAACATGATTTTCTCAACTTTTTGCTCAGCTTTCTCAGCTTTCAGCTTTTTGCTTAATTTTTTTATGAAACATACCCACTTTCAAGTGTCGATAAAAAATAATGCATGAAGCTAGAATAAAACAGGGTTTATTTGTCTAAAAGCAGAGTCTGTTCTTTCTTTTGATACATTGCATGTTCAGATATTCATACAACAACATTTTCTGGGGGCCATGAAACTTTTGTGAAACTGATCACAAAAACTTTTTTCAAAAACACTGGCAGGGAAAGTGTTAAATATTTCAAACTTTTGACCGTTGGTGTGTTATAAACTGCTATACTTAATGCAAATGAAATGAATGTAAAAATAAAATAAAATAAAAATCATATAGAAAGCTGTGAGTAGCTATCTTTGTGTTGTAACACCTTGCATATGGATTCCCTCCAGATTCACACACCCTCAGAGACTTTTTAGCACTCAGCAGATTCTGTTAATTGGGCGTACTGTCCGATTTAGCTCTGCATGAGGTGGAATATATCTCTTCTGTCAGTGTGGTATAGAAAGCTCAGATTAGCAACATTTCTCACTTTATCGAAAGCCTTTTTCACTTCTTCTTCAGTGAATTTATGTGTAGAGTTTATTTTGCAGACAGAAACTGAAGCAAACCTATCACCTACGTCCACACCTACCTCCACGTATTTGTCATCTTAGCGTTGAGTGCCAGATTTCTCAACCACCCCGGCTTGTTTATTAATTTTTATTTATGAAGCAATTTACAGTCCACTCAGGATCTGAAGAGAGTAGACAGTTATTAATGATCCTAATTTGCGTATTTGATTATCCTGTATGAGTGGCAGTTCGCACTGTTTATCACTCTTATTGCTTTGGCACACAAGTGGCACTACGCTTATCCTGTGGGAGACAACGGAAACGCTTTTTCATATGGTTGAGAACACAGCTGTGTGTGATGTGGAATGCCTTCGACTTCATTATCCTGAGCAACAGTATGTTTGCAGTATATGTGTGCACATAACCGCTGACATCAAGACTTTAACGTGCTTCATTTGATTTGAATTAAACATGCTCACTGAACTTCTATCCACTAGAGGAGAAGATGCACCTGAGAGAATTTCTAAAAAAGACGTTGAATGTTGAATGCTCTTGGGATGGTGTATTCCCAGGTAAGCGGTTCTCGAAAAAAACGTTCCTCTAATAACGCTAATAGAATGTTTGTTCAAGAAATCTGATCTTAAATGATGTTCTCAAAATGTTAGTACATTATTTATACATCAATCATGGAATGTTTTTCTGAAACTTTTAAGTTGGGCGTTCGTCTTGACTTTTTTTTTAAATGTTACGTATTTCAGTTATTTAAAAAGTAACATTCCCATAATGTTTGCAAAATGATTCAATTGAATGTTGCCTTAACGTTTGTATAACCAAGAAAACTTTTACATTTTGAGAACTTTTAAAACTTTTAACGTCCAGAGAACATTAAAATCATTAAAATCACCATTAAATCAAAATTGACAAAACCTATTTTTATGGAATATCGCAGTAATTATTATAAATGATTTAGCGTGCAAATCATAATTTTTTTTAATCTTTAATCAAAATAAAATCCCTTCCCTTGTCCTAAGGTTTTGTGTGCATTTGAAAGGAATCATCAAATACAATTCAGGACATCCCTAGGGCTAACCTGCCTTTAATATTGCAGAGAAGTGACTTCAAGTGTTGACTGATCTCTCATCAAAAGATTCTGCCGAGGTTGTGATTCGGTTTTGAGTAGTCAGGGTGTTCAGATGCTCTTGCCCAAATAAACACACTCATGCCTGAGATGAGGGCAGCCAAGGAGAAAGTGGATGGATTAATATTAAATGAGAGTTTGTTTTTTGAACAGCTTTTTGTGGTTTGGATGTAATCAAGGTCTTGAATGTTGTTGAGGTGTAACAGGCACTCTTGAAATCTAAATAAAAGTTTTGTTGGGTGCAGCGTTTACAGCTATAAACGGCACGTCGAGAAATTCAGTCAGACAATGAGCATGACTTCACCGCGCACCTGTCTGACCGATGCAGTATACAGGCAGTGAGAGCCTAACACCGCCATCCTTATCGGCAGCCCTATATCCGCAGGTTTTAGGCAAGAATGTTAATTTCAGTACATCACTAAATGTAATAGTCTTGCAAATACCACTAATTAGGCTGTCTCCATTACAGTGTTATCAATGCGTAATGAAGTCATTAATTGTCCTGTTCTGCAAGTTCCTGATGCCAGTGTTGGGTATGTCTTCATAGTTTATAGTTTCAAAGTTGTGATCCCCATTGTTTGCACTTTCCTGCACATTTTAGATCAGCTCGGGGAACAAAGGGAAAGAAATTGAGCTATTTGAATCTCTCTATCATCATCTTTTATGTCTCCAAATTCCTTTGAAGACTTAGCTGGATGATATCCAAACTGCAACTGTGAAAATGATCACTTGCAGCAGTTCAGACTCAAAAGAATCAGGTTACAACCTTTGATCCGTCTACTTTAGTGTCACAGACAATGTTTTCATCAGTTACAGCTTATAAGCACAATGTATGCAGAGGCCCTGGAGATGACAGCACTCCGCCAGACTAGTTTCAAGTCATTTATCAATCAGTGAATTCAAAATGGCAGTGTGTTCATATCATTTTATTACTTTTGAGGTATTAATCATATCCAGGATTGGATCACAGCAAAATACAAAACGCTCTGTTCGAAAACCTGCCTAGTCAGCATTTTAAGGCATCATATGCATGTACTATGCGTTTTTGTGCTTATTAGAGAGTCACACTGTTAGCTTAGCAGAATGCTAACAGCAAACTGTACAGGAATCAGTCGTATCACACTGTTAGCTTAGCAACATGCTAGCAGCAAACTGAACTGGAATCAGTCGTATCACACTGTTAGCTTAGCAACATGCTAATGGCAAACTGTACTGGAAGCAGTTGTATCACGTAATTAGTTAAGCAAAATGTTACCATCAAACTACTAGAATCAATCGTATCACACTGTTAGCTTAGCAACATGCTAGCAGCAAACTGTATTGGAATCAGTCCTATCACAGTGTTAGCTTAGCAACATGCCAACGGCAAGCTGTACTGGAATCAGTCGTATCACACTGTTAGCTTGGCAACATGCTAACAGCAAATTGTACTGGAATCAGTCGTATCACATTGTTAGCTTAGCAACATCCTAACGGCAAATTATACTGGAATCAGTTGTATCACACTGTTAGCTCAGCAACATGCTAAAGACAAACTGTACTGGAATCAGTCTAAAGTTGAGTCTCAATTACATATTAATTTGGCAGATACCTTTATCCATAAAAGGTAAATACATTTATAAAACAATTTTATCAGTTCATGCAGTCCTTGGGAGTCGAACTCATAATCTTGTCGTTGATAGTGCCATGCTCTTCTGTTTGAGCTACAGGAATGAATCTCCCACACATTTCACTTGCAAAGATACTGCAAATGTAGAGTGTTCCAAATCTGTCAGCTTAGTAGGCAGCTGCCTATGCAGGCAGCAAAGCAGCTCTCTATGTTTTCGAATGGAGTAATTATCCCTTGCCGGGTTTGTGTAAATATGCCATCTAGGAAGCACAGTATCTCATTTGGCAAGACAACTGTCAGATAATGACTACAATAGCAAAAGTGTTGACTGAAATTGAGACTGTGGACTAAACATTAATGAGGTGGGTGTACATTTAAGTGTTGGTGCTACACTGTCACTTCTGGCAACATTAATTGTATTGTATTCTTTTAGATGCGAATGCAACATCTGCGAGGCCATTTGAATTTGTAATATTACGATAATAAATGATCTGAAATTAGCATAAAATTATCCAAGATCATTACAAATATGGCAATGCGTTAATTATTGGGCTTATTTTAGACTAAATACATCTGAATGCAAACTTCTTGATATTGTTTACACCTCTGCAAGGCCCAGAAGATAAAATGAACCATACCTACTTCCTGAAATTCATCGTTATCCAGAGCCACTGTCAACACAGGCAGCTCTGACATGTTTTCTATTCTTGAAATGCACTAGGGTAAGATTTGTGAATCTCAGATGTCAGAGAAAATCCTAGTTTTGTAACTTTTTCTTCCCCGTAGCCGCAAGATCTAGGAAAGCCTGAACATCCGATGATAAATGCTTGTGGCCTCCAGCTCTTTGAATCTTAATTGTTGCTAAATTACTAGATTTATTCTTTGCCCCAGAAGGTGTCTTCATGAAATGTGATCAATATCTGTTAATATTTGTCTTAATAATTAGTTTAGGAATTCATTTGTCTGAGTGTCACTATCCTGGATTACATCTAAGAGATGGACTAAGTGGACCAAGATTGAAAAAGTTCCCTGCTTCGAATAAATCAATTCAACAATTAGGGCCCTATCTTACACCCGGCGCAATGCAGCGGCAAGCGCGATGCAAGGGTTTTTTGCTTTTTTTAGACTGACGCAGTTATCATTTTCACGTCCTGCGCCACATTGTTTAAATAGCAAATGCATTTGTGCCCATCTGTGCGCCCATGGGCTTCTGGTCTGAAAACGAGGGGTGTTCGGGCGCATTGTTGGTGCGTTGCTATTTTGAGCAACAGAAATAGACTGTGCTATTGACCAACTGAAACCTGGTCTAAAGTCAATGCTGCAATATATATTTTTTTGTTATTTAAAGAGTGTTTTAGTAATGTGCGCCTATAGGCGGGTCCACAACGCACGTACACTCTGCTTATTAAATGCACAGCAGCACACAAACATGCCAAATATTTAAAATAAAAGGATTACAATGTAAAAGATTATTATTGTATACATAAAGATATGGTGGAATCTGGCTTGTCCCGTAGATGGTCTGCTTGCGCACTTTTACCTCGCGCACGAGCAGATCCGTTTGCGCTCTGGAGACGGCTTCGGTCTTTCCACTATCAAATTCCGTCATGTAAATAGCGAATCTGCCATGGTGCGAGCGCAACTGGCATTTAAAGGGAATGGGAGATGAGACTCTGATTGGTTTGACGCACGTAAATCCCAAAACACACCCATTCACTACTGGTATACCCATTACTCAGTAAGAGAATAGGGACAACCCTTTTAGACCAACCATTTTTCCCATCGTTAAACTAGCAAAAGTGGATTTGGACACGCCCTAAGTGAACTTGCGCCCTTGCGCTTTAGACCATGCACTTAGATCGTTAAAATAGGGCCCTTAGTGTCATCTCCAGTGGAAGTGGTCGTCACTTTAATTTCACAGTTGTCTTGCCTTAAAGGAGACATATCATGCTTTTAAATCATTCCTTTTTACATATAAATCATACATTTGTAGTCTATATAAAGCGGAACTGCAATGCTTGGGTCTGAATTCCTCATTATTATAGCTCCACAGGCCCCTTTTCTACCCCTTTTCTGATGTGCGTCTGAGAGCAACTCGTTTTGGTGCGGTCTCTTTAAATACAATTGAGACACTTCATACCCCGCCCCCTCTCCAGGATGCAGAGGTGACACTCGGTTCAACTCCACCCCGTTCGGCCATTTTTGTAGTTTGATATCAGAGATACGATTATCTAGCGGCACAGAAACTTTTTATTCACACGTTATTAACAAAATGTCAACAACGGAAGACTTGTCCAGCCAGCCTTACATGTTCGAGCCAGAGTCGGAGCCGGAGCGAGATGAAAATGAAGACGACGAACCTGCAGAACAACGTCTTCATATGGATGTATCGCAATGGTGTGTTACTGTATTTACACATGAAACTTTGGTCTTCCGACCTTTTACCACCGTGTCGATTTATTTTGATTAATATGTGTGAGGGAGAGAGAGCAAGACAGCGTCTAGTTTGGAGACGGTGAAGTCTTGTTTACATTTTCGCCTGGCTCCGAAGAGAGAGAGAGTGCGTGCGCGCGACCGGGTCTCTCTCTCTCTGCTCGTTCTTTCAGTTAAACATGCGCCCTGTCACAAGCGCGGCAGTTCATCTACATTAGACAGTGTAATGAAGCGTGTGGGTTACTACATCCAACAACCGAACATTTTAACTTACCCTCTCGTAACTTCTGCATCTTTTAGCTTGGACTACAAAATTGCAGCGAGAAATAAAAATGGCGGATTGCTCGAAGTGTTGGGCTGGAAGTCAATGTCCTTATTTGGCAGTTCCGCTGCAAATACTGTGACGTATAGACGAATAGTTCACAAAACGTCATAGAGAGCAGAAAAATCGGAACAGGTTGAAAAATAAGGCCAAAACAGAATATAAAGATATCAACAAACCACCTGAAGAGAATAATTTCAACTTTTCTGTACTTCTAAACACTCCAAATATACAACAAAATGCATTTAAGGGCCAAAAAAGTGGATTTAGCATGATATGTCCCCTTTAAGTTCTCCTCTGAAAGTGGTAGGTTCGGGTTCTCTCAATCTCCTACGAACCACCCAGATTAGCCCAAGAGTTGCAAACTATGGCATGAATTGCACTGGAAAGACCTTGCTGTTCCTCAGGGCATCTATAGACACTTGCCTTGTTGTTCTCGTTGTAATTACTTGGTTGATCTCAGGCTTAAGTCTCATAATAGCACTGGATCAAAAGAACATAGAGGCAGATGGCTATTAGCTTGTCAGTCACATAGACTCGACTTGGGCTCAGGTAACAATTTAGTGCCCTGTGGAGTCTCAAGTCGAATGGGGAAAGCTGCTATTAAGATGTCTCTCCCCCTGTTCTTCTCAGGCAGTGAACACAGTGCCAACATATTAACGAGAGCTTTTCACACAGCTAGGCCTTTTGCCAATACATTATTCATCCCCCTTCCAGAACTCTACCCTTTTCCATCAGCACCAGTGGCCCACAAATTGTACATGCAGGGAATTTTTTGCCACTATGCCCTATTTCGTGAGCCAGTACATTGGAAGCTGAAATGCCTGAAAAAGAGAAGCATCCACTGGGAATGAACGGGTTTTCCCCCTGTCCTATCTCAGAAAAAGTCAGCAGGCTCAAACGGTTGAATCAAGGATGGTAATGATGGACTAATGAGGTGTGACTTGACCTTGTCACAGGAGCTCCACCCTGATCAATAGGTGTAATAGTTAAGGGCTTGTTTGATGTTTGTAAACTGAACCGTTGATTAATGAATTAGATGCACGGTTGCATTGCACGGGTACACAATGCAATTGACCTGCAGACAAGATGCAGGTCAGAGTTTGTGCAGTGAGTGTGTGTGATTTTTCCACCACTTGTAGCTTGTAAATCAATGTCCTTCTACTCTGCCTCAGTAGAGAACCGTCACTTTAGGAGTGGGCAATATGACCAAAATATTATATAATCATGCCATTTTATATCACGGTAATGGTCTCTACTTACCAAGACTGTTGGTACATAACAGCTGCAATTCAAAATAAGTTATTTGGCTCCATTCCATACCTACTAAGCTGTCTGTATAGAGTAAGATACATGTTAGGGGATCAGTGACACTCCTGATGCAAAAGGTAGGCATCAAGATTATCCCTTCTAGGATACTTTCTTTTGACAAAATTCTAAGATAGCTTTGCATATGTGATGCGGAGAAGGAAATCCCATCATGCTTTAGGAATGAGTTCTAAGATCTTGGAAATAAGTTATTATTTTTGTCTTGAAGTCAGTCTTTGTTTTTATTTTATTTTTTTTTAAATTCCTGAATTAAGGTCTGTGGTTTATAGAAGTTAGAGATATTTGCATGCTTTATTCTACAACATAAAACGCATCGTTGGAGTTAGTGAGGCCAGTAGGGGGTGCTCACACTGTGGTCTGTGTGGATCCTAACGCCCCAGTGTAGTGACGGGGACACTGTACTGTCATAGAGCACCGTCCTTCGGATTAGACGTTAAACCAAGGTCCTGACTCTCTGTGGTCATTAAAAATCCCAGGATGTCCTTCGAAAAAGAGTAGGGGTGTAACCCCGGCATCCTGGCCAAATTTGCCCATTGGCCCCTGTCCATCATGGCCTCCTAATAATCCCCATATACTGATTGGCTTCATCACTGTCTCCTCTCCACCAGTAGGGGTGTAAATTGGACAGTTCATCACGATACGATACGATATCGATTCTCTCAGCCAGCGATACGATATTTTCCGATACTTAAAAAAATTCCACGATACGATTCGATTCGATTCAGGGCTATATCGATCGATTAATCGATATTTAGATATTATGTTCACACAACCAGTTACGTTTTTATTAACTCACAAATGCAATCAAAATATATAACATAAACGTTTAATTAAACTCTTTGAAAATTGCACACCCTCTCCCAATTGGGACATTTATAACAGAAGTGGCCATTTGCAAGTACTCCGTTCTTGTTCATTTTCATAAATCATGTTTTTTATTATTATTGTGCATCCAAGTAATGTCAATCAAACTGCAGCTGGGATGTTTTGATTAATAATAATAATAACTTAAAAAATACAGGTAAATTACAAAATTAAAGTTAATTGAAAGTATGCTTTAATATGTTAAAAGTTTTTTTTTTTTTTAGCAGAGCAGAGCAGAGCAGATACATTCACATTTCATCTTTCTGAGTCAAACAAAACCAAGTAATTGCTATGATAAATAATACAACACTCGGTTAATCTTCATAACGTTAATCTCCTCAGCTGACATAGACGCCTAACAAACTTTGTTGTTGTGATAACGTACACGCAGTACAGAGAGCTTTTCCCTCACCACTAAACGAGCTGCTTTAGTAAGGTTACGTGAAAATGAAACGCCCTGAAGAAGATATCACGAGTTCATTGAAATTATCCATCCTCGATCACTTTTAGTCAGCTTTGACTAAACTCCTCTTAGCCAGCGCGTCTTTTCAAAGTGACATCTGACCTGAATACTGCGCGCTGAGTCGCTAAAACTGACTTATCGTGTTGTGTTCACCAACAAGGGTGCGAGTGCTTGTCTGTTTCTGCTGTAAAACATGAACTCGCGATGCCTTGACAGCGGACAATACCGACTTTTGTGAAAAAAACTTGTTTAGGGTTTAGTCAGTCTTGTCAGGCGTCTTTTTCAGATGAGGAGATTAACGTTACACACCGGCAGGCGGTTGGTGAGTAAACGAAAATGTGCGCTTTGGCGGAAGGATGTTACGTGAGAATGTGGAGAGTGTCAAAATAAAGGTGTATATTGATATTTTAAGTGTGGAATCGATGCATCGTATCGTTAGACGTTATATCGATGCATCGATCCATATCGATGTATCGTTACACCCCTATCCACCAGTAAGCTGGTGTGTGGTGGGTGTTCTGGCGCAATATGGCTGCCGTCGCATCATCCAGGTGGATGCTGCACATTGTGGTGGTTGAGGAGATTCCCCACTTCCATATGTGAAGCGCTTTGAGGTCCCAGAAAAGCGCTATATAAATGTAACAAATTATTATTATTATTAATCAGTAATGACACAAGTGCACCAGGTTCTCGCCCTTACAAATAATATCACACTTGTGATTTTTTTAAAGCTTTTACTTGCCTTGAAAAAGCTGGTTGCTAACAAGTGGCCAAATGGAACTGCAGAGGTTGTCAGGGACATTAAACATCATCATTTGTTAATCCTGGAACAATATTCCTGTCCGAAAATGTTGTCCTAACCCTATCCCTACCACTAAACTTAACCCTACCCATAACTTATCCCTAAAATCAGAGGATAATGATGGGTGAATAACACTGATGTTGAAGCACCTTTAACCCTGGTTGTAAGCCTAAAGTTGACATAAAATGTTAACTTGACCTTCAAATCTGAGACAGATTGGAATGTTGCTCCAGGTTCAAAAAAGATGTTGATCCAGGAACATGTAGTACTTGGTGAAATCATTGTATTTATACACTTGCTCTTTTTTTTTTAGATTTTAAATATTGATTGAAAGAGTTATAGGATGCTTAGTGATGGTGAAGTTAAAGTCATGGGATTGTGGTGTAGTTGCTTTGAAGTCTAACTTGAGTGTTTTACTTCTGCAGATTGTATTTAATGAGATCAAATTGACCATTCTTATTTATTTATGGAATACTGCAGTACTTATTATAAATAATTTAGCCATGCACATCACCCATGCCAATGGGAAAACCATATTTGCCTTTTGTCAAGGAAACTAAAACTTCCGGGTTGGCCTACAAAAAAAAAAATAAAAAAAAGTAATTCCTGCAGCAATATTGCAATGAATGAAAAGAATCCATCCAAGATGGAGGGTGAAGAAAGATGTTGATTATATGGAGATGTGTAATACAAATATAAATATTTGAGTATCAAATGTTTAGGTTAGCAACATGCTAATGCTAAACTCTGCTAAAATCAATTGTGAGTTGTCTCCCCTATGCTCTTCGGTTGTAGAGCGCTATGTTGCTGCCGTTCCAAATTGGCCACTTATGAGGATTAATTTCAGTTAAGAAGCAGTTTTTGGAACAGAGCCTATGTTTCCCATTTTTTAACCTGCTGCTTATGTTAGCTTAGCCAAATGTTTTTGTCACTCAAATTGCTGTTCGCTACAAAAAACAGTTATGATGGGACACGTGGGGTTATACTCCTTGTTTATAATGAATTCTCAATGTGTTAATCATCAACTCATGACTTCATTATGCAACATAGTTTGTTTACTATAAATCTTCAAGACAGATTATTCACCTCCAGCCCTTTGAACACGAAACTACGAGCTGCGCATCGAAAACAAGCCACCCGGCTTGGGTTTAAGGAAGCGTGACTTTTTTTATTGAGACAGCAAATATATTCAGGAACGCTGCACAGCATACTGGAATACCTGCGGCCTTGGGAAGTGCTTTAAACCACAGGTTCCCCAGTACAGCTCAGGGTGATCTCCAAGACAGATACACTGCTGGAACAGAGGAACCGCAGATCCTACCACATTAATACCACACGCTGAGGCCCAAAGACAAGTTTCAGTGTAGCTGACTTCCTCAAACAGAATATTTAAAACATGAGCAATGCGTCATGGGAGTTTTCCCAGTAGCCAGTTGCCTTTCCCCCTCAACAGTCTGTTTTTTTTTTTTTTTTTTTATCTCACAGATTCATTAATTTGTAGTTGATTTGAGAACGTGAGAGTTATCCTTGTTTACAGACCTTTTGTTGTCGAGAACCAGTCAGATGTGTCTGTTTGTGAGCCTTAACTCTTTTGTAGTTTCAAATTCAGTAATACAATCAGCAATGCCTGATGACAGTAGAGTAAAGATCTCTAAAAAAGTGTTACCTTGCAGTCAATGTTAAAAATTATTTTGACCGATGTCTTTTCCATTTTGAAATCCTCTGTCTGCTCTCTGCCTTTGGAAAACCAAGTGATTTAGCTCAATTTGAAGCTGTTTTTTCCTGAAAGCATGTTGTTTCAGTTGAGTATTAATAGCGTTGTAGAGCAATGGCGCATTCCAAAACAGATTAGCTCTGAATAATTCACAAGCAGCTAAAGAGACCACATTTCCTTTTAGCATTCTCTGCTAGCTTACAAGCCTACAATCCCAGGAGAGCAAGCCTTCCCCAAGTTTAGCTAGCCGAGATGTTGAGCGCAATGTTAATGCCTCTGTAAGCTACATGTTTAATTTTCGAAAACATTAAATGGTTGTTCTTGTTTTTCAAATACAAATGGTTTATAACAGATGCAAGGTTGTTTTGATACATCACTAATGCATTATAATTTGTGCGTGTGTTTTGTTTTTCTTGATTGTGAAATAATAAAAAAGAACATGTCAGCAAATGAGATGCTCTATGCACTGCACTGATAGTCAACGGCAGTTTATACAAAATGAATGGATTGATTTCACTGGGGATTTGTGTAAACAGCATGCAGTGCACTTGGTGTAGTGTGCAAACAAATATACAGCTTATCAGAATGCAGTACTATATACTTAAAGTCCCATGTTCACAACACATTTCTGAGTGAAACGAGATTTTCAAAGGGGAAAACAAATATTTAGGGTGGGACATAAATGCATTAGTGGCTAAATGATAACTAAATGTGATCTAATGTCAAGCAATTAACTGCCAATGTCTTCATGGCTGTACACTATAAAATTTACAAGCAATTTCTGAGTGAAAATGGTCTCAAATCAAATCCTATAGCACATTTCTTTCTGTGTATAATGATGGAAGTATTGGTGGATGGTTGATCTGAATATGTATAAATTGACTTTCTGTTCACACTATGACTTCAACAGCCAATCACTTCAGTTTATGGATGCAATCCAACAGGAAACCAACCCCCTTCATCCATTAGAGAGCAGTTCTCACTTTTCTCTCAGTCCATTACTGGGTAATGGATGGCCGAAGTGCCCCTCTTACTTGCAATGCTCTTGTCTCTAAACTTTCACTTCATCAAGGGATGTGGATTCCTCAGTTGGATTCCCTCCGAACAGACCTGTAAAAGAGGCTGTAAATGTAGATTAGCCTGTCAGACGGTCTTAAGGACAGATCTATGAGCTCCTAATGGCACTGATGTCAGGGTGCATCTTGGGAGACGGGGAGGAACAGTGCCTTTCAATGCGATATTTATGGCTCTGGAGCCGTAATTGTAATGGCTTATTAAAAGTAACAAAAGTGCTGCTAAAGTGCTGGGCTGACACTGGCTAAAACTCTTTCTTAATCAGAGCTTTTCTCATTTTACCATAAAAAAACATATCTAAACTTCACATAAAACAAGATAAAATGTAAGATTAAACGAATATCTGTTCAAATCCACTGCGCTCCACTTAGCTGCTTTGCTGATTGCTAATATAAACTTCATTCAAGATACATTCTTTGAAAACTAGTCTTAGTATCTAACACGGTTTTAATTTTCAAGTAAATGTACAGTACTTGTCAAAAGTTTGGAAACATTAAACATTTTTTATATTTTTGAAAGAAGTCTCATCTGCTCACCAAGGCTACATTTATTTAATCACAAATACATTAAAAATTGTAATATTGTGAAATAGTATTACTATTTAAAATAACTGTTTTCTATTGTAGTATATTGTAAAAAAAAGAAAAAGAAAAAGAAAAGTGATTTCAGCATCATTACACCAGTCTTCAGTGTCACATGACCCTTTAGAAATCATTTAATGTTCATGAAACATTTCTGATCTTTATCAATGTGGAAAACAGTTTTTGCTGCTTACATTTTTTGTGGAAACGATACCATTCAAATATATGCGGCAAGATTAAAACAAAAGAGAGGAATTAATGCTTTTATTCATTGAGGATGCATTAAATTGATCAAAAGAAACAGTGAAGACATTCATAATTTTACTAAATATTTATATTTAAAGGGATAGTTCACCCAAAAATGAAAATGATGATTTACTTACCCTGAAGCCATCCTAGGTGTATATGACTTTCTTCTTTCAGACAAATACAATCGGAGTTATATTAAAAAATGTCCTGTCTCCTCCAAGCTTTATAATGGCAGTGAATGGCTGTTTCTGTTTTGAAGTTCATCAAAGTGCATCCATCCATGATAAAAGTGCTCCACACAGCTGAAGGAGCTAAAACAACTAGCTTCTGGCAGACGGCCGTATGCATCGATTTACGGTGAAAGACTTGACGCACAATGCAATGACGAATGCGGAAGCGCAGAGGATCGAGCAAAACAAAACACCAGTCACGAATTAGAAGTCTAAAACAACAATTTTTACAGAGAAATGTCGGAGGAGCTTGAGTTTGTTGCCCAGACCTGTTTGTTTGAACCGCGAGAGGCGTCAGAGCTTACGATACTCCTACATCCTACGTCATACACCGTCAAGTGTTACTCTTTTGACGTAAATCGACTTGCGTACGGCCGTCTGCCGGAAACTCATCACTTCACTTCAGAAGGCCTTTATTAACCCGCCAGAGCCATGTGGAGCACTTTTATCATGGATGGATGCGCTTGGATGGACTTCAAAACAGAAACGGCCATTCACTGCCATTATAAAGCTAAAGACAGGACATTTTTAAATATAACTCCGATTGTATTCGTCTGAAAGAAGAAAGTCATATACACCTAGGATGGCTTGAGGTTGAGTAAATCATGGGGTAATTTTCATTTTTGGGTGAACTATCCCTTTAAATAGAAATATTTTGTAAATACATTTAATAAATGCAAATAAATGTTGTTCATTGCACTTTCTATTCAACAAAGAATCCTGAAAAAATAAAATGAATGACAGTTTCAACAGACGTATTAAGCAGCACATCTGTTTTCACCATTGATAATAATAATGAATGTTTCTTGAGCATCAAATCATCATATTAGAATGATTTCTGAAGGATCATGTGACACTGAAGACTGGAGTAATGATGCTGAAAATTCAGCTTTGATCACAGGAATAAATTGCATTTTACAATATACTCAAATAGAAAAGAGTTTATATATATATATATATATATATATATATATATATATATATATATATATATATTATTTATTTATTTTTTGTAGTAATATTTCACATAATGACTGTTTTTACTTCAATTTTGATTAAACAAATGCAGTCTTGGTGAACAGAAGATACTTCTTTGAAAAACAGGTACTGAATCTTGTTTAAATGATGTTTAGTTATTTTTACTGGAAAACAACACCAAATAGTCTTGTTAATAATAGGCTCATTTTAATTCATGGATTGCAAGTTCATTTTTCACAGTTTCTAAACTGTGGTATCAACAATGGAATATATATTTGCTATTATTAAATTGAAGCAGTCTAGTAGATTTTTTTTCCCCCATATTGTGAAGTATTCATTGCTTCTCACGTATGGGATTTGACCTTTTCAGCTCTCCCAGAGTCCCTCGAGCTGTGTGGGTAGTCAGAGATTTTGTGCCCTAACAAATGGAAATATGGCCAGTGGAATATTAATTCGAAGTGCTCGAGGGTGGGTGAGCGGCTTGAAAGACCGCTTGAGGTCTTGCTTCACAAAGGCAAGATTAAGCAGGCGCTAAGAACATATGTCCAGCTTATGCTTTGCCAAGGTTTGTTTTGCTCAGGCAAGTGTTTGGTTTAGGAAGAACAGGCTGGATGGATGTTTATCGACTTTGCTTTTACAGTTAAAACTTGATACAAAAATGTCACGTAACACTTTAAAGTCAACATGACATCTAAACGAACCCTATTTTCTTTCTCCATACACGTTCTTGATATTTGTGCAGGTTTTTCAACGTTTTCCGTCTCTAGAACAACTTTTCCTTTCAGCTAATGCCACCAAAACCATTCAAATTTTTAACTGGCTTCATTTTGGTACGTAAAGGCAACTTTACAAACGAATCAATTCCTGATGGATAAAATCTGGTCCCGTTTTACCTTATTTTCCATGAATATCCCATTTGACTTAGAAATTCATTACTTTAAGGAAGTTTTTTTTGTGCAAAATGCCATTTCTTGTTGCAGCAACACATTTCCTCTTGTTTTAAGATTGACATGAATTTATCAGTACAGTATGTGTTGTGTTTTTTGCTTGGATTGCAAGAAAAGTGTCAACAATCTGCCCTATGGGAGAAGACGAAAGGTCAAAATTTTGACCCACAACTGTCTATTGGTTTGGCGCTGACGGGCTGGTTGGGAGTTGGGTGCGTCAGATGTGCTGATGGCCTTTTCTTCATACGTTCAGTTGATGATGGATTCTTGGCAGCTGTCAGCGTTTGCGCGATTACTGACAGTTTTCTTATTTCCAGCTTTGGCTTCTGTATATAGAACCGTTGCTAGAGGTATTTTCATCTTGGAAGGTTTTCATACAAGGCTAACGTTTTGAATTGTGTTGAATACACAGTTGTGTACTTCAAATCTTATTTTAAAGTATACATATAAAAAAAATACTTGCAGATAATATGATATTTATGAAATAAAAAGTCACTTAAGTGTACTTAAAGAGAGGACACTTTCATGACTGTTTCTTGATATACTTTGTAATAATGTCAAATTAAAGGTTTTACTTTAAACTACTTCCTAAATGATTACATAAAAATCTTAAAAAAATAAATAAATAAGTGCACTTATTTTGATATGTTTACTAACATACTAAAACACATGTAAAGTATACTTGGTTATAATCTGAACTTATTCGATATTACATTTAACGTTAATATGTACTAAATTGCTCCATTATTACAATTGTGTAATTACAAATATATTTAAATACATGACATTCAAGTTTCAATAGAAATTACATTAAAGTACATTTTAGTTAACCACAATTGCTTCTCAGTACATTCGGACACTAATCATGAAGTCCGAAAAATACAATAATAATATTGTAATAATATATTAAAAATAAACAACTGAAATAATTAAGATATCCTTAAGTACTAGTTTAGCCATTAACATTAAATTAAGTGTCCGAAAACATCACATTCAGTTTGCATTTAAGTATGCTAAGTACGTATGTTATAATAACCGTAATAAGTACTATTTTAAAATAATTTTAAAGGGTGCTTCTTTTTCACAGATGTATATGTGTATGTGTATATAATGATTTAAAAATTAGATGGGACGCATTTTAAACTTTATCTGCTGACCTCATGAATATTAAATAAGTGATATAACATACGCCCACCTCATTTGCTGGAAGGCAAGTAAGTGGGCGCTAGACAGAGTAGGATTAGCCCTTACCGTTTTGGCCATTCATTTCATTGCTGATCCAACCGTTTGGCAGAGCCTTCTGCTTGCTCTTAAATTCACTGCTTTACATGTTACATTTTACAGCACTGTCAAGCAAAACACAACTTTGAACCTTACAAGGCCTCTAAATCGTTTGCATCACAGTTCAGGTAATGGATATCCTTTCCCAAATTCCCACAATCTTCCATTTTTGGCTGTGTTTTTGTCATCTACATTTTTGGCTCGAGAAGTATCTCACTCCTGTGTGAACAGGCAATTGCATCACTCCAGAGGAGAAACGCCTATTGTCTATAGCATTAAAAATTGAAAGGGAAGCCGAAAGATGGTGAGCGAGCGCAGCGTAAACAAAGTAAATAAGCGCCCGAGCTCCTGAGGGAGCAAACGTGTGAGGTGGGTTCAAAGGGGGGTTCCTTCTCAACTTAAAAGCCATGTTTCTACTCAACTTCAAAGCTGTGTTTTGTACCGGTGAAAGCTGTGTTTAGTCTACGCCTTTTTGTTTTATTGTGCTGAAGCAACATCGGTGGCAAAACACACAATAAAACATTAAGCAGATCAATCCAAGAGAGACCCAAACGCAGTCAGTCATGCTTTTGAAAAGCACTGAACCATGTCCGATAGCTTAACACAGATGTCTGAAACCATGGACGGGAATGTTTTTGCAAGAATTTCAAAGAGATTGCCAAATTAAACGTAATTGGGTAATTCGAACGGGACGTGGGCGGGGTGCTCATTGCGGAAAAGATATCACTGTGGGCTGATAATGAGTAAGATATCAGTGATTCATACTGATATTTGGAGCATGAAATTAAAGTTGCAAATTGGCTTTGTAGCAATTTGATTTAAGAGCGGGATCTGTAGTAATCTAGTATCAATAAATGAAACATATAATTAATGGTGCTTATTAAAACATACTTGGGGTTGTTCATGTTAGTATAAACTTTCAGTCTGTAAATTGTCCTGTGCCATTAAGTTACTAACATGACAATTTGCAACAATTCATTCCTATGGCAAAATCATATAATATATTCAACTGGAAGATTATACTAATTTTCATAATAATAGTAATATAATAACATCTGTGATTTTATGCTTGGGTTTAGGTTATATGTTTTGCACGACCCAAGTTATACAATATCTTGACTTTCGTAAAAATGTCGTACAAACCATTTAAATGTCTCGGGATGAAGTTTCCATGTGATACGGAACATGAATGATTCTTCAAAATCAAAATCAAAAGTGGCTTGTTATAAAAAGGTATAACTTATCTTAGTTTCTTGGTTTCAAGTTCTTAGTTTATATGTAAAAGTTTCACAAGGTTATATTTAATTTGTATAAAAAATCTGAATATTACAAAAAATAATTTGCTAATAATGTTGCATTCATCCTGTGTTAAAAAATTTTTTTGGCGCAAAATAGAAATAGAAGTTGTTGGTATTTGGGGAAGATGGCACTTTTTAATACACTTTTAATGTGTTTCCTCCTTGGTTTATGCAAATTAGAGTATATAAAAAGTTTTTATGCACCTGTTAGAAATGTTATTTGCATCTTGATCTTGAATTACCGTCAATCATTTCCAATGCAACATCTCAAAATTAGCATAAAACTATGAAATAACAGTCCTTAAAGATTGGATTTTCCAAGTAACCTTTTTAATATTCTGTTTCTTTTCCTTTTCGACAGAACACTTTCTTGTTAAGGCCAATCTGGCAGGTATTAAAAAATGTCAAGAATAAAGAATGCGTTGCGTTGATTCAGATGTTTAACATGACAAACTTTATTCTGAATTTTATTTTGTTTGTGTGACCGTTCCATTGAGCCAATGACCCGAGATTATAACAACCGTTGTTCTCTTGACCGGTTGTATTGTTGTATAGACTAATTTACAGCAAAAGCGGGCCGACCTTGGAGATGGTTGTCTGAGTCACAGGTCCTGAGGAGGAAGCGAATAAAAAAAGAAAAAGAAAAACTGGAGCGCTTCCAGTAGCTCAGCGTCAGGGGAAAATAGAACGAAAGGGGAAGAATGCAGAGGTGAATGTCAGATGCTGCTCAGTGCCAGCATGTTTGCCCTTGATAGGAGACAGAGACAAAATCACTGGAACAAATCATTTTCAAATCAGTATTTTTGTCTTGTTACCAGGTAAATATTAAAGCTTTCTTAAAACGCTAAATTTACTTGCAAAATTGTGTTGGAAAATAAGATTTGTTTTCAGAGAGTGTATCTTGAATAAGTAGTACTGTAAAGTAAAATAAAATCATATTATAAATATAATTATAAATATGATTATATTTAATAGATTATAATGAAACCTCAAAACAATGGGGAAAAAAATTGCTAGTGAGGTAAGTGAGAAAAATGAAAGATTATACAAAATAAAAGCCCCCTTAATTATGGAAAAATCAATATAATGCAAGATTTTAATGCACTATAACGCAAGACACCATAAGGCAAGGTTTATTGTTTTTATGTATATATTCTTTATATTTATATTTAAAAATAATTAATATTTTATTATATTCTCGCTGTACGGCACATTTTAAGATCTTAAAGATAATGACTCTTGGCATCCTAGAGGAACCTTATCATGGAACTTTTTCCATTGCACAAAAGGTTCTAAATGGTTCTTTAGACTATTCTAAAGTTTGTTACATGTTCTTTGGAGAACCGAAAACGATCCTTCTATGGAGTTGCTGCAAAAAAAATAATATATATAAAAAAATAAAAATAATATATATATATATATATATATATATATATATATATATATATATAAATATCAAGTTAAAAGTAGCTGAGCAATTATTTTTCATACTTGCCAGATATAATTCACTGTCAGCTAGCAGCTATATGAAAATTTATTTCAATCAATATTTTGTGATTAATAATTTTGCTCATCCATTTTATCTTGCTCAAAGCAAGTAACAAGGGTAGTGGATGGAAGCCTCCATTTTTGGTCAGTTTTGTCAGACTCTGTTAGTCTGAAATGACCGATTTTTGGCACCAACAGTCTCTATGATCTACTTAGGCTTACAATGCTTTTGGAAAATGCAGCCTAGGCCACCACAATACATTGTCATACAAAGCCACAAGAAATGACGAATGTCAACAGCCAAAAGACACAAAAAATGACGAGAACCTTCACAATAAATGACCATGCGAGGCAGCGAGGGTCATGTTGGGACTGATTAGTAGTTGCAATCTTTGAGTGACTGAGCCGTAGGGGTTCAGAAACAAACCGCAAACTGATCGAAGCGGTGCACAGCGTGAGAACGACACAAATCACTGCCTGCGTCATTTCATCCAGTCTTCAGACTTGCAATCCAGAGCTTCGTCCAACCCATCCCCGTCACTCAGGACTCAAATAACAAACATGTCAGACGAAAGGGCGCAAACAGCGTAACCTGGCATGACAGACTAATAACTAGACTACAGTCAGCTTTCATCTTCGCCAGCAAAGCATTTCCTTCCACATGGCTCTGTTTTTGATCTTCCAGACACATGAGGAAGCACCGACACTGGTAATTAGTCAATGGAATTCGTCTAGGAGAAAAATCGTGACACGCAAGCACTCGGAAAGACGTGATCGTTACTATTATCCGCTGATTTCTCTCCAGAAAGACATTTCAAGAATGAGAAATAGATTGAAAGCTTTAGAAACAGTCCAATGAGGTTGTGGCATTTAACAACACTGAGAATCGTCAATAAAAAGAGCTGAAGTCATGCCCTGAGGAGGATGCGAGATTGCCCTAAAATGACTAAGAAACCTTCCTTGGGAGACGAAAACAATGTGAAGCGGACATATGATATAAACATGCTTTTATTGAAGGATTGCAGAAAGTGAGCCTTGTTGATTCGCTGACAGAAAGCTTGCTCACGGATGGGATCCAAGGGAGATTTTACAACTGTCACTGGAGGATTTTCCTGGGACGCAGGTAAAATATTAATGAGCGTTTCCCTCGGGATCTGCTAAACAAATACTGTGGCTTCTCCAGGGTTGCGCTGTCAAGAGAGCCAACTCCAAAATACTGATTAGAATAAGTTTGGATCCAAATGTTAGATTTTTTTATAGGACTTTCGGTTGGTAATCTTAAAAAAAAAAACACTTTGCTAACCACAGAGGCTTAGCAGATATCATTTTATGGAAAATTTTGCAACACCTGAAAAAAAAAATAGTGTAGAAACAATTTTCACTTAGAAATTTCTAGTAAATTTCACAAATAATTACAATGAATTGGCAAGTAACACATTGAATTAAACGTGAAATTTTTAAGTAAAGAATGTTTTTTTTTTTTTTGCTTTGTGAAATATACTCCAATAACCTCTACATCAACCTCTAAATCAACAAAAATTAATATGATATTCAAGAAACTGTCTTTAAAAATCAACACACATATGAACAAATTAAATCAATAAAAAATTCAATACATCACTTCATCACATTCATACATACTTCAAATATTTCCCAAATAAACCATTAGTTTTTTTTCAATAATAATGACGGTTTTTCAATCACAGTTTTTCAATAGTTCAAGTAAATATTTTCTAGTAAAATAAAGAATGAAAAATCAAATTACAGGCAATAGAATGAATTAAAACAGTAACTGTAAAGGTTCAAAGATACTTTTTTAATTATATCATCTACTTAGCACTACCAGTATTCCTTAATATAATAGAATACAATAGTCTCTAGTAATTTACATCTGTTGCTCATGTTTTACATAGTCCCTTGATATTTCCTGTCAGATATTCTCAGAAGTGAGACTTTTGATTATTTTTCCACAGGCTTAAGATGCAAAACAGAAAACGGTAAGAACGCAATTCAAAATAATGGCTTCTTGCTCTGACATGCCTGCCATTCAAATAAAGCAGCTTTTGAAATTTTGACTAACTTTGGTGACGGGGTGTGCAATTGTATTATCAGTCATTGCTAGAGGCAAAATTAGCTCATGTTTTGTCAAACAAAAATGCATTTCTGTTACAGTTTATTGCCTGTTCTGACTGGCGCTGAGTTGAATTGCTATAATATTAATGGGTTTTTATCACATTTCTCATGGTGAATGCAGAAAATGTCATGATGCGGGAAATCGGAATGATATACAAAGCTTTTACACCACAAAGAAATCCATCCGTTTATGAGCTGCATAAAAGCAGGCTAAATCAAATGTGTGTGTGTGCAAATTGGACATTTCCTTGTCATCTTTTCAATGGTCTCCTCTCCATTGTTGATCTTTCCAAGTAACACAAAGACATTTCTCAATAACAAGAATAAAGGGCATTTCTTGTGTTGCTGCTCATTTGTGTGAAGCTGAGGTCTGCTCGATTTTTATGTTCTTTAAGTAATAGCATAACATTAATTCCGTAAAAGTGCGGATACAAACCAATGCATCTATAACTAGCTTAATTTGCATAGAAAGGAATCTTGTGTACCGTGTTCAATCATCTCATTATTCTCTTCATTTTTCGAGGATTTGGGGATATCTGGGATGCGTAACATACAAAATTTGTGATATGCACAAAATTATGTTTGAAAATGGCTTCTTTTGCGTTATACAAAGCTTTTGAGATTATTCGTTTTGTAAGGATGAGATAATTGCATACACCATTTTGTCAGTAAAGGCCAAATTAATGAAAACAGGCTGGAGACAGAAAATTTCACAATTTTTATTTTATTTTAATATTTTTTTACATTTTAACATATTTTCACTTGACAAAAAGTTTATTTAATCACACCCAATTCCTTTATGTAAATACTTGCACCCAAAAACTGCACCCAGATAAAAATATTTATCATACAATCCTGACCAGTACCGACAAGCTGAAATATTTTTTATGTTATGGCGATAAACGGTTAATGTCAGATTATGAAAGTTCTATACCATATATAATTTTAAATGCTAAAAGTGAGTTTAAGAAGCACAACATTATAATGTACAGTATGAAAAATGGATGTGCATTTTGAGATTTGCTAAGTGTTACACATTATTACATTATCACTGCTGGCAAAATGGACTTTCAATAAAACTGAAAGTCTGCCTATACAGTAGAACGATGAAGTTTTTATTTTTTATTTTTTTTATCGGTGCTACCTGATTAGAGGAAACAGAGAAAAATCCTGTTGTTGTCTTCCCTTTTGCCAAACAGTTAGAAAAACTTCAACACCCATAATGCACTGGGCATGGTGCCGTCCAAAGCCACTCTCACCAGTCTGCTATTGTGAGAATGTGTTGCATGCTGGGGCGGCGGCACTATTTGGGGAAGATCGCCCTCTGCTTCTTATACTGAAATTAATACCGATACCTGCTTACCTTTTGTTTAGTCACATTCTTCATAGTATTGCTTGTGGGGAAGATAAGCTATTTTATCGCACTGCATGATAATTTTATGTTTTCACCATAGTTTTGCAGAATTCTATGCATAAAGCACCAGGTTACCATGAAAACAGTCTCACGTGCTGGGCGCTCGCTGCTGCTTCAGCCATCATATGGTAGAAATGTCCAAATAAAATATGTGTTCAACAAGCTAGCAGAAGTCGATCCATTTCTTTGTTGGAAACGCTTAAATGTCACAGAAGTTTTATTGTTGTCATTGTAAATTTTCACTTTCAATCAGAGATTGTGGGACACACATTCAGCGGAAAGACACCAACACACTGAACCTGAACAGTTTTGTAGTGGCTGCGTGCGAGTTCTGCTAAATACCTTACTCGCAGAGAGTCATACTCGCAAAGTTAATATTAATTATCAAACCAAACAAAATATAAAACTATCAAAAACATTCAGCAGTGTGATATTTCATTAAGTGTTAGGCTGTGGGTATAAAAGTGACATTATTACTAGATTTGCTACCGGTGTCTTCCCGTCACCTCCACAACCTGCTTCGAAAACATTTATTACATTGTTCAGTTTTGTCCCTGACTGATGATGTGAATTACTGTGGCTATTCTCGACGCAACAGGAATGACCTACGGTGGCGGCATTTTTCACAATCACGTCAGAAAATCTAAATACTGCTTTAAACTCACTAGCAGAAAGGCAGAGTGATCCTCCCAATGTGACGTTTAAACAACACAGTTACCCAGAACTCAACACGGCGTGACGTCAGCTTCACATTCACTATTGATATGTTTACCAGGGTCAAATACCGCCTTGCTTTAGTAGGAAATACTTCTTAGCAAACTTTTAGTCATTATGGTGTCGGCTTGTATTGTTCTCTGGTGCAAGAATTCAAAGAGTAAACTTTTAGTTACTTTCGGTTTCCAGTGAAGGATCCAGCACGTTGTAGGCAGCAGCTAAAGGTCGCAAAGAATCGTAAATACGGAGAGAACGCTGCAACGAAAAATCAAATTAACCTCGTGTTTTCTTGTCAACATTTCAAACCGAATGACCACAAACACAATGTGTCAGGTAAGAAAGTCTTCCATTTTTACCATAATGCTGTTTAAAGAGTAGACAACATATGATACAAGTTTCAGTGATAAACCTATCCTTACATGAACTGTTTTGTTAATAACCCTCTTCCGATCTGGGGTGCGTTTCCCAAAAGCATCGTTAGCCAACTGTGTTCGCAAGTTCCGTCGCTATCAGCATAGTTCAACGATCAGTGTTTCCCGAAACCATCGTTCTAACGAACATTCGCAAACAGCATCGCAAAGCTGTGTGGTTGGAACGACAGCTCTCCACCTGTGGTTAGAAGCAAAGTTTCTAGTTTTCATGACATGTGGACTCAATAAATCATTATTTTGAGCAAAATAAGCAAGATGACATTCAGGACAACCTGTGTCTTTTATTTAGAATACATACAAATGTCATTTACGTATTTTAGTTTGTCAAGAGATTTAACCCTCTGGGGACCAAGCTGTTTTTGGGGTCCTTGAGATGTTCTGACATGCCTTGACATTTGTGCTTTTTTCAGTTATTTATAAACATGTTAATGGCAAAGGTGTAAATTCACTCTATATAGCACAAACAGGGCTACCATAATATGCAAGCAAGGTGTATGTAGATGTTTGTATTTTTAAGAGAATAATGTTTATGCGTGGTTATTGGAAAAAATTTAAATGAAAGTTGCTGAATTAAGACCACAAAACACATATTAAATATGTGTCCACAAGACTTTTGACTAATGGATGTTGTCCCTTTGAGTTCTAGCTTCAAAATTATGTGAAAATAGTCTTGCTTTATCGTTCACAAAAAAAAAATACATTGATTTAAATGGTGTAAAACAGGTTTTGCTTGGAAAGCCAATATGCGAGGGGGAGGAGTAGTTTACACCTTAGATTACAGTGTCCCACCCACTCTGCATAATGACTCTGCCTAATGAGCCATTCATTCAGGTGTGACACTGACTGAGCCACAATGCAAGGACAAAAGATGTATTTAGAAGAAGACTTATATTGACCATTTAAGATTTCGCTTACATCTCTCTTGTAAATATGTTTTGGTATTTTATTAAAAATGTTACAATTACAACAATAATTACAATTTCAACAATATTTCAAGTGTACTCTTTCTTTGTAAAAAAAAAAAAAAAAAAAAAAAAAAAGATTATAGGCCTACATTTTATCATATGTATTCATTAGTTTGAATATAGCCAACATTGGAACATCTAACATCTTAGTCTATGAATTTATTTTTGACAAAAATAGTTTTTTTTTTTTGCAGTTTAATATGTTGCTTATACAAATACATTTTATTTCAACATATTCCAGTCGATTTTTACTCATCTCAGTTGGCTATAGCAAAGCAGTTTATTCTTTCACACACAGATGCGCGATTCATATTTAGGCTAAACAGTCTTTACAAATATGTCCCCTTCATTCATCTCACAGAAAGGCAAGTCATATTATAGAAATGCGATTCATCTTTTTGCGGTTTACATAGGCCTACACTAACGTTATTCCATAACGTTATTCCACACTTGAGAAAAGAAAACAGCCTACCTCACTCCTCAGCGGGATCTGCTCCTCATTTCAGGAGATATTGCTCCTCATCAGCACTGTTCTGAGGAATCTTTTCTCCATAAGGTAGGCTATAATGTCTCACTCGCGAGGAGTCGCGACGCGCTTTGTTTACAGCTGATGTGGGCGTTTCACAGCTCTGAAATAGTTCTCAGAATTTGCGTTTGAATAGCACGCGCTCTCCGGGGCGTGGTCACATTACAATGAATTAGCTCGTAATGAGCTTGACAGGAGTCGCTCTCTTTTTATACAGATTACAGAAGCTGATAATATTTGTTTTTTATATAAATGACTTCATTTAAAAGATGCGATCTCAAGCTTTATGCCCGTGGGTCTGTTTGCCTGTTTGACTGAATTTTCGCGGAGTTATAGATCATTTTCGAATGCGTTTCAAATGGGAGTTTACTGACAGAGAGAAGGCAGAAATCGCATCATGTTAATTTTTCTTTATTTGTCAAAAAGCAAAACACTTTATTTTTATTGTGAGTATACAGAAAAAAAATAGAAACTGAACAGGATCGATTGATGTATTACACGAAAATGAAAGATCAAAATTAACAGAGCATTTAGTGTTTATTTTCATTGCTATAAAAAAAAAAACGAGCAAAACGCGCGGGCGCGTTTGTGGTCCCCAGAGGGTTAAAGCAGTGTTTTTGAAGAGTGCGCATGTGTGAATGTGCTCGACTATGTAAGAACGAGCCTATGATTGAATCTGGAAATAAAGCAAAATAACTGAGAAAAATGAGAAATAGTCCTCAGATGCCATGTCTTTAATTTATAGCAAAACAGCGTTAATTCGATCTCAAACAGATTCATTAAGAGTAGTTATTACTCCACCACATGCGTGACGTCATAAACCAACATGGTTGAACGACCACTTTGCGACAATACAGTTTCGGGAAACAGTCGTGACTAGTTAGTTGATTTCTTCAACGATGCATCGTACTATTGTAGTTAAGCAGCGAGTTACGCCGTTGTTCGGGAAACGCACTCCTGACTGTCCGTGGGCAGGGATACAAAAATGCTGAAGCCCTGAAGTACTTTTGCTGACAAATAAACCTGATTTTTTTGGTCTAGGTAACACAGATATAGTTTAAACGTTGTTCATTTATACAAAGCGGGTTGAAAAATTATGAAGTTCCACTTTAAATGAATGGTAAAGACAGCAAAGGTTATGTCAATGTAAAAGTAGGGAAGTGAGCATCCACAATGACAAATCCAATATTGGCCGACGATGAATCACTAATATTTTTACTGTGCAGAAATATAGTCTTTCCTTTTTGTTCATACACTACCACTATTCTGCATTTGTAGAAAACAACCCCATGCACCTTGATGCGAGTTGCCTCAACGAAGATAGATTGCCCTGATGATCTTGTCTGACATTGTTACAGTGTGTAAATATAAGTAGTGTGCAAAGCCTACAGACTACGTCGTAACAAATTGCCTTTGTTGAGGCACAGTTTGCTCGACTGTTTTCTAGGTCAGCATGGTGAATGGAAAGTCTAGACTGTGGCTTATTGAAGAAAGTTGAAGAGATGCTGGGCTCTGTGCATCACAAAGTTTTGAGAGCAGAATTGAAGTGGATAATTTGTGCCTGTAGTGATGAAGATACCGGAGCTTCACCGTCTTAAGATGGGAGACAAGAGGATGATGAAAGATCTTAGTTTCTCTGCCCGCAGCCTCGCAATGTTTCACCTTTGTTACATATTCAATAGAGATTAATTGCTGGCCCTTGCAAACAACTTTCCCTCAAAGCCACAAATCAACATAACACGCAAACGCAAGGCCATTTAAGACGATGTGATATCTTGATTGGTTACGCCATCTTACCAATATACATAAATGAGTAACTGTAGGGGCATCTTATTGGATTCGCGCCGGCTCACACCGCGGATATTGAGTTTTTTGTAAGGCCGTATGATAGAGAGGCTTGCTGAGTGGCACGTAGAATTGCCCTGCAATTTTAATTACAACCTTGAAGTTACGATTTAGCTTCTGCAGCCGGATCACTCAAGCTTGCCAGAGTTTAGCCCGGATCTCAAGGTTGACCTTGTAAGTTCTGACACTCCATGTGTAATTTTTAGATTTAGCGGTCCTGGAATGAAGCCATATTTCAGGCCATTGCTCTGGCCAGGGAATAGACATGAATTAACCTAAAAATGATTGCCTAGATCAATATTTTGTCATTCATGATACTGATAGATTTTTGCCGTTCATCCTTGAAGTGCCAAGATGGGCAATAACTAGAGTTCTTTATGAGGCTGGTGTCTAATATACTCAAAACTGAGGAGCAGCCAAAACCCACACACTCTTTTAAGAGTAACCTCGCGCAAACAGCTGCCATTGGAAATTTGTATTGATGGAGCATTGACCATTCACTAGAGAACAACTTTTTTAGAATTAGATTGAGAGAACTTTATAGCAGTGCCTACTCATCATTTAAAGTAGTTAGATTAGTGTCAAGCTGTTTTTAAATAGGTTATATATACAGTCAAACCAAAACATTTTCAGACACCTTGCAATCCTAATTTACATAAATGAACTGTAGTGTCCTGCACCCAGTAAGGTGTCTGAATAATTTTTGGTTTGAATATATATATATATATATATATATATATATATATATATATATATATATATATATATATATATATATATATATATACACACACACACCAGTATGTAAGCAATGTTTAAGTGTTTCTGAGTAGAAACTACCCATAAACTGAGATTAATTGGATCAAGGCACACCATAACACAACCATGAACAAACTGAAATAACAGAAATGTCAGTGTGGACTGGGCCGCAGTGATACAATCAGTGGGAAATGGGCTTTTTTGAGGGATTAGAGCGAGATCAATGTGTGTAAGTGAAATCTAGTCGGTTCTCTCGCCAGCCTCATTCACCAAGCAGATTAACTCTAATTTTTGGGGCTTAATCTCCTCAATTCGCTACCATCACACAGATATGCTTATTAGCTCTGTCAGTGGTCCATCTACTACTATATAGCGCTTATATGTTGGAGTATGTTCCTCACAGATTTATTACACAAACACTTGCTCATTGATCCAATGCAAGAAGCTTAAGGGGATCGTTCACCCACAAAATGAAAAATCTCATATCATGTTACCCTCATGTTGTTCCTCAAATGTACTTTGTAAAAAACTTTTTTCTTCTGCAAAACATAAAATATAGCTTGATGATTGTTTTTGCCCATGCAGTGAAGGTCAATAGGGACCAAAAACAACACTTGACTCTATTGACTTTCATTGTTTAGACATTGTTTGTGTATAAGATTTTTTCTCTCAATTCTTCACATTTGGCAAACTATTTTCTTACTCAGTTTTGTCTTGTTTTTCAAATCAAGATATATTCACTTGAGAAAAGGTTCACTTTTTATTTTAATGGAATAGTTTTCACCCAAAATTAAAATTATCCCATAATTTACTCACCCTCAAGCCATCCTAGGTGTATATGACTTTCTTCTTTCAGCCAAACACAATCGGATTTATATAAAAAAAAAATATCCTGGCTCTTCCAAGATTTACAATGGGACTGAGTAGAGCCTGTTATTTTGAAGCCCAAAATAAAGTTATAAATATGGATATTTTTCTGACAAAAACCCATCACTGGAGTTGTATTGATTACTTTTATGATGGATGGATGCGCTTTTTGGGCTTCAAAATCTCAGACTCTATTCAATGCCATTATAAAGCTTGGAAGAGCCGATATATTATTTAATATAACTCCGATTGTGTTTGACTGAAAGAAGAAAGTGATCTACATCAAATGTAGCATGTCTTGAGGGTGAGTAAATTATGGGATAATTTTCATTTTTGGGCAAACTATTCCTTTAATATCAAAATTAAGTGTTGATGCTTTTTCTTACCCTATTGGGAGATATCTTGTTTTCCACAAAATGTTATTAATTTTGCTTATCAAGTAAATGTATCTTGATTTAAGAATGTTTAGATATTTGTACTGGAAAAAAAATCCTGAGTGAGAAAATCAGTTTTTGCAGTGCACATCATCTCCTTTGCGATCTCCACCCTGAATCCACCTTCTTCCGAGCGTCTGATTGCATGTTGAATGAAATTCTCATTTTCGTGTTTCGTTTAAACAGACCTCTCTACATTCATGTAGCACAAATTACCCCCTAATGACGGGAAGTGTCTTCAATCTCAAACATTTAGGCTACTTCGCTGAGTGTCTCTGATGGCTGTTGAAGCACCGTGATGAAAAGACGAGGCGTCAACAATCTCCAAAGAGCCAATTACCAGAGGCTGTTCATCAAAATGGTGTTCTGTTCACCCTCTTCCAGCGACGGCAGGCACGGTTTAGGGTTTAGTGTTGGTTTGTAACAAATCAGAAAATATGTTGATATAAACACATTTGTCTCACTTTTATGCCCAGAAAGAAAAACCGTGAAGTCAAAAATCAGGCATTTGTAGGTCACTCCATTTTGACTGATATAAACAAGGCACAAGCCACAAGAGTCTTTGTCCCATGTCGGTAAATATACATTAGATAAATAATTCAGAATTACACTTAATTTCATTTTTAAATAGGAGAGAGTGGGGCAACTGTCACAATTTGTACTCCAGTGAATATTTCTCAGAGTGGATTTATAAGTGATTACAATGATTTATGAAACAAAAAAATTAATTTATGTATTGTAGTTGGTACATGCTTTGTATGGTTGTTATGTCTATTTGTTATATGTAAAAAAATCTCATCAGTACTTCAAGGGAACTTGGATCGAAAAAGGTCTGCTTTGAGAAAATCCTTGCGCCTTGAGGTTTGCCCTGGATTACAGTGGTCATTTCTGACGGTACAAGATTAGGAATTAGATCCAGGTCAAGCCACTACAGTCTGTTAGACATCGTCTCCGGAACTTAAGAGTGACATCCGGCTTTATGGATGTGAATAACAGTAATGGCCTGGAGAAATGTCAGAGTCCTCCTTCTAAACCTGGTTTTACTTTATCGGGTCTGTTCACTTTTATCTCCTTTGAGCTTGTACTGTCAGCGCCACTTAAATTTGAGGCAAGCTTCCAGCTAAGAACATGCAGCGTAAAAACTCAACATGCAGAATCTTACCTGAGCTGACCCTTAAAATTAATATTGTATGTCTAACCCACTGTAGCTATATTGGTTTATTCAGTAATATTAAATGGATAACCATTATAGATGTGACATTTTTTTAATTAACTGACAAAACATTTGACAGTGATTTTGCTAAGGCAGGTTCTTGGTCATGATTAGAAAATCTTAACCTTTCAGGGCACGTTTACATGGCAACTATGTACTAAGAATAGAAAAGTTCATTGTGTTTTTCATGTTCAGATGACGGCATTGTCAAAACAAATTCCCTTCACATAAAACGACAAAAAATCACTGTATTATTCATGCCAGGCCAGTAGGTGGCGATGTCACTTTGTAAAGAAACACTACACGTCTATAGACCAAACACGTAATACACATGGTGCCACTGTTTTCACAAATTCATGTTTTTGTAGTTCACACAGAGACGATGACGCTAACGTTTTCAAAAACTTGAACTTTGATACCTGTTTTTAAAAGTTTGTGTTTTCAGTTGTCGTGTGAATGAATGGCCAAAACGCTTTTTTTTTTAAATGGTGTTGTGTAAACGGCCCCTTAATCATGACAAAATCACTGTGCTTATTGCTTTATAATACAACGCCAATATACAAGGTAACAATTTTCAATACACAATGACATTTAATAATTATAACAACAACAACAACTACAACTTTTACTGGCTTACAGCTTTTATTATTATTATTATTTAATAATAATTACAAATAATTATTAAATTATTTTATTATTATTATTTTTAATCACCATCATCATAATCATAATCATAATAAAAGCTGTAAAACACATGAGGCGATTTAGAGTTTTTAATAATAATAATAATAATAATAAGAAGAAGAATTATTATTATTTAATAACTACTAATACATATTTATTACTACTACTACTACTAATAATAATAATTATTATTATTGTTATTATTATTGCTATCAATAATAATCATAAGAGTTATAATAATAAAATATAATTTTATATTTTTTTTTATAGAGGATTTAATTGATAGTCTCTCACAGGTGTGTATATTTCAGCTATTTTACTACTGTTGAACACATTTCACCGAGTTTAAATCCATTGCACAGAATTCTGCAGTATTTTCCATCAACTTCATCACAGAACAGCACATATGCATTGCCAGGGTCACAGGCTTGCAAACACTGATAAAATGTACAGCTTGAATGTACTGGACAGTAAATCGCTTTAGATACATACAAATGTAAATGTGTCGGGGTGGATAAGAAGTAAAGGTATTTCATTTCAAGGTTAATTAAACTTTGCATTGGAGTAACTGGAATTTCATTTTTAAAACTGCCCAAAGGGATATGTTATAGGGCTGAAATTAGTGACGGGGATATGCACAGGTTTAACAATGATGACATACCAACACACTTAAAAATATCTCGACTCGGAAGAACGCCAGTGTTGGTGAATAGACAAAGAGAGAGACCCGTGAACAATGGGCTGGATTACATTTCAAGGATTTCACGGCATGCTGTATAGGGAAAACACAGGCTGTATCCGCTTTGGTGATTCATACTGCATACATTGTCGGCATGCATTGTGCATTTTCCAAGACGGGTTGGGATTGAAACCCATGGTTAAGAGGGATTTAATTATAATTGGTGTCTGCAGGGCCTGTCCGTGTCAATTTACTGCGAGTCTTGCCACTTGGTGACATGCTTCCGAAGATCCTAATTGGTCAGTTAACATTAGTTGACAGATCAATCGCATTAACTCAACTCGAAAGGCCGGAAAGGTTCCGATTTTGGACTTCCTTTCAAGGTGTAGCGGGTTAATCTGATGTAGTACAGTACAGCAGGAAATTACATATCCATCATACCATCTATGTAACACTCTGTAGCAAGTCTGTTTCGGTCATGTCAGTGTATAAAATCATCTGACTTCAGTGTAAGATAAAAAATTTCAATGCATTTCTTATCTGACTTGTTTTCTGCATTGAATGAACGTGTAAAATGGTCAAAAAGAATCCTGAGTTAGTTTGTTTGAATCAAATTAACGAATCAGTCACTGAATCTGTCAGTGTCATTATTCTTTTTCATGTTTCACACAAATTGATTTGCAAAACAAAGATAAAGAAATCATAATTTATAATAAGAAAATCATATTTTACCTCAGCGTCCTTTTTTGTCCTGCATCTGAATGAATTCAAGCAGTTCAACACCGACTGGCCGCACTCCTAGGTGAGGCGCGCTGTCTGGTTGACAGAGTCCAGCTCCATACTGAGATAAGAGATCCTCTGCGCAAGGGAGAGTTTGCTCTTGTTCCAGTTGACCCGAAGTCCCAACAGGCTGAGGTGCCCGAAGGGAAGGACTTTATACTGATACGCCCGACCCTCAAAAGCAAAGTGCAGGAAGGGCCTGTGTCGAGGAAGAATCGAGACGTGAAAGTATGCGTCCTTCAGGTTGATCACTGCAACCCAGTCTTGGGTACGGATGCATTCGAAAATGCGTTTCTGCGAGAGCATTTTGAATGGTAGATTGTGGCACTGAGGCGGCTCGGAGTGGGGTCTGGGTGTGTGGTGCAACACTCACCTGGCTCCATGGGAGGACAGAGAATGCATGGGAAGGCTTGACTGCGTTCTCGAACCGCATGCTGCTGTCCACTGGCGATTGACGAAGGGGATGAGAGTGGCGAGGTTTCGTAACGGCGCACACTGTTGACCTCGTCTTCTTGTGAAGAGGGGAACGAGAGTGACGAGGAATAGCGTTGTGCACTGTCATTCTCACCCTGTTGCCAAGAGGGGAACGAGAGCTGCGAGGCATAGCGTCACAAGCTGCCATTCTGGTCCTCTTGGGGAGAGGGGACGAGAGCACCGAGGCATGGCGGCGCATGCTGTCGTCCCCACCCTTGTGGCACCCAGAGATTTCAGAAACTGCTCTTTATTGAAGGTGTGGGTACCGCTGGCTGAGCCGCCAGAGACTGAAAAAAATTGTTAAGTTCTGCACCCGCCTCAGAGGTGATTTTTCACTGACCGCTCGGCGGCTGAAACGAACGGCGTCATTTCCCTGCGAGGCTCAACGTCGCAGTAGAGCTGGCTGTGGCGGAGTCCCCTTTTTTTTTTTTTTGCAGGGGAACGACGCCCTTGGCGACGAGCAGACTGAGGGGAAAGCACTTCAAGACTTGAAGCACAAAGGGGGCAAGCTCTTGATTGCCTCAGCCTGCTTCTGAACTGCGGAGAACTGCTGGGCCCAGTCCTCGACAGTGTCGCCAAAAAGGCCACCTTGTGGGATGAGAGCATCGAGAAGGCACACTTGGTGATATCTTGCACCTCTGCAAGGTTTAGCCAGGGAGCGCTTCTGGACCACCAGGGTGGACATCCCTGGCCGAGGGCCAACGCTTTGACTTAATCTCAGTCAACATGCGCAGCTCAACCCCGGCTCAGAACTAGCCTCCTGCGTGTTTTGGCCTTCCATAGTTTCAAGGTGGCCATCACAGGGGTAGAGGGTAGAGGCGACCTGCGCATAGCACTGCCACCCCACCACCGAGGGTAGTGAGAGAGAAAATACTTTTTCTGCAGATTTAGGCATGTTTGGCTTGCCATATTGGCGCCAACATGCTTCCATACTGCCAAAGTTCTTCATGTTCATCCGGGAAAACAGCACGGAGGCGGGCAAGGCGATTTACGTGTTGTGCTGCGCCCCCAGAGCAGCCCGGGAAAGCATGGCTGTCAAGTCTGAATCTGACTCAGCATGAGCACACACCACTCTAATGGGAAGATTAGCATCATCATTTCCAAAGTATAACAGCCCTCTCTCCGATGCAGCGGTCGATATCTGTCCTCAGTTGGAGCCCCGAATGAAACGCTAGGTCCCCCATGAGAAGGACAAGCAATCCCATCCGTAAGCTGCCAGGCATGCGAGACCGTGAATGTGGCCGTCAAACTCGATGGCACATGGTGCGCTGAACGCTCATGCCCTTACGAGAAAGGCAAGACGAACAACACACCGGCGTGGCCATGTTCTCCTGAGAGAACATGAACCACCCACGAACATAGTCTCAACAAGCTTGTGATGCGCTAGAGGAGTGAGGGGCCCGAGGAGTTGGTCTCGTCGGAGAATGCTCACTGTAATCCTCAGATCACCAGTGCTATTAGCCAAAGTAGCCCTTTTCTGGTGGCCACCAGAAGAGGAACTAGATCGGGGAATATGCAAAAGGACTCCACCTCGTGTGAGGTACCCGAGTCTCGACCACGCATCTAGAGCACCACACGACGTGCTGGGTTGCCGTGACAACCCGCTCACCGGCAGCTCGACGGCACACGGTGAGTTGAACGCTCTAGCCCTTGCGAGAAAGAGAAGGCAAACAAAGTGCCGATGTGCTCATGTTCTTCTGAGAGAACATGAACCACCCACGAACGCAATTTCAGCATGCTTAAGCCCAGGCATGTGTGACAGTGATCGTGGCTGTCACATGAGGACAGGGAAGGACTGCATCCAGAAACACACGAGTGGAAACTCGTGTAAGATCTTTTAGGAAAATTTGCTCTCTCTAGTGCTGAAGCGCAAAGTGGGATGTCCGCGGCCAACAGCGGGAAATAGTGCAATCCACTGAGGCACTCAACCGAACCGCCACGCCCAGAGCTGTGAAAACAGCTGGGATTTTTTTCTGAGGTGATCTTGCTGTAGTGCATCGTGACACGCAACGTGAAGGTGAGAGCTTTTTCCAAAAAGAACAGTCGAAAAGTTGTCTCTTCTTTAGAAGTAAGACTGCTGGAACAGAACATGTATCAGTTCGGCTCCGAAGCGAAATGCAAAGATGCGTTGCACCTTCTGCTCATTATATACCCACACTGCATGATAGAAGCAGCTGGCGCAATTATTGCATGCCAATGTGCATTGGCTCGTTTAGTTTCTCTCAAAGTAGATTGGTCTCTCTGAGAAGATTCCATTTCTGTCGGATCCCTCCGACGAACGTTGGAGTGACCGACATGAAAGGGAACTGTATTTTGGATGACCCGTCTAGACCACATTAGCATTTGTGAAAGTGTTCTTGCATTCATGAAACACATTTAAATCACAATAAACATCCGCTATCCTGGCATTCATTCTGCTCCATGGCATTCATCTATCTTAGAATGGCAGAACAGTATGAGGTTCCCCAATGAATATTCCAGATAATGGGAAAGATTCCCAAGGCTAAGTACACTGCAATGAACGGGAACAGAAGAGCGCTGCTGTGGGATTTGATCGAGACAAACGTGGAGTGATGCCAAGTTTGGTGCCTCTCTTTCCAGAAAAGCCAGTGTTTTGAAGCGACTACGATGGGTTTACATCGTTTGTCTGTCCCTTTTTATCGCATTTCCAATGTTCTGATGCCAAGCTCATAAAAGTGCCACTCCGGGGCAACGGGAACGGACCCAGATATTGATGTCGGCCATCTAATAAATCACCAGGGAGATTTGGACTCGTCATCAACCTGCATATAAAAAAGAGGAAGCTGTATTTCACTTTCACTTACATCTCTGCCAAGAAGCTTTGAATTGTGTTGTTCCTAAGCAGAGTGATCCTGTAGAATATTCATATATTAAATGGGAAAATATCTTGGAAATGGGTTGATATAAGAGAGTGACATATTCCATTTCTATCTGATTCAAAACCTGCAGAACTGTTGATGGATTTTGACATATCCTAATACTTTTCCATAGCAGTGCTGTTCAAGATCTTTCCCCTGTGACGTTCATTGCAAATTCCTAGATAAGAAAGTCTTCTATTTCAGGGGTCTTAAATAGATATGGATGCAATTTTATTAGTGCTGGGCAACGATTCATCGCGATTAATCGCATCCAAAATAAATGTTTGTGTTTGCACAATATATGTGTATACTGTGTATAATAATTTTGTGTACATATACATAAATATATATATATATATATATATATATATATATATATATATATATATATCTATATATATATATATATATATGCTGTACACACACACACACACACACACACATATGCGTGTATATGTTTAAAAACTATTTGCATGTACTGTATATACTATATATATATATATTTTTATACATAATTTATATTATATATAAATAAAAATATTTTAACACATTTTTCTTAAATATATACATGCATATGTGTGTATTTTTATATATACAAAATAATTATACACACACATATTATGTAAACACAAACTTTTATTTTAGATGCGATTCATCGCGATTAATCGTTGCTCAGCACTAAATTTTATATATTTAATTTTCTGTATACATTGTTCTGGGAAGGTTAGATTATGGTAAGAAAAATAAAACCTACAACCCTGATGAACGTTCTGTGTCGGTTCTCTTTAGATTTACACAAAAACCTCCCTTCAGCACTTTTGGAAAGTTAGTTAATGGATATCAAATCAAAACCTAAAAATAACCATATATGGTTTAAACGTTCTGTATAGGAAACAATCTATATTCTCCTTAGCTTGTCACAATAAAGCCTTCAACATTCTAGGAAGCTTAATTTTGGTTCCAAATAGGAACCAACAGAGAACATTCATGTAATGTTGTTATTTGGCACCAAAAAATAACCGAGTGGAAACCATTTAACGTTAGGGGAATGTTCATCCATTTTTAATGCATCACTGGCTTCACTCATGTGCCTCTTTCTTTTCTTTATCTAGGTGGAATCTGCATCGCTCAGTCCCTGAAGATCCCTCATGACCACAAGCAGGCTGATTTTGACAAGATTATCCGACAGCTGCTGGAGACACGTCATGCCCGGGCGGTCATTATTTTTGCTTACGACGAAGATATTCGGTAAGCTGTTGACAGCGTTGCCAGCCAAGGAAGAGGAAGTGGAAATTGCAAGATAGAGCTACAATAAATTCAATTTTCAAACAATTAATCGCTCCCTTTTGACCTCCAAAAATAACAATGTAAAAGTTGTTGATGACAAGAAGTCAATACTCTGCTGACCTGAAAGCTATTACTTAGATAAAACTCAAGGGTGCACTTCAGGGGTTTATATCTTGTTTGCTGGATAAGCTCAGGCGCTAAGGGTATTGATTAATGACATCAACATGTCATCAATCAGCCAACCGATTCAAAATTGCTATTTTGTATTTCATTCTCGATAACGATTCAATCTGGATGCCATTGCAATTGCTCTCCTGCTCTCTTGAAGAGTCACAGAGGGCCTCAATGTCAGGGTAATGGTTCCATGTGTGGGAATGTTCACAGGGGGATCCTTAACGCCAGTAAAAGAGCGGATCAAGTGGGCCATTTCCTGTGGATTGGGTCGGATAGTTGGGGAGCCAAGAACAGCCCTATTCAAGGCCTCGAGGATGCCGCCGTTGGCGCTGTCACCATCCTGCCAAAAAGAGCCACTGTTTTTGGTAAGATTGCAGCTTGATTGATAGTTTTTTTGGGGGGACGATAATGCTAATGATATCCAGGGAACACCAACATCTCTCATTGTTGTGTGACATAGACCAGTATACTGGCTTCATGTGGATTCTGGTGATGGGGTGCTAACTCTTATTCTTTAGGTGTCAAAATGTCTTGACACTTAGAGACTTTGCGCTGAACATTTAGAGGTGTTTCATCATCTACAGGTAGCTTATGTGTTGATTTGCAATAAGACTTTAAGACTTCAATTAAGATTTGTCCCTCCTGTTTATGTTAAACACTTCCATTCAAAAGTTTGAAGATCTTTTAATGTTTTTTTAAAAGAAGTTTCTTATGTGCACAAAAGGTCCATCTATTAAAAAAAAAATTTATATATATATATATATATATATATATATATATATATATATATATATATATATATATAGTATGCATATATGTATGCATATATGTGTATATATAACACACACACACACACATACACATAAATATATATAAAAGATATTTCACAATATTATTGTTTAATATATATAGAGAGAGAGAGAGAGAGAGAGAGAGAGAAAGGGGGGGGGAGAGAGAGAGAGAGAGAGAGAGAGAGAGAGAGAGAGAGAGAGAGAGAGAGAGAGAGAGAGAGAGAGAGAGAGAGAGAGAGAGAGAGAGAGAGAGAGAGAGAGAGAGTGAGAGTTTTTTTTTTTTTTTTTATGGTGTAATATGTAATTTATTCCTGTGGTCATAGCTGAATTTCCAGCATCATTACTCCAGTCTTCAGTGTCACATGATCCTTCAGAAATCATTCTATGATAATTTGATGCTCAAGACACAATTGTGATTGTGACAGTTTTGCTGCATAATATTTTTGAGGAAACTGTGATGCATTTTTTTTTTCAGGATTCTTTGATGAATAGATGAAATAAAAATAACTTTTATTTGAAATTGAAATCTTTTCAAATTTTTAAATGTATTTACTGTCACCTTTCAAACTAATGTGTCCTTTTTAAATAAAGGTATATATTTCTTAAAGGTGCATTGCGCAAGTCTCTGAGTTTTTGCAGAACTATGCCCCCTCTGGCGACAAGCGAAACTGCAACACTGCAACTGAACGCGCATGACGTCACGCCCAGTCTCAGATTCGGCCCGAATCCCTCTTATTTATTTTACTGTACAGGATTATAGAGGCAATCGCAGTGATCAGAGAAGGTCTCATTCAGCCCATCAGGCAATTGTTTAAGCATGTATGGGTTAGAAAAACGGGTATTTTTACATGAAATGTTGCTTAATGCACCTTTAAATATATAAACAAATAAATAAATACATAAATAAAATCTTATGGATCCCAAACTTGTGAAAGCTAGTATAATCAAGTTCCATGGATTGTGCCATGTAAACTTTGTGTAATTTCTTGAGACTTTCTTGTTTTACCCTTGTCTCAGGCCCATATGTTAAATATGAAAATACATCATAAACTATTAACAAAACAATCATAAATTGTGGTGATATTTCCACGACAATCAACATGTCCCAAACAAAGTTTTTTAAAGTTTGCATAATACTTTACCAAGGTGAGCAGTGAGTGGCAAGCTGCAATTTTAGCAAAATTATATATATATATATATATATATATATATATATAAATAATAGAATATATAAATATATATATATATATATATATATATATATAAATAATAATAGAATATATATATATATATATATATATATATATATATATATATAAATCAAATATTATTTTGTTGTGTATAGTTAGGATTCACAAAAAAGCTAGCTATGAAAATAGCATTTATTTAAAAAATGTTGAAAGTGTCATTTCCAACACAGGATGTTACTAATAAAGTGGAAACTTTGGAAATGTTCAAGAGTTTAGGTGTGGTTACAGTAGCAAATTTTGGGTTACTCTATTTGGTAACACTTTATTTTACAGTGTCCTTGTTTACACATGTTACATGTACTTACAATAGTAATAACAGTAAATTATGCATAATTACATGCAACTAACTCTCAACCAAACCCTAACCCTATAAGTACATGTAGTTAATTAATATTACTCAGTACTTAAATATATACTTACACTATAACAATGACACCTTAAAATAAAGTGTAACCCTTTATTTTAAGGTGTCATTGTTACAGTGTAATTATATATTTAAGTTCTGGGTAATAATAATTAACAACATGCACTTACTATAGGGTTAAGGTAGGATTAGGGTTTGGTTGAGGGTTAGTTGCATGTAATTATGCATAATTTACTGTTATTACTATTGTAAGTACATGTAACATGTGTAAACAAGGACACTGTAAAATAAAGTGTTACCAAATTTTGCTTATAATTCCAGGTGACAAACCTTAACCCGTTGGCAAATCTGCATGGGGAAATCTTTCACATTCATTCGAAATTCCCAATTGCACAGTTTTCTATTGAAATGACTGGATTTCTTCCATGGAAATGTTCCCTTAGGCAAATGTACACATGTATTCACACAGATGGACATTTTTAGATGAATAGAATTCATTCCACAAGCCCAAAAGAGCCAAAAGTTGAAGAAACACCCTATTCTTATTGGATTGCACAAGCAAACTTCTTTGGTGCTTGCTATGCATTCCTGTTCAGAGTAATGTCAGGTTGAATGGATGGAAGGAACATCGCTCTAATAATAGAAAATCATCTCCCCGGTGTCTTCGAAACTGTGTCACGTTTGATAGCGATGACGCTTGGTGCGCGTGGAGACAGAACAGAGCACAACAGAGTCTGGATTGGTTTTGTTCACTGGGGATTGTGAACCCAGCCAGAGGCCTGGACACAGACTGACCCAGCTGGCAAGCTTTTCCATCCAGCCCTGCCATGGGGTTGATCTCAGTGCCAGATTAATATATGAAAGCCCTACGGTGTTATATTTTGTGGCGGACATAAACTAATGATATAAAGAGCACTGTGGATGCAGGAGGCATGTATGGAGAGATGCATCCTCTATGGAGAAAAATGCCTTGAGGTGTTGGACTCTCCATGACAGAAAGCTTCCTGTTGTTTAATGTTGTTGCAGTAAAGGAATAATTCTCCCAAAAATGAAAACTGTCAACTTTTACTCAGCCCAATATTTCAAAATCTGTTTCTTAGCGGCATTGGCATCAAGCCTGGTCTCGCACGTCCACATTTATTTTAACTCAAATGTGTATGAGATTATTAGAGAATAGCTTTCATTTCACACCAAGCTATCGTTTGACTTCAGAACATTTTTTCTACGCTGTAAAATAATATGATCAATAAGTTATAACATATGTTTTTGCATTGCTTTAACTCATCAAAAGCAATTTTCAACTTTGTTTTTGTAAGTTATACAAAGTTCGACTCATTTTTAAGTCGGTTTAATGTAACTTAAGTTGAAATGACTTAAGCATACAAGTTTATTGTACTTAAAAAAAAAAAAAAGTGTATACTGTATGTTAGATGAAAAACTTTTTATTTCATTTATCTGCCAAGACAACATTTCTAATTTTCATTTAAGTTGAAGTTGAAGCAAATATATATATAGATTTTAGCTTTATATTTTCACTTTATGTCTTTATAAAAAATGTCTTTATAGTTTGTTCGTTTTAGTTTAGTTTTAGTTATTTTAGTACTTCATCTTACTAAATGACAATGAGAAATGTTGCTTTGCCAATTAGGTGAAATAAAGTAAGTTTTATATTTAATTTAATTTAATTTAATTTAATTTCAATGGTTTTAGTTTTAGTTAACGATAACCCATTTTTGAATTATTTTTCAAAATAAATAATACTAAAATAACACTACTGTCATTTGTATTTTTGCCCTTTTATAAAAAAAGGAGTATGCAAATTCAACACATCTCTTTTATTGTGCATCTCTTATATATATATATATATATATATATATATATATATATATATAGAGAGAGAGAGAGAGAGAGAGAGAGAGAGAGAGAGAGAGAGAGAGAGAGAGAGAGAGAGAGAGAGAGAGAGAGACTAAACTTGACTAAATGTTGAAAGAATGTTACGGACATGATAAAGGAAAAAATTATGAGATGGAAGAAACATTATTTGTCAATGCTTTTGCGTTTCCTCGCAAAAAGTTTTGCGTTCCGCTGAAAAACTTTGCGTTCGCTCACAAAGAGATCAAAACGTTTTTGCAAGCAAACTAAAAGTTTATTGGGGGAGAGCAAAACCTTTGCGAGGGAACGCGAAAGCATTGACTTATTATTTCTCCTCCCATCTCATACTTTTTTTCACCACCATGACCCTTTAGGGGCTCCGTAGAATGTACATTTTGAGTGACATATTTTAAGTTGTATCGATACCCTAAAGCAGAGGTTATGTGTAAAAAAAATTCTGCAGAAAGAAAAAAAAAACACCTTCCCTTGTGTTTAAAAAAGTGGTTTTCCATCGCGGAACAATGCTATCCTTGATAATTCCATATTTACATCTTCACTCCGCCCGGCAGTTAATCCGTGTGATGCAACTCTGCGAATCAAAACCATGTCACACAGTGCAATGCATTTTCCAGGTATCCACAGTGTTATGATAGCATCTCTCTGCTTGTGCTGTTTGCCATTTGCTGATAAGTGTGTCGAGCGGTGCTTTGCCGGGTCGAGCAATTGCCCCTGCATTTCACAGCACTGATGGAACAATTTGAAAGGCACTCATCAGGGAAAGCATCACACTTACAGCTTCAGCGTGCTCTTCGAAAAAGACCTGTGAAAACAATTGAATGTAGTGTTGCCACAAGCTGTAGTCAAATAGGAAGTTTGTCTCACCACAGGCACCCCTTGCAAGAACAGGTGCTCGCGAGAAAATTCTCAACGCCATGCTTCTCGTTTACCTTCCCTTTTTTGAAGTGAAACGATGTTGCCTTTGTGAACAGACGAGAAGCTGGAAGCTATTCAGATGGTTGTCTTTGATCTGATGAGTGTTGGTATACAGAACCTGATGTTCTGAAAGTGTCATGTTTTTATTTGTGCCACACAGAAGACTAAACATGCCGCCTAGACAAAACAAGCTATGATTTAACTTGGGATGTCAGCAAGCAACTAAAAATATATGTTTTGAGAGATTCTTTTATTTTGGCCATGTTGCAATGACAAAAAAAAAAAAAAAAAAAAAAAATGCCGTTAGTCACGGGAAGCATGTGACATCAAGACCAAGTAGATCCTGCCAACCAGTTGCATCAGCAGTAAACTGAACGAAAGTACAAGCGATAAGCGGTAATCCTCCAATAGCTAACTCCCACTTAACTGCCTTTCAGCAAATCAGTTAGGCTTACTGGGCGAAAGTTACATCACCTATTCAATATTCATGAGCCAAGCTGAAAAGGTTTATACTGTGTACCTACCAATTTTTTACTCATTTTTTTATTTCCCTGAGTTTAACCCTCATGCTCTTAATATTGTCTGGTATTTGGGGGCAAAAAAATAGAATAAAATAAAAATAACACACACACACATACACACACACACACACTGTATGGTAAAATCTATTATAGAATTGACTTACTATACAAATTAAACAAATCAATGTAATAAAAAGATAACTATTAGAATAAAATATAAATGTTAGATGATATTTATATTAGATCAAATATAAATATTAGATGGAAAAACTTAAAATTAGAAATGTTGCCTTGGCATCTAACTGAAATAATATAAGTTAAAGTTGAAGTAATAAATTACAAAAACTAAAATTGTAAAAAAAATAAATAAATGGAAATGCAGAAAATGCAATTAAACATGACAAAAACACACAAGAAAATGACTAAAACTTCAAGTAAAGTTAAAATGAAAACTGAAAATATATAAGTAAAATCTAATTTAGAGTTGTCAAAAAGTACCGACTTCGGTACCAAACGGTACTGAAATCTTTTAAATTGTGACGCTGTGAGCGCTGTTGAGCAGAATCGTAAACACCCTTGTGTAGCCAATCACAGACAAATCTGATGAGCGCGTGAATACAATGGGCAAATTAGATTTTACTCTTATATTTTCAGTTTTCATTTTAACTTGAGTTGAAGTTTTAGTCATTTTGCCTTGTGCTTTTGTCATGTTTGATTGCATTTTCTATATTTCCACTTAACTTTAATTATTATTATTATTATTATTATTATAATTAATTACAAGTAATTTATTACTTTAACTTATTATATTTCAGTTAGATGCCGAAGTACCGGTAACGAAATCGGTAATTGACTCTAATCTAATTTAAATAATTAATAACTACTATATATTAAAAAAATAATAATAATAACACTGATATATATTGATCACCAACATATATTACTGAAGCTTTTCCAAAGTTGACATGCATGTTTTAGAAAGGTGTTTGCAGTCAAAAAGGATTGCATTTTTATGATTCAATGTCATTTTAATAACTGTATTGCTATGCAGTTCCTACAGTGTTTTAAGTCAATTGCTATATGGATGCTAGGGTATTGCTAGACTGTTGCTCATATCATTAACCCTAAGTATGTGTAATTGTAATAATAATTATTGCCTTAGGAAACACTACCGATGTTTTGCACCGGATAAAAGCATGCATCATCAACCTTGAACCTTGTTTATAACCCATCCTCACAAAATTATGAAAAGTCAAACAGTGCTTGAGGCCTTTCAAAGCCCCAACAGAACCTGATGGTTACATTAATATCCCATCTTTACTTGAATTATTGCTATGAAACAATCACAGGCTAAAACACCCCCATAGCTGTGCAGTGCAATAGCCACTCGTTCTCCAGTCAGGTAACTCGTGGTTAAATCTAGCTGGCAGCCCGTCTCTTCCAGAATACTCCAAGCGCTCCGATGTGACGAGCACTTAGGAAATAGCCTAGAGATGCTACAGTATGATGCAAGGTTAATCATAGGAGTGTCAGTCCTGCAGTTCAGCTACTAGAATATATATTGGTTTTAAAGTTTTGCATTAACAGCACACTTTAAACCTACTTAACAGGTTTTGCTTCAGAACCCAAATTTTACCCAGTGAGCCAACACATTAGCAAACTCAGTAACCCATATATAAAGAAGTCAGGTGTCGCATTTTCTTTTCTCATGCAAAGTTTTGCTAATAGTTTTCAAGGATTTATTAAATTGTGGCCATGTTGTGCTAATTCGTTCAATCATTTTATGGCATGTTCGCACTACAGGGCTACCTGAATCTCTGTGGTGCTCACATTAGACAACACGGCTTTTGTCATAATAATATCAAAACAGGTTTAAAAATATTGCAGCATCTGTGGCTGCTCGAGACTGGCCCAGATCACGTCGCTGACCTGATCATACTTAACGGGCATCACCGACCGCAACAAGCACGGATTTGGTCCCGATCCAGGGGTTTTGTCGTAGACCTTGGAAATCGGTGAAATCTGGAAATCTGTGACAGAAAAATCCTGCCAAAAGTCATGTAGTGTAAGTATGCTTTTAGTAATATCGTGGCCACCTTGCACTAATTCAATCCATTGTTTTAGTTAAATCAAGGATATGTTACTAATTCTTTGTTCTATTGTTTTAGTCATATCGAGGATATGAAGTATGACGGAAAAGTTTTTCCATTGCGTCTTTCACGTACAGACGACAACATTGTCAAAGCGATCCACGTTCACACAGATTCGTATAAATGACTAAAAACGCTGTATAATTCATGCCAAGCCAGTAGGCGGCGATGTCACTTTGTAAAGAAACACTACGCGCTTATAGACTAAACACGTAATAGACATGCTCATGACGTCACCGTTTTCACAAATTCACGTTTTTGTAGTTTACGTGGAGACGATAGCGGTATTGTTTTCAAAAACTTGCACTTTGAATCAAAAGTTGGGGTTTTACGGCCCCCGAAACACTGTTGTCGTGTAAATGCGCCAAAACGCATAAAAAATGTACGTTTTTAGTTGAAAACGGTGTTGTGTAAATGACCCCTAAGTTAATCGTGGCCACTTTGTACTGATTCATTCCATCGTTTCGGTTAAATTGAGCCCATGTTGTACTAAATAATTCCCTTCTATTAATTTGGTTAAAACGATTTACCTACAACAATGAAACAAATTAATTAGTTGTGGGAACAAATTCTGACAAATTCTTGTTAGGTTTTGTCATGTTATGCCATCTTAAAAACAGGATTATAAAGTTAGCATTTGCATTATTACTTGCACTATTATTATCATAACATACCTGCAACTCAATGTTGAATCGTGACTTGCCACTAAAGAGCTACTCTTAATCGTGACTTAAACACAAAAACAAAAAGGCTGAACTTTTCATACATAAAAATTTCTCCACCTGCTGTTACTCGGACGTTAGCATATGAGCTAGCAGGAATCTGACATTCTTGGCCCAGCCTGTAATTGGATCAAACTGTGCACAAAGCGGTTCATCTCGGCCTCATCATGTGGCATTTCAGTCTCTTGGTTTAGTTTTAATTTGGCCATTAGACTCACAGCTGGTGTCCAGGCCTCTGCTGTGACCTCCGACTGGGTTTGTTTGTTTGGGTGCTTATTGTGTTATGTAGTAGATGGCTCTCTAACAGCAGGGAGCCTGGAATTGTCACTCCAGGATTTCTGATTATGACCCTAAACTCACAGTGACAACCCTTTCACCATCACCACCATCACAAAATACCATTACAAGAGCTAGATTGAAAGGATTGGGATCATTGCCATTTATGATTGCTTTGATCAGAACACTTACCTAGCAGTAATACTCATATAAACCTTTTTTTTTTAATGGTATGGATTTTTTGCTTCTTTAACAACCTCATGAAATTGCTTGAAAGTGCATTTTTCATTCATGTGTTCATTTAAACAGGATGTTTGGGTGAGACATATATTATGGCCCCTTCCCTTTTTTTCTAAAAAGCCAAAAGCCAAAAGCCTTTAGTTTACATCACAACTATGAGCCATGGTTTGCTACTTACTATTGCTAGTCAGCAGGAGTTGGTATTAGGGGAAGGACATTCTCATTCTATAGAGATGCAATTTGATTGGACAAAAATTTGGACATGCCCATGAGTGCACTATGAGTCATCAGTAAGGCTGTAAATTTGAAATGCATATACACTGTAAACTATGTAAATAAAACAAACATTATTGCAGTGTTTTACAAGGAAACACTATTTCAGTCTTCATACTTCAATTGTTTTAATTTAAAGTGTTACTTGACATTTCTTATTTATGAAATTTACTTGCAATTTCCAAGTGAAAATTGCTTCAAAGTAAACCTTTTTTTTCAGTGTATCTGCTAATCATTACTATTGGCAACTTTTAGAAATACAGTCGCATTAAAGATAAAGGTCAACAATGTTTATGCCACAATGAGAGATATGGGAATGTGCTATTTTATGACCCAGTTATATTATATAAATCTACTGCAGGGCTATTTAGTGTTAAATCTCAGGGTGATATATTTTCAGCCGAATCGGAATAATTAAGAGAGTTGAGGTTTCAATAATTCATGTAGAAAACCAGTTTTGTTTTAAATTTAATGAGCAGTGATAAACAAGTAATAGCTAGTAAATGTACAAACAAAATGCCATGACTGTCCAAAATGATTGCACTTTTGACATCAATTCAACACAGGCTTCATATTTAATGTTTATGTATTTATGCATAATTTAAGAAATGCAATGCATGCAAATATGAGTATATGTAGATCATTGTAGTCTTTTTTACAGCATGTTTAAAAAAGTAAAATATAAACTACTACACTACACTACACTATATATTATATATATAACACATGCTGTAAAAAAGGCTACCATGATCTCAAATTTAAACACCCCCTGTGGTGAAAATTATGTTTTTAATGTTGTTTATATGTCTATGTGGTGTTTTTAATATGTTTTAAGACAAACCATGTGCAAATTCATCAGTCAACACCATTGCTGAGTATTTTCTCTTTAAAACTGCAGTGAACCAAAGACAGTCTCAAAAACGCGGCTTGAAACCAACCAGGTTTCCTACCGTCACAAACATGCAACCAATACCAACGTGCGGAGATGGGCTTCTCCACTGGGAGCACAAGAACACCTTTAAGAAGGGACAGGAAAAATCGGGTACATTTAGAAATATAAGCGGGTGAATTATGTATATGATGTATATTACGATGTTATGATGAACTATATGCCTTTCTCCACTGACGTTCTAAGTTGTACAAAACATTTCTAAGGATGCTGATTTTTAAAAGGCAGCTGTCTGACTCAGATGGCGAATGGGAACGTCTCAGGTTACGCATGTAACCATGGTTGCCTGAGAAGAGAACAAGACGCTGGGTCATTTTGACACAGAGTCAAAATGACACAGCGACATTTTGGGGAACATTTTGGCGACATTTTGGGAAATGCCTTCAGCATGACAGCTCCTGAAGCACATATGCAACTTAGTCCAATTCTGATTGGCGCAACGTCATCCCGGTTATGTGTGCGGGCGAAATGTGGAAGCTATAAAGGGAGCTGGAATCACAGCTGTTGTCAGCCTCTGATCGACTGAAACAAGCCGATCCCAGGCATGCAGGAAGTATAGCAAAGGGACTAGGCGTTTCCTTTCCTTTTCAGGAAAACATGGTTACATGTGTAACCTGAGACGTTCCCTTTAAAGGGAACTCGCACTGCATCGATGACAATATTTTGGGGGAAAAAATATCCTAGTGTGAAGCAATTAAGGCACAGCTCAGGACATGAGCTTACAAAGGTATGTGGGGAGGACCACCCCACCGCATCACATATATCTTGAAGGGATTCCCCTGACAAAAAAAGCCTTAGAAGATGCCATACTTTGTGTACTTTAGGTATATAACCCGGTCTCGAGTAAAGAATAGCTTTCACTCCGCCTGGAGCGAATTCCAAACAGGAAGGATCAATCGACGAAGCATGTAAGTCTCCTACTCTCTTGGGAGACGTCATCGCCAGCAGAAATGCCATCTTTAAGGCTAGACACTTGTCCGATGCAGCATCCAAAGGCTCTAAGGGTGCCAAGGATAACCCTTCTAATACCACGACTAGATCCCATGCAGGTATTCTAACCTGGGTCGAAGGCTTCATCCTCAGAATACCACGGAGGAAACGAGTAATAAGGTGATACTTTTCTAGCAAGCTGCCACCTGAGCCACTACTGCAGCGGTCTCATGTGCAGCAGGCCAAAAGGTATCGCATTGGATGCAGCTGCCTTGAGCCCTAACAGTCTCTGGAACTGTTTCACAGTGATGCGTTGGCCTAGCTTTATTCTGGACACCATGGCCAGGAGAGACTCAATATGTGCAGGAGACAGCTGTGCCTGCATCGTGACCGAGACCCATACGACTCCCAAATATGTTGTCCGCTGGACAGGAGTGAGCATGCCCTTTTTTGCATTGAGCCTCAGCCCCAAGCGCTTCATGTTTTCAAGCACGATCATGCCGTGCTGCCATCTCTTGCGAATGAGCCAATATCAGCCAGTCGTCTATATAATTGAGAATTTGTATGCCCTGGAGCCTGAGTGGTGCTAGGGCTGCTTCCATACATTTCGGGAAAGTGCACGGGAAGAGTGCTAGGCCAAATGGAAGAACCTGTATTGGTAGGCTTCGCCCCCGAAAGCGAACTTCAGAAACTTCACCTCAGAAACTTCCTGTGTTCCGACAGGATGGAGATATGGAAATATGCGTTCTTTAGATCATGATAAACAAGTCCTCAGACCTGATTTGGCTCATGATAAGAGGAATCGTCAGCATCTTGAACTTGAATCTCCTCAGAGACTGGTTCAGCTGACTAAGATCTATAATGGGGCGTAACCCTTCATCCTTTTTTGGAACTATAAAATACTATCCGTAGAACCAGGTATTTCTCTCTGGGGGAGGAATGAGATCTATGGCCTCCTTCGTCAGAAGAGACTGAACTTCTTGCTCCATAACCTGCACCTGTTCGGGGCCCACCAATGTTTCCAAGATACCCTTGAAATTCGATGAGTGAGAACCAAACTGGAGTTTGTAGCCTTTGTGGACAGTGCGCACCACCCACTGAGATATATTTTCGGCAGTGCTTCCCATGAAATTTATGAGAGGAACCAACCTCTCGAAGCTGGCACTCAATGGCACTCAGCACTCAAAGAGCAGATTCAGTGTCCTGAAACTAATTCACAGTAGGGTTTAACTGAATCAATGTTTAACTGAATCTCTATGGAGAGCGAACCCTCCACGGCCGCTATATCGATGGACGGATTTTGAGGTTTGGGTTCGTCCTGAGGGCTCTTCCGAGGAGCGGGTGTAGTTTGCTCCACCCCCGGGAGGGGGTGCCCTCAGAGGCCTGACCTGACCGTTAGGACCTCTTTCCCGAAGCCTGCTTCGAGAGAATAATGGTCCTCAGATCCATTTTCTCCTTGGCGGGCTTTGGTTAAGAGTGTTGCCTCGAGCCCCATGATATGGGGAACTCGATTAGCAACACTCTCCTATTGTGTCTGTCGGTATGAGGAGCCCGACTTAGATGGCTGGTGCTGCCCCTTGGCAGCAGCCCCATGGAACTTATGGCAACAGGGGAAACATTTCTGAAAGGCTGCAGCCTGTTTCTTTGCCTCCTGGAATCTCTCAATGACCGAGGCCATAGCGTCGCAGATGAGACCAGTGGGCGACAGTGGGGCATCAAAGAGGAAGGCTCTGTCCTTCTCCTTAGTGCCCGATAGGTTGAGCCATAAGTGTCTCTCCATCTCCTTGGTGGCGCGGAGATCAGCGAAGATGTTGTGCGACGCGGCTTGGTGGGAAATGTGGGGGCTTTGATCTATGACACAGTGCCATGTGAGAGATAGACTGCCAAAGTCTCCTCAATCCTGGGCATCCCCCCATTGTCATTCTCTCTGAGCCCCATGATAGAAGAATAACGATGTACTGTGGAACTCGAAACCCTAGATGAATATGGCTTTTTCCAGGATCTCGACACCTCAGTGCTCCTCTGAGCTAGACAAGCCCAACCTCAAACCCTCTTTTGGGGTGGAAGAAGCTGCGGAGTGGGCCTCCGGATCCCGAGTGTGAGCGCTGGAGCTAGCAGTTGAGGGCTGAGAAAGGGCCAAAACCATCTCTAACCCCTCCGCTAGCTCCATCTGCAATACCTACGAGTGAAGCTGCCGGGTTGCCTCAGAAGCTGCCGTTGCCTCAGAAACTGCAGGACCCGCACCGCGTGGAGTGCAGAGCTGGTCGCTTTGGTCAAACAGCGCCAGCTGGGAGCTGTTTGTGTGTGTGTGTGTGTGTGTGTGTGTGTGTGTGTGTGTGTGGTCTACGGGGCAGACAACACCAACTAAGACTACACTAAGAGCACTTGCTAACAGACTAAGAGCTCTTGCTGAAGATCAGAAAGCTGACAACAGCTCCCGGCTCCCTTTATATCTATATTCTGCCGGGCCGCGTCGCAGGATGAAGTTGCACCAATCAGAATTGTACAAAGTTGCACATGTGCTTCAGGAGCTGTCACGCTGAAGGCGCTCCCCAAAGTGTTGTTATTGGACATGTTCCCTCGAAAGGGAACATGGTTTGAGTAGCATTAGCAACACATTATTAGCTGTTTGATAACATAGTCAAGTCAAAGGCTAATCATATTAATAACCGTTTTGTCCAACGTTGTAGAGAGTGATACATAAAACGCATTACCATTCTCATACATCGACTTGGATACGACCCTGTATAATTCATTCTTCCACTTCTTCTGAATCAGTTTCTGGTTTAAACATAAGGCTGAATTAAACCTGTATTTCCACTTGCCTTTGTGTAGCGTTTACTTCTGATTGGATCAGGTAGTCCAAGCTGGTGTGAGTGAGTGGAGGGGGGCTAATTTGCATATTCATGAATCCACATATACTAAACGAAGCAAGGGTGTAGTTACATTCAAGAAATTAAAGCATTAAGAAATTATTTTATCAGGACAAAAAATGTGTCAAGGGATAAAATTATTGACTGCAGGGGGACTTTAAATGAAATCTCCAAGTTTAGGAAGAATTCATTACAAAAGTTTAACACTTAGAACAAACCCTAATCAGAATGTCTAAGAAATATCAATATACTAGTGCTTTGCAAGCACTGTAATACAAAATAGTAATACAATGTAGATTGCAGCATTGGAGTGTTTGGTTTAAGGACCTGTTTCTAAACATAATAAAATAATGGAAGCATTTCAGAATTTCATCTACAGTGGTTGAATCCACACTGAGCAGAACATTTTAGACTTGGAACCAAGACATTGGAAGAGTCAAAGGTCTTACAGTTTTGCATAGGTACTTTAAAAATGTGTTTCAAAGACTGTGCAAATGATTTGGTACTGCTAATGCTGGCATTTTTCCCCTAAAAACAAAACAAAACAAAAACAAGCTTATTTCCTTATTTTTCTGTTCATCTTACAAAAAACAACATTGAAATTATGCAAGCATGATGCTCATCTAAATTATTATCCATTTTCCCACCACCTCCCCCATATGACTTGTTTTAGCAGAATCGATCTGAAGTTGTCAGCCCCCATCTGTCTAGAGCTCACTTCAAAGACGTAGACAAATTGTGAGTGCATTAGCTGGTTGCGCTCCGCAGCAACGTTATATCAGCCGCACAGAGACACTCGAAGCAGAGTGACAGCTTGGAGTGTGATCCTTGTTGATTTGGAGATCACTTTGGTTTGCCTTTTCTCCTTACAGGCTCTGAGCAACGTTTAACCTCAGACCGTCCATAAAATCACTGCGAGGAGTCCGAAGATCTAGCGTGGCACTCGAGGCTCAGGCGCTTTATTTGAAGTGTCGTCAAAGCTAGTGATTGTCACCTGAGGTTTCTTGCATGGCTTGATGCCGCAAGCAGTTCGGATTTCTGGCGTAGCTGAGAAGCGTCCCAAACTGGAACGGTTCCTGTTGAGGCTTTGGGATGTCTAAAAACTTGAACGTAATGCTTTATAAATTGGTTCAGGATGTGTGAGGTGGTAGTGGGAAACATTTTCTCATTTGCTTTCATGGTTCCTATGACAATGGATTGGACGTGGGTTGCGGAGTCAGAAGGAAATGGCGTAGGCCTGCCTGAATTAATCTTCCATGCCTCTGCCTGTTGAAAAGCTGGAAAGACACATGTGACTGCCTACATGCGCTTTAAAGGAATGCATGCTGGTCTTCAATCTTTTTGGTTTAAATTTTTGCCCTAGGGAAGAGTATATATATGGTTTTCCTACATAGCTGTGCTAGTTTATGTGTCAAAACTGATCCACGATCTCTTTCTTCAAATAAAATATCAATATTTCCTGAAATACTTGACATTATTATTACCTTGTTGTGGTTTATTGCACAATAATGACCTATTCCTTGTACATTACACCTAAATATGTAAATGTAACATATATTTACCACCTTAACCAATATTTGCGGTATATATATATATATATATATATATATATATATATATATATATATATATATATATATATATATATATATATATATATAATGGTTTAAATGGGTTTTTGATGGATCTTTCCATTTAAATAAATTAGGAAGATAAATTATGAATGTGACGCCATATGCAATGGATCGTTTCAAACTGTCTCCCCATAATATTTTCATGTCTAGTGGTTTATTTAATGGCTTTCATGTCTAATGGAATCCCCCTATGGCTTTTGAGTAATGTAAAGTTTGATAATATTGATAAAAAACAGTAACATTACTGGATAGCAAGGACAGTTCATGAATCCCGCCATGGAGGAGGTTCACGGGCTGCCTGCTAATTGCTCGGCAACAGAGCAGCTGTTGAACGCGTTAAACAAAAGGTGAAGCTCTGAGCTTTGTCCTCCAGACATGGAGAAAATGACACAGACAGGCCTTGGGGAGTTTCTTGTGTACAAGGCTTTTGTACAAATAAGCTCAATTAGTAGAATTTATGAGCGAGCACGCAAACCTGCTGAGGATCAGTTTCTGAGTCAAGTACGCCTGTGAAGTGATGTGTTGAGCACATTTGTTCGAGGTCATCTGACAAATAAACTGAAAACATGTATCAATCAGCCTGAAGAATAATTTAGCTTAAATAATTAGTTCACCCACTAATGACAACTATCCCATAATGTACTCACCCTCAAGCCATCCTAGGTGTATACTGTATGACTTTCATCTTTCAGCCAAACACAATCGGAGTTATATTAAAAAGTAACGGGCGTACACACGTCTAGCTCAGGCGGAAAAGTGACCTTTGACTCGACGTATGATGTTCACCCTAGTGGTAGTGCTTAATTGTAGTGATCATTTGGGAAATGTGGGTTTGAATCTGGCTTGCAACGGTTCACGGTTAAATTCCCTATCTCTCTTCGCTCATTCTGTCCTACATGAGCTGTTCAAATTTCTTTATGAATCATTTGTAGATCTTTTTTATTGCTTTTTCAATTGTAGTTCAATTGAATAATTGCATTCAATTCAAATCTGGCTCACAAATAGTTTGTAAAGCCATTCTTATGTCAATTGTTTGCACAAGAAATGCAAAAATGCACGTTCTTGTGATCATGTGGGAAATGTCAAATCGAATCTGGCTTGCAAATGCTTATTTTTACTCTTTCTCCCTATTGGGGTACTCAAACTCGGACTTGAGTACAACTTTTCACGGACTTGTCACAGACTCGGATGCATTTTTATTCAGACTTTCCTATCTTTGCTAATTGTCACTAGCCAGTTCTGCATTGTCACGAAAGTAAATCATTAACGTTTTTTTTTTTTTTTTGTACTTACCTGTTTATACAATCAATTCGATACTTGCAAGCTGTCTAATATGAGTTTCTGTGCGCACACACACACTCATCAGTCAGTCCGTGAATACCAAATTAAATTCTCTTTCGCATCTTATTGTGCTTCTCAGTGGCCGTCTCAGTGAGTATTCACGTAAACAGTCAGTTATGTCTTAAGTGAACGTAAACAGTTGGGTAAAATCAGATGTGTCAGTATATTGGATAGGTCCATCAAATCTTAAAGTGACAGCAGCCTAATAAACCTGCTCTTGTCTGTGTCCTTAATCATAATAAAAAAAGAAAAAAAAAAGAGAGAATAATTCACTTCTCTTGACTAAATAATAATGCTCATTTATATTTAATGCATAGAGTGAAGATTATGTGGTTTAAGTTTTTTTACATTTACTTTCTTAAATGTCTGTAGTAGGGTATTTCTGTAGAAGCCTATACTAGTAAACTATAGACCTACACGAAAAACGAATTATTTCATTTGTATTTTTTATTAATATGTTTATTTGTCATTTTGCTTAAAATGTTTACATACATTAGTATGACTAGTATTCTTTTATTTAGTATTTTTTTCTGTTGTAATGAATTTACTTTAAAAAAAAAAAACTAAAAAAACATGGTGGCAGCTTCTAGTTTCAAAGGAAAATAATGTTTCTATAATCTTTGAAGCAGTAGAAAAATTCCTTGTGTTTTATATACTAATTATTACTATAGCTTTTAAGTTTTTACTATGGTAAATATGGAAATATACTGTACTTTTTTTGCAGGTGTGTCACGTGTATATAGGCAGGCAGGGCAAAGCACTACCAAAATATTCATCAATTTGAAAACATAGGTCCATACAATAAACTTCCAATCTAATTTGTTAATTATAAATCCATTAAAAAATGAAACAGTTTCGAGTTGGCCCTGAGTTATGGAAATGACATGTAGCTTTAAACACAGTGGATACCATTGCAAAGACTGTAGGTCTGTCCCCTCCCCTGTCCCCTTACCACTGCATTTTCAGCTCTTCAGGTCCCAATAGGCTGTTTCCATTCACCAAGCTACCCCGATTACCACCCCCGTCTTGAATTCATACATTTATATCGCTGCATAAGTCAAGTCCCACCCTATAACTTTTTGCATTCAAAAAGCTGTTTCACTCAGACATGTCACAATATAGAAATCAATTCGGCCATAACTTCCATTACATGACTTTAAGTTTGCTGAGCAGACTACTAATTATGAGAAGACAAGAAATCAAAATGGCAAGATACAATAAAGGTTTGCTTTTGTTACATTTAAAGTTGACATTGTTTTTTTTATAAGGTGTTGAGGTTTAAAAAAAAGATATTGACCTAATGAAATATAGTATTATTTAGTTGGACTCTGACTCATCTCAGACTCTGCCCCTTTTGGACTCGGACTTGACCTGGACTCGATTGGTTTAAGACTTGTACTCGACTGGGGCTCGACTAAGGTGGACTCGAACCCAACACTACAGTCTACTTTCTGCCAAAAAAAGTCTCAATAAGTGATTTATGTGCACTTTGAGTACCTTGATTCTACCTGTAGATTTGAAAATCATGCTTTCCCCCCGTTATGGTTGAATCACGGAAGCTACACCAGTTACTTTTGCCAAGAGATTTCTATTTATTATTTTATACATGTATCAGACAGAGAGAAACAGGCATAGCAGAATAAGGCTATAGGTCAGGAGGTCTTCATTCACGATTTCTCTGTTCCCCATTTTATTCCCTCACCCCATCATGCCAGCTGTAATGGTTTCTCTATGTTTCTCCTTCCTCACCCCCTTATGTCTCTATGTTTCTCTGTGTTTCTCCTCCCTCACCCCCTCACCCCCTCACCCCCTCATGCCCCTATGTTTCTCAGTGTTTCTCCTCCCTCACCCCATCATGCCTCTATGTTTCCCTGAGTCAGTACAGTAAGGATTGAGCTTGTATACACCACTGAGGGATTTACAACTTCCTTGTAAGGTAGAAAAACATGTTGCTTATGTTTAAAAATGGAATGTATACCTCATGCTTACACATGGTACAATCCACTTTCCCTCTGTGTATACATTTGTGGTACATTGCATCAGTTGAAACATTCCTCTCCTTGTAAAGAATATGCCAACTGTACACATTTGATGCATCATCATCATTGGAACATCTCTGCTCAGTGAACATTGCATTGCACACATACCTCTAAGCAAAATATAGCTCTCCCAGCTCCCTGCTCAGCACACATGTACAACATACTCTCACAAAATACATTATGACATTATTTTGAAAATGAATAAAGAAAAATAATACTAAAAAATAACATTAAACAGTAAATGTTTAGTCTTCACTACCGATCACAGAAGAATTGACTGACTTCGCCACCAGGCTACAGCCCTCAACATGCCAACTAGGGGGATGGAGCTTGGGAACCACAGATAGACCGAATGCTTGCTCCGACTCAAGAGTATGCAATGCCCAGGAGTGCATTAAAGACTTCAGCTGCATTTGTTGACTGGCTTAGGGCAGCTCTGCTGTAGCAGCTTAATGATAACACCTTATCTCTTTCTTAACACTTATTTTCTAGTGGGCAAGGCAGACCCGGACTCACTTCCTTTGCAGTCTACAGAGTAGAAGCAAACAAAGTTTAAATGAGCTATGACTATGTAAGGTTAGCCGATGCCTCTGGCAAAATTAAATGTTCTGCTGACCTTTGTCCTTGTAGCTACACTGTGGATGAAAGCCTCATTACACCACAAACCTATTTAGATGAGGCATGTTTTTAGCCTTGATGCCAAACAACAAGGACAGACTCAAAAGACTCTTTGGGATCCAGAGTGATAAATGTTATTGTTTGTCTGCGAACGGTCTGATTAAATGCTAAGCTACCTGATGTAAAGAATGTCAAGTAAGGGTACTAATTATTTTGTTGGCGAAGCAGAAAAAAAAGTTCATATGCAGAGATTGAATTGCTTAGAGAAGCTGGAGTCTTGATGGTTAAGCTAGTTACAACTAATGAAACCAGCATACTAGCAACACATTATTACAGGTCAGTAATTCAGTTTTTTCTCAGCACGGTGATGAAGACTAAAATAAAAACCCGATCTCCTGAGAAAACGTAACTATTTTATGAGGTGGCAATTTTGCGATATAAGATATTTATACGATATGATGTTAGTATGAAAATGTACAATTTATAGAAAAACAAGTTAGCATGAAGATCGTATGAATATATATATTTTTTTTTTACTTTTTTTTTTTTACTTTAACGTACGTAACCTACAATGAGAGTGTTGGAAATTATGAAAAACTTGGCACTGTTCTGACATTACTAGTTAGATATCTGGTTTCATCATTAGAAGTACTAAGGTATATGGCTTTTCAGGGAAAGTCACTGATAACCTGATGCTAGCGTTAATGGTGCTGCCTTGTCCTTTTCAGGTTTTGACACCTACTTTATGTCACGCACACTGGAGAACAACAGAAGAAACGTCTGGTTCGCTGAGTACTGGGAGGAGAACTTCAACTGCAAGCTCATGAGTTCCTCAAAGAAAGAAGACACTAGTAGAAAGTGCACAGGTAAACGTTAATAGCTATTTTTTTTGGTCGTGCTTTGACACGTCATGCTTTGAAATTCGGGTTTTCTTTCTGCGAGTACCGAAATCCTTGCTGGAATCCTGCTTAAGCTGGTAACTGTACAGAATTTTGGTAGATGATAACTGGCTTAGGTTGGACTTTAGCATAAAACAACAGCAAACCAGCTACCGGCTGGTAATACAGTACTTGATTAAGTAACATGGTAACTGGTTGACCAGCTTGGACCAGCTAACAACCAGATTAGACCAGCTAATAACCAGATACCATGTTCAAAAACATAGCTACCAGCTTTAGCTGGTTTTTCCAGCAGGGAATTACAAACCTGCCAGTCTTTATTAAGACACTTGCTGCAGTGAATGAAAAATATGAAAGTTACCACAGATTCCTAGCTTTTTTTTGGCTAAACCTGAAGAACCCTGTCAGGCTCATTGACTCCGGCTTATTAGTGCTGCGTTTCTGAATATAAAGCACATTTTCCTCTGTAACAGAGCTCCCCCATTACATAATCTTCCCTCAGCTCATCATGGCTAGTTCAGGCTGACTGGTTCCCAATTCCCAGTCAGCTACAAGACAGAGTGCACGTGCATGAAGATTGCCAACCAAAATTTGGGAATGTTTATAACAGGATAAAATAAGCATGCACACAAGGTAGTTTTTGTCTCTTATTTTTAATATTTTAGGTATAGCTTTGGAGGCAATAATCCAAAATTGAGCAGAACATTACATTTTAAGCAATAATATGAAAATGCTATTTCTAATTCGTAAAATCATTTTGAAATTGTATAGTGCCTGTATTCTGTCCTGTAGCCTGTGGTTAAGTCAATATCCGCACAAGGGGTAAACACTCTGGAGTATCTAGAGTAATTAATGTAAGAATCAATACTATTGACTACATGCTAACAAAATAAAAAAGCATGACAAAGAAATTGTTACCCAGAATTGTTCTGTATTGTATAATCTGTCCCTTCAAATTTCCATGAGAAATATGATGCCTGTCTAAAGAAATGTATTGATATTTGAACCCATGAAAACTGTGACAACTCAGTTAATTGACTAATGACATGCACGGCTGTCTTGTAGGGGGAATAAACCAGAGGAAAGCGTACAGCAACTTTTGGGTGCTGCAGGATCCATATTTTACAGTGAGGAACCAATGCAGTACAAAAACTGTTTACTGTGCAACATTAAATTTCAGTGGTTTCATGTTCTCGGCAGCCAATAATTCACGGCACAAAACACATTGGAGATGTATCTTGCAGGTCCAAGGTGGTCTAGCAGCTCTAATCAGCTAAAACAAAATGGTCTACCAGGTCAAAACGAGGTCCTCTAAATGGTAGCCGAGCTGATCTGCTATCTACACCACATTGAACCTACTTGGATCTGGTAGAAACTGTGTGTCTGTCGCCTACACATTATATCAAGTTCGTAGTAGCATCAGATGTACTGCCGGCACGCCCACAGATCGCCCACAGTCTGTTTGGAAACCGTCTGGTGCACATTGCACACAAAGACGGCAAGACCTGACTGAAAATCGTTAACCTTGCTGGTCTTTTTTTGTGCATTTTGTATTCCATGATTGTCTATTAATGTGCTTTTTTGTATGTTGTGCCCACTAAACGGTACGTGAAAACTCGGAAAATTCTTGACCAGATTAAGTTACAAAATGGAAACTGTAGGCAATTTATTAAAAGCCTGGCTACCTGAGTAGAAACCTCTATCTCTTTTATGGATTTGAGACCAAATCGAATAGCATATTAGGGAGGCTCATCAAAATGGTCACAATTTCTCACATATAGAAAAGCCAGTCCTATATTTGAGAGCTTAATATGGTTGCTTTCGGTGTGAACTCAGGCACACTAGACGAACCGTTGTCTGATACGTTATTTAGTGTGATTTGTTCAAGCCGATCTCATAGCAATTCGTACGTATTTTATGAGGTGGCTAATTCGTACGAATTTTTGCATTTCAATTCGGACGATTTTTGCTAAATCGTACATATTTTACGGGTTGCCCAATTCATATGAATTCGTACGAATGACCTACCCCTGCCCCCGCCCCTAAACCTACGCATCACTGTGCTTTAGACAAATCGAACGAATTCGTACGAGTGAGGTCATATGAATTCATATGAATTAGCCACATTTTACTCCCTCGTACAAATTCGTACGAATTGGTCGTGAGATAGCGTTGGATTTGTTGTGTTTTTTTCCATGTGTGGTTCTGGTAACTCACAGAGATAGAGATATGAGCTGTATGTCATCCAAAAGTTTTAGATTCACCAGTTTGTGGTCTCTGCGAGATGTAGCCATTGGGAAATCTCGTTTATCGAGTGTCCTGTCTGCTCCGGGAGTCTCTGCACAACGAGGTGAGATATTCAAGAACTGGAGGTGGCGGCAGTTTCTGTCAGTGACAGCTGGCAACACCACTCTATATCGCCCGGAGACGCCGTCGGTGTGAGGGCCAATTTACAGACATCAAGGGCTCGAGTATGTGATGAGAGAGAAAGCACATGGTGCCGTCCCTGGAACAACAGTGTGCGCTAGAGGGCAAAGGAGAGTCAGGTCTGATGGATGACATGGGAGAGGTGAGAGAGGAGTTGGCTGTAGTCCAGGATCACGATTGTACAAGAGAAGACACAATTAAAGATGGCTAGATTGGATAGTCACTGTGAATTTGTAATCAAATTTTGGGGTTCTCTGATGTGCTCCTGCACACAGGTCATTACATGCACGGCACATTCTCCACCTCCAACATTAGTAAGACGTATTGAGATAATTAGCAGCAATATATCTGTCAGTTTTTGGTACCTTGAGCCAAAATTCTAGCAGGCACCAAACTCACATTTTGTTAATCAATATTTTTTTTGTCTTTTGACTTTTAGTCAAACTAGATGTTTTTAAAACAAGATATTTTCATTTAGTAAGATTTTAGAAAATGTATCTTTAATTTAGTTTATTTCAGCTACACAACTTTTTTGTTTTATTTACAAAGTGTTTTCTTGTAAAGATATGCAAAAAATATGCATATATATAAGTATTTTGAGAGCTTAGAGAGATTAATATCATTTGCGGTTCCTAATGGAAGTGGGCATTGCTAATGAGATCTTTTGGCACGTTTTGATTGTTTCGTCCGATTGGTGAAATTTTCTGTACAGCATCTTGGGTAATGTGTTTTTTCCACCAGGAATTCCGCTGTCAAACAGGATTATTTTAAAACTAAGTTGAAATAATGCGGGTTGACGGGTTTAACAGAAGCAAATTCTATCAATAAACAACCTCATGGCTCACAGTAAGGCTGTCTTAAAGGGTTTATAAGTTATCGTTAAAAATCTATTTCCCTATGGAGAATATGAATGAAGTTTGTTGCACTCTATAGGGTTTAGACGTAAATTAAAGTATTTTTACTGGTCATGTGACCTCAACATGGCGGCCCCCATCAAGAGCCCTGCTCCATAAAAATACTGTGAAAAATACTGTAAAAATACTGTGAAAAACGTACTGTGAAAAGTCTTAATATATTATTAATATTAGAACTTTCTCATGTAAATGTCTTAAAGAAAGTCTTTAAATACTTTTACCGCACAACAAGACAAAATGCTCGGAGAAACATTTGCTTTTGCTGTGCTTTTCCACCACTTTCATCTCTCTTTCGGAGTGACATTGGAATGCATTTAAAGCCCTTTTTGGAGTGAAGAGCCGGAGTTCAGAGTCCTCTGGGCACCGGAGTGTTTGAATTTAGGCTCGCAATGGCACTTCATGAAAATGACAGCTTCTCAGTCCCCTCACAAAAGAAAACATCAATGGGAAATTGCCGAACTCCATCTGTGGAATTGCTGCCATCAGAGTTTTCTATAGAAATGCTCAGAATGATGTACTTTTTGCAGCCTTGTACTAAATTCTCTCTATTAAATATTGTACAGGTCTGGATTCTGTGTGTGAACTGTTTCGAAGTCGACATGAAACATAATTCACAACATATTTGCAAATTAGGATTTTCCTTCACTGAAAAGTTGTCATTTACCTTTACATTAGCATCTCTGCCTTACATTTGTCATTCTTGTAAAAGTAGAAACAAGTATTTCTTATTGTTTGTCTGAGGGACACTAATTCTGGTACATATTCAAGGAAAACAAATGTGAAAACCTCTTTTACTTCCTTAATGTGGTGCATTTTGTACTGTATAAATTCTGTGTAGGCCAGGATTTGGTTTTATATTTAGATTTTTGTTTTGAGGATTGTAAAAACTGAGCATTCCACGTTGGAGCAACGTTTTTAATGAAAGTTTATGAAGACAAAGTTTTGGGGGGAATTACATTCATATGAACCCACATGACATTTGAATTGACTATTTCAAATGTGTCTCAAAATACATTTACTGAGAGTGTTCACGTTGACTTGATAAACATTAGTCATCCAATCAGATCGATTGATTGTCATAACAGTTTTGTTCTTTGTGTGAGTCTCAGTGTGTTGTATCGTTCACAAACAAACGGTTCTTGCTTAGGATGTTCTGTTCCGAGGAAACGGGGACAACCGGATTCGTTCCTTTCCTTTTTTGACCTCTTTCAGCAGGCGCCAATCAGCCCACAGACATCTTATTCACCATAATTACATGCTGTGTTTATCTATGTAGCACATGCTCCAGGATCGCTTCCATTTTCAGCGGCAGGTTTTGCAGAATTATAGCTTGATAATAATGAGAGTGACAGCCATTTCCCTGCGTATGGGAGGCAAAAAACACCCCTACTTCCTTCTAACTATATATCCATCCATCTATCCACTCAATGAGGCTTTATTGTTCTGACATGACAAGATCAAAGCAGCTCTCGACTGAAATAGAATGATCAGCATTCATACACTCATATCATACACACTTGTAACCATTGGGTTTTTGAAGGTTCCGGAATGACGTTTTGGATTAATTTAGGCCCTGTTTACATTTGGTATTAAGATGTGTTTTGGTCGATCGGATCACAAGTGGACGAGGCTAAATACAGGTGTAAATGGGGTCTAAAACGTTGTGAGCTCGTCCACTTTCAACCACTTCCAGAGGTAGTTGAAAAGGCATTCAACCGGATTGCTTTCGTAGTGTAAACGCTCAAGTGGTTGAATGTGTTCAGACAGCCACAAAAGACCGTCTACTCTCCGCCAACTGACCTAACGCGTAAACATTATGGGACGTGCTCTAGCCAGACGGGATTTAAACTTTGACGTCTGGAGACCCAAGTTTGGTTTGAAGATGAAAAACGTGCCAAGCACAATGTTCTCTCACCATTCCTGATTCCTAACACACACTCACAGCGTTCAGCGTGATCTTATGGGTTTCAGAATATAAACTAAAGCTGATGTTCTCTGTGTGTTTTTCTGTCGTCTCCAGTCGCGTTCATATGTAAATTGCGTGAGCTTATTTCATCCATTGGATCAAAAGATCTGAAAAAAAAGAAAACACACATAGACCCTCACTTTGAAGAAATCAGGAAAGAAGTGGTCGAATGGACAAAAGAGACGGATTAAAACACCAGGTGTAAACGGGAATGTGTCTCCCTCGTCTCCTTGTGATCCGATCGACCAAAACGCATCTTAATACCAGCTGTAAACAGGGCCTTAATTTAGTGGCACCAGCAGTGAAGTCTCTTTTATAGTGATAGGGAGGGATGTGTTACCTTTTACCACTTTTATTTCCTACTTAAACACAATCAAGCTACCTAATTAGCTCTAAAATGCCTAATAGGTATTTTGGAGATCAAAAGAAATCTTTAGCGAGGAGTGGTGGATGGTGAGGCGCTCTGTTTGCGCTCATGAATGGCTGCATCGGTTTGTTTTAGAATAAAGGATTGTGGGTAGAGTTGCCTCAAGCTGGCTCCACAGTGGGTCCACATATCTCTTACAAGGAGAACTAAAAGTTTCTGTTTTCTTTTGCAATGTGCAGACGCAGAATCATGGAACACATCTTTACATTCGGAAACCGCTAGATGCAATGGAATTGTCCTCAGATGTGTTTTACTACTTTTATCTTCACAAGCTGTATTGTAAATGTGACGTGAAATGCTGAAAAAACCTAATTGTGCACATTTGATGGTTACTTTATAAGCATAAAGCTTAAAGTAAACTTCGGTTTTTACACACATGTGCACAGAGCATGTGATGTACATTTTTCGACATAAATTGCAGTCAGATTCAAACCGTACACACTGTGTATGCTAGGCTCGCACATTAGCTGTTTAATTAATTTGTCCACAAGGTGGCAACACTGGCCGGGCACATTGTTTCTCAGTCGGAAGAGACGGAAAATCGAGAAACTACTGGAAACACAACAACTGGTGCCCGTGTTGATGACTGCATTAACCCTTAAATGCATGAATGTTTCGACAATCATTATTACATATTCGGGTGTTTAGCACTGCATCTATATCTAACACGGATGGACCTGTCGCGATAATATAAAACTCTCCTGATATAGAGTAACAATTACAGAAGAATAAAATAAAGCATATTTTGTTATCTTTTGGAGCTTGGAAGGGTTCAGTTTGAGCAGATGTTTTATACCATCAGCTCATTACCCAGTACATTCAGCATCTGGCTCATATTCAACATCTCAAACATATTCTTAAAACTATCATTTTCAACATCTTCAAAATCAATATTTTGATCGCTGACAGCTTCTTCACCAGATCCACCATCAAGTGACAGTGACACTAATATTTGATTGCGTTCAGGACTTGCTCTGCAGTAAATCGCTGAGCCATTTCAAGTTTTGCTGATGACACTTCCTATTCATTTGTTTTCTGCCTGCGGTAACTATGGGTGAAACATCACTTAAAGCTACACTGTGTAACTTTTTTAGTTGATTCTTAGCAAAAAACACTTAGTTATTTCAAAAATATATGTGCTCATTAATATATATTTACTTCTTTCAAGTAATAAAGTATTCTCTTAAGTTTATAATCTGCCATTGAAAGTACATACGGGTGAGGGGTTCGTATGCCGGTCGCCATGTTGCCCCTCCATCTTGAAACTACATTAGCCAAAGAGGGACATGCCTGTAAATTCAAGCTTCGCCTTTTGCGTTTTTCACTCAGTGACACCGTGACGAATGCGAGGGGGAGATTACTCGCGAGCTCGCGAGTGCCGGCAGATTTGAAAGATAGTGTGGTGTGTGTGCGTGCGTGCGTACTCACATTTGAAAGAGAGAATTAAAACGTCAACGCGACAGACAAATCAGCAAGACCATAGTCAATATTGGAGTAACTTTTCCCAGATGGAAAGAGCTCATGAGGAGAAAAGATTTTAAAACGGACGCTGAGGTTGCCTGCTTTCTTCTCGACAGGTAATTCAGCCTGTTGTAATTCATTTGTGTAAATTCGAAGTTTTATAGTTGCTTGTCTAACCATGGTTGTGCATAACGCCAGATCGACCTCTAGTATAACTTCATCCTCGCGTCAATGGGGAAAAAGTATTGTTTACCTTGTAACATAAATCTGTGCTGCGACGGATCACAGGTAATGAATAGTTTTAAAGGCGCAATTTTTTAAGCTATATAAAAAAAGGACACTGTAAATTTTAGTTATTTTTAATTGCTTTTACTTTGTACACATTGTAACGTTAGCCTAATCTGATTATGCTAGGATAGCCGATTCCAAGGATGTTACTTTCTAGTGCACATGTCAACCACCTGTGTTGGGAAATGGAGTATAGTTTGAATGGCTATGCGTTCGGCTGTTTAAGCATACGTTATGAATTCGCTTCAAAACTGATGTTGTGGGCTTTAGATTTAGAATTTGAATAAAAGCCAATTATTAATATTAAACGCAATGGAATTATGAAATGACCTGACATTAAAGATGACATTTGCTTAAATCTTTTAAGTTCATGTGTACATCAAGTCTGTTTTATTCTGCATTAACACCTGGCCTGTTTTCATCAAAAAAAAAAAAAAAAAAAAAAAAAAAAACATAATAAATTTGCAGTTTAAATAGCATATGGCTGATACAGATTAGGAAAATCTCATGCAAGTTGGAAACCGGCTCTCCAATTAGCTTAAACATATGTCGAGATTTATTTTCCAAAATGGAGTTTGTTCTAATCACTTAGATGAGAATTAGATGAGACTTTTTTGAGATTCATCACTGCAGTCAAAAAAGAGTTCAGGACATTCAATAGAGCTTTTGCTGAAGATCCAAGTTCATGTTTGTTTGAAGTGAAAGCTGTTTCCTGAACTGGGATACTGTGTAAAAATAAATAAATAAATAAAAAAGTGTGTAATTTTAAGGGTAAAAGACGGTAAAAAAGGCTACAGTAAATCCATTTGATTGGTTAACAGTAAGTTACCTTACTGTATACAGTGAAAAACTGTAATAAATCTAATGGAACATTTCATGTAATTTTACAGTTTGATAATTTAGCAGTTTTTTGGAAGTGAAAAAGAACAAGTCATCTAATAAATTTTAATTGAAGAACCGTACATTGACATTCCCATAATTCCCGTGCGACACTTCAAATTTAATTTTCATTTAATCAGTTATGTTTCTAACCTAAAATGCAGTTTTTTTTACTGGCAACCTTAGCTGCCTTTTTTTAACCGTTATATTTGCTGATTTTTGTTTACAGTGTACACATGAGTGAACAATGCCAAAGCGGCATAGCCTCAAGTACGGTTTTTGTGGAGTCAAGTATGTTCAAATGCAATATTTGGTAACACTTTAGAATACTGTTCCTTCATTAATGAATAATTACACAGGAACAAACGAGTAACGCATTATTAACATTCTAGTAACTACTATTAAATTACAAGAATCTCTGATTAACAAATTAGTAAGTAATAGCGCTCAGATGAATGTAGTAGTTCACTATTAGCTAATCAATAACTACTATTTTTTTCATACCTCCCAGAGAACTACTATCTACAGGTTCATAATTAACATGAATAATGCATAATTTATAATAAAAGGTAATGGTAACCCACTAGTAATGACTCAAGTATTACTACATCATTCTAAAGGAACTAGTAATTATTTGGATCAGTATTCTAAAGTGAAAAACATGATAACTACCTAATATTGACTGAAGTCATTGTAAGCTTTTGAGATTTTTGTAAGATTTTGAATAGCAATTCCTTCCAATGGATTTGGTAACACTTTAGTCATTACTAGTGTGTTCCCATGATCTTCACTTTAGAATGCTGATCCAAATAATTAGTAGTTCCTTTTGAAAGATGTAGTAACACTTGATTCATTACTATCCAAAACCTTACAAAAGCCTTAAAAGCTTACAATGACTTCAGTTAATATTAGGTTGTTATCATGTTTTTCACTTTAGAATACTGATCCAAATTATTGGTAGTTCCTTTAGAATGATGTAGTAACAAAAATAGTAGTTATTGATTAGCTAATAGTGAAGAGTTTCTTGTTAGTTAATAGTAGTTACTAGAGTGTTACTAATGCATTACTCATCTGTTCCTGTGTAGTTATTCATTAATGAAGGAACAGTATTCTAAAGTGTTACCCAATATTTGTTTATTTGCCTTTTTTTCCCACTGAATGTTTACCTAGCTAAAAATGCTAAACAGCTAGTGCGCAATGTAGTACTCGCGTTGATGACACAAATGTATCGCAATTCATTTCTGGTCGGTACCTTCAGAAGTAGAGATTTGTGACAATAAGAAAAGATAAATTAGAGACTGAGGCAATTTTCTAAAAAGCTTCTGAGCTCAGTACTCTTTTCTGTCAATGGAGACTAGGTGTAATTGTGAAGTATTGTTGAACAAGATATCTGTCACCATGAGAGCAGCTTATTATTTTCTAATGGTTGTTGTGACCTTCAGCGTGAACGAATCTCTGCCAGAATGGGGTTTTTGTCACTGCCTGGGGTCATTGATGTCTATTGATCTGAATCCCTCAAGGTTTTTGGCTGACCATGATGAGATGAATTGTCATAACCTTTAATTTGATGCCATCGAGATGTTGAGAAAGTGTAAAACCTCTTTAACCAGCGAATCTATCTTGACAAATGGTTTAGGATACATGCATACAATCTCATTTTTATTGAAACCCCAGGTCTAGGTGAAATGCAATCTTCTCTTTTTATACCAAGGAGGTCTATATTACCTGGCGAAAGTTTCCGTTGGCATCTCAATAGCCCTTCACTAATGACAGAAAGAAAGAGAAAAGTAGCGTCCTGCAAGTTGGGGATTTTTTCTAAGGATGTCTCCAAGACGTCGGTCAATCATCTTTCAAGTAAATATCATCTAAATAATGAGATCCAATCATTGTGGATGAAGTCCAGTCCCAGATGGGGATGTCTCAAGCTCGCTGAAAAGATCTAATGGCACTTTTGGATGAGCTGATATTTCCCCAAGCTAGTTTTCCTGTTCTGCCAGGCACTATTAGAGTTACCCATTCCTTCCCCATCAGACTAGGGCCATCATTGATGAAGCTGTCTCGAAAATACACATATTTGAGTTAGCCATGCTTGGCGGGACAGAAGAGCCGACTAAGCCAGCTGTAGTATGTTTAATGAAAGGCGTTATTGTGGAAAGACAGACTATAAGAGCGTCCCTGGGGAACCCGGACTGGCATATAAGGGTGGGTGTCAGATCTGGACGACGGCAGAGCTAATTGGAGAGAAATCGCTAAGAATATTGCCTGAACTCCATTGATGTCCCATGAGAACTTCCACCAGTGGATCAGGGAATAGCAGCACTTAATAGAACTGTCACAGTTTTCCTCACAGTTTAGGGTGAGCCTAAAGTCTGGCCACTGTTGTTATTAAGACATTTTAAGGTAAAGGTATTCTCACTAGGTCAGATCCTGAGAAGATTGTGTGTGGAATAAATTTCCCATTACGCATAGCAAATTATCTTGACTCACAGTGACATTTCTGAAGAGAAAAGTCATTTCGTAAAAAAATCCTACCGATTTGTCACAGCAGAGACTCTGTCTATTAGCCATGAGGCTAATCTATGTGCTAATATGTTCATAGAATTGACAAAATGTACTTTTAGCAGATTCAATCCCTCATAAATTACAGTCTCTTCTGGGAAAACAAAACAAACTATTGATGACTCATCCTGCACTAGACAAATTTCCGTCCAATCAAATTCTGTCTAGAATGTGAGTGTCCCTTCAAAAGCGTATTAGCAGTTAACAAACCGTGAATTATGGCTATGATGTAGCTAAAGCCTTTTTGATATTTTAATAAAGAGAATGAATCCTTTGAAATGCCTCACCCAACTTCCCTTTTCAGCAGAAAATATATCAACACTTAAAGAAATTGTAAAACTTCCATGTAGCTTCCAAGCTAAAAGCTAACTGCAAAAAAAAGCTAAATAAGCTATACTACAAGCTACTCACAAAAGTAGATTGAATAGCTACATTGAGGAAATACCGATTCAGATATGTATTTTACCTTTTTAAATATATATGGTTTACATTTATAATTTGTTTAACACAGTTTCTACAGAATACGGGGAAACCATGCTAAATGTGGCTAATGCTATAAAAACAGCCTGTCACTTTTGTTGTACTTTCTCTTGTGGAAAAAAAAAAAAAAGTACACTTTAGCATACTTTTCAAAAGAGTATTATATAAAAGACATTATAAAATAAATTACTAAGAATAATGTTTTGGTCACTAAAACAATAACTGCATGCTATTTACAATTGTACACATGTATAGTTTAAATGTATATTAAAGGCACTTTATAGTGCTTATTTTATCCACTTACATCTTTATATGTAATTCTATAATTTATTCTATATGGTTAAAGTGTGATGCTGAATGTACCGACAAGCATTTATGGTAAACTAAAATATACTTTAATGCCATTTCTATTGAAACTTGAATGTCATAATTGCACATTTGTTAATGATGAAGTTGCAATTTAGTGCATTTAAAGCCCCCTTGTAGTGAAATCAAGCTTTTAATGTTGTTTATTTGTCTATGTGGTGTTTTTAATATGCTTTAATACAAACCATGTGCAAATTCATAAGTCAACACCATTGCTGAGTATTTTCTCCTTAAAACTGCAGTGAACCAAAGACAGTCTCAAAAACACGGTTTGAAATCGCTGGTGTTTCTGACGTCACAAACTACCTTGTAACCAATCAGATCAACGTGTGATCGTCAATGAGTGGATTTCTGAGCTGGTGCGAGTGAGTGGAGGCGGGGCTCATTTGCATATTCATAGAATGAGGCACAGGTGGAGAGTTACATTCAAGCTATTTTAAGGCATGAAGAATTTTCATGGAAAAAACTTTAAATATGTAATTTTGGTGATCAAATGTGAGTTTTAAGGGATACAATTATTTGTGGGACTCTAAATATATTAACTTTAAATATAATATTGAATAAAACATGTAAGTGCCTTACATGTACTTTAGTATGTTAGTAAACACATTCAAATAAGTACTTCTTTGAAGCACAACAAAATATTATTAAAACAATGATTTAAAATGTATTTTAAAGTAACCATTAATTTGATATAGATACAAAGTGCACTTTTTAAAAGTGTATTAAGAAACACTGTCATGAAAGTGTACTCTCTTTAAGTACACTTAAGTGGATTTTATTTCATACATATATTATCTGAAAGTACAATTCTTAAGATTTGAAGTTCACTACAAGTGCACATTGTCATGTTGTCATGTTATTGAATCTACTTTTAGGTAGTTACTCCCGACACTGCCTGTGAGCAATCGCTGGAAATAAATCTCTAAACCACCTAAGATGAAGATAGCAAAAATGTGACAACATTAGAGAACAAAGTAAGATAAGCACCTACAATTTCAGGCATTACTTTTCACCGTGTTAAAGATAGCGGCCAAAACACGCCAAGGCTTTTCAAATGAAAGATTGTTCCTAAAGTGTGATAACTTTCATTGCTTTTGTACTTTACCTCACATTTTTCTTCAAAAGCTTCCAGAGTTGACTCCGTTTATCCTATTCCTTTGTTTCTACGTGCTCCTGCGAGAGCATTTAGGCACACATCTTGCTACAGATGTTTGAAAGTCTTCACTCTACTTTGACTTTTTGTTTTCTTTCTCCCTTCCAGGGCAAGAGCGAATAGGATCAGACTCCAAATACGAGCAGGAGGGGAAGGTGCAGTTTGTGATCGACGCGGTGTACGCCATGGCCCACGCCCTGCACAACATGCAGAAGGACCTTTGTCCCGACCAGTCGGGCGTTTGTCAGGAGATGGAGCACGCTGGTGGCAAGAAGCTCCTGAAGTACATCCGGTCGGTCAACTTCAATGGTGAGTTGACCAAACCTCACAACATACTATCACATGTCTATCACATCATATTACCTTTTTGTCTACATCTATTAACTCAGTTGCACATTATTTTAGGTAGTGATGCACTGATATGAACATTTTGGCCGATACCAATTATTCCGATAATTCTTTATTAGTTTATCGGTTATCGGTATCGGCCAAAATGTTCATATATATATATATATATATATATATATATATATTAGGGCTGTCAAACGATTAATCGTGATTAATCGCATCCAAAATAAAAGTTTGTTTTTACATAATATATGTGTGTGTACGGTGTATAATTATTTTCTATATATAAATACACACACATGCATGTAGAAATAATTAAGAATTAAGAATTAAGAAATATTTGCATGTATATACTGTGTATATATATTTATATTATATATAATTTATATTATATATAAATATTTTATATATAAATAACACATTTTTCTTAAATATATATGCATGTGTGTGTATTTATGTATAGAAAATAATTATACTCCATACACACACATATATTATGTAAACACAAACTTTTATTTTGGATGCGATAAAAGTTAAAAGTCCCTAATATATATATATATATATATATATATATATATATATATATATATATATATATATAATATCAGTTATCTGCTTTCAAATATAAAGAATTATCAGTTATTGGTATCGGCCAAAATTTTCATATATATATATATATATATATATATATATATATATATATATATATATATATATATATATATATATATATATTATATATATACAGTATATATATATATATATATATATATATATATATATTAACATTTTGGCCGATACCGATAACTGATAAACTAATAAAGAATTATCGGAATTATCGGTATCGGCCAAAATAACCGATAATTCTTTATATTTGAAAGCAGATAACCGATATATATATATATATATATATATATATATATATATATATATAATATCAGTTATCTGCTTTCAAATATAAAGAATTATCAGTTATCGGTATCGGCCAAAATTTATATATATATATATATATATATATATATATATATATATATATATATATATATATACACACATATCCATACATAAACATACACACAAAAACAAAAGTCTCACCATTAAAAGCATTCCCAAGCACTTCAACATAAATCAAACAAACAAGTAAAGTGTAAACCAGCGTAATTTTGAAATAAAATTCTAATAAAATGGCGAACAGTGCGCATCTGAAGTGTCTCAGAGAAAGGAAGTAATCCATTATTTATTGGCTTTAATAAAACGGCTTATCGGACCGATAACAATAACATTAAAAATGAACATAATCGGCAGATACCGATATGGTGGCCGATATATTGTGCATTATTTTAGGGTGACGTTGTTACTGTGTAATACGAACTGAGTTCTGTTAATTAACTACATTAGATTTAGATTTACAAAATTAGATTTACATTACACTTAGATTAGTGTTTGGCTTAGGGTTAGTTGCCTGTAATGATTGATAATTTACTGTTATTTCTATATTAAGTACATGATTTGTGTAACCTTGCCATGTTAAAATAAAGTGTTACCATTAATTCAATAAAAAATACTACTTAATACTAATACTTCTTAACATGTTTTAATTTGTAAATTAAAAACCATTTTGATGTTTATAAAGGAAAACATAACATTGGTTTGGCATAATCATTTATGATTATTTATTTAAAAAAATTTCTTCACTGCTTATTAATATTTGAAACACTTTTGCCCACCAAAACAAAGTCATGTGGTGCGACCAAAGCAAAGGCATAAAACAGGAAGTGATATCGTAGAGAGGACACATGCAGACCCTCATGTTAAAAATATCAGGTAAATATATATATTTAAATAAATGTTTGTTTGTTTGTTTTTAGAAATGATTAATTTTTACTTAATGGTTATGCAACATGACAGTTTAAAATAATTTCAAATTTATCAGTTCTAATCTGTTTTATTTTAGTATCATTGAGATACTACTATGGTTTCTATGAATATTTTGAATTAGTTTTTAATTTGACATTTTATTTTAATTAAAGTTTTAGTAATTTAGTTGCATTTTGCCATTTTATTATTATTAATAT